>NC_030686.2:51000703-51300703 GCF_000004195.4 Xenopus tropicalis
AGGACAAGATGTGTGGAGACAGTAGGGCAAGATGGAGACAGTAGGACAAGATGGAGGACAGTAATAGGGCAAAGATGGAGACAGTAGGGCAAGATGGAGACAGTAGGGCAAGATGGGAGACAGTAGGGCAAGATGGAGACAGTAGGGCAAGATGGAGACAGTAGGGCAAGAGGGAGACAGTAGGGACAAGATGGAGACAGTAGGGCAAGATGGAGACAGTAGGGCAAGATGGAGACAGTAGGGCAAGATGGAGACAGATAGGGCAAGAGGGAGACAGTAGGACAAGATGAGACAGATAGGCAAGATGGAGACAGTAGGGCAAGATGGAGACAGTGGGGCAAGATGGGGGACAGTAGGGCAAGATGGAGACAGTAGGGCAAGATGGAGACAGTAGGGCAAGATGGGGACAGTAGGACAAGATGGAGACAGTAGGGCAAGATGGAGGAACAGTAGGGCAAGATGGAGACAGTAGGGCAAGATGGAGACAGTAGGGCAAGATGGGGACAGTAGGACAAGATGGAGACAGTAGGGCAAGATGGAGACAGTAGGGCAAGATGGAGACAGTAGGGCAAGATGGAGACAGTAGGGCAAGATGGGGACAGTAGGGCAAGATGATCACTTTATATAAATGTTGCCCCACTAGCAGACTTCGGGTTTGTTGAGGTACAACTCCCAGCACCCCTTACGCATACAGTGGCCATACTGGGAGTTGCCTTTGCTTATTGCCCTGGGGGTGACTCAGTAGCCAAACTGGCTCTGTCTGGCACTGAATGAGTCATGTACAAATGCAATGAATAGGGGTGCCACTGGGGGGGGCAGTTGATGGGTGCGGGGGCAATATGTGGAGCAGTACAGGGCAATATGGGGGCAGTGCAGTGGCAATACGCGGGGCAGTATTGGGGCAGTGAAGGGGCAGTAGGGGGGCAATACACAGCCCAGCTGCCCAATGCTCGCTATTATTCAGACTTTGGCAGAACACACGGGGTTAAAGCTTGGCGGCGCCACAATAATCCCAGAACTGAATGAGCCAATCACGTTCCCCAGCCTGGCGCTTGTGCCTGGTGTCATCTCACCTCGGCTTTATATAGCGCCGGCAACAGAACTGACAATCACAGCTTCGCGGGTTTGTGTGGGACGTCAGGGCGAGTGGCGCCTCATCTTCACTTTAACCCCTAGTGGAACTGGTCCCAAGAGCTGGCATTCTACTGAGAAACAGTTCTCCGCATTCATTTCTATTGAGCCATCTTATCCAAGCACAGTGTAGCACTGGGGCAATAGTATGGGGGCAATTAGCTTTAGTACCCCTCCCATTAACCCCTCTATGGCAGCAGTCTGTGTGGCGCCTTACAGTCACCTGACAAGCAGGAAATTGGGTGGTTTGGCAGATTTTATTGCCCCCACAGTAGGGCAGGAGGGAGGCAATGGGGGCAGGAGGGAGGCAATGGGAGCAGGAGGGGGGCAGGAGGGAGGCAGTGGGGCAGTAGTGTTTTGTGGGTGGGTGGGGGGGCAATAGACATTGAACAGCGGATTCATTAGCAGAGAGGGAGATCATGTGACCAGGGCTCACTAATGGCTCCAGGGGCCCCGCTGACTCAGTATAATACGGGTGACATTTATGTGATGATTTAACATGCCCCCCCCCCCGATTGCGCCTCACGTGTGCATGTGACCCAGGGTGCCGGGGGGTGGGAGTGTGGGTGGCGCAGTCACACGTATGGGTGTCACTAGGGGGTGGGTGGGTGGGTGCAATGAAATCTGAGCAGAAACAGCCGTCTCTGGCCGTGACCTCCTGGAGACATTGGGGGGTCGGCGCTGGGGGTCGCTATGCCCCTCCCACTGAGCCCCTCCCACTGCGCATCACATTTACCCCCTCTCTCTCTCTCTCTCTCTCTCTCTCTCAGTGCGGAAAGGGGGCAGAAAACTTCGACAAGTTCTTCACCAGGGGGCAACCGGTACTGACGCCCCCCGACCAGTTGGTCATCGCCAACATTGACCAGGCCGACTTCGAGGGCTTCTCCTACATCAACCCCCAGTTTGTGCACCCCGGCCTGCAGCTTGTGGCGTGATTGGCCAGAGACGCAAACGCACGAAGATCCATTCCAACCCTACAATTTCAGGGCCTGGCCCCCCCCCCGGCGCATCCCGGGACCCTGACAATTCTAGGGTTGGGCGCCATGTTGCTGAGGGACTGTAGCGGCAGTGCCACAGCCAGAAGTATTGGGCGCGGCCGTGTCTCTCCATTGGCCACTCGGGGGTCACATGGGGTCTTGGGTGCATTGTGATGTCACCCCATAACGCCATCCGTTGCCATGAGAGACGGTCCTAGCGACCCATACCCTTGGTGTTGCCGGGGGTTGCGCTCTTACTAAATCCGTAACGGTACTAAATCCCAAGGGTGCAACTCCCCGCCCCCCCCCCCCCCCCCCCCCCCAGTGCCATATGCCTTACAGTAACGGCTAACGTGGCTAATCTGCCCCACAGAGGGGCAGGAGGGGGAGATCATATCCCATTGGCCCAATCCATGGAGTATTACCCACAGCAGTTTTATACGCCAAATATCTGCTCTCTCTTTCCTTTGGCTCCTAACGAGCACTTAATGAGGTCTCCTTGTATCTTTAGGGTTAATAAATCATGGCCACACAGGTTGGGGGCGTGGCTTTTATTCTGATTTAATGCCATGGGGGTCATATCTGTCCCCCCCCAGGCACCCCCAGTGTCCTCCCATTCTTATATTGTGTCATTAATCTCATTCATATTAAGCCCCGCCCCTTTGCCCCGTATGGGGGCAGATTTGTGTTGCGCTGCATGCGAGGGGCCGGTGCATGGGGATTGGCCAGCGGCTCGTGTTGCATGTCGGCCTCCCGGGATCCCATTCGCCACAAATACGGGAATCTTTTCTTTCCTCGTCAGTCGCCAATAATCACTCGCTCGTTATGGTTTGTGCCAAAATGTCTGTAATTAACATTTCCCAATCACTTTCTCATGGTGTCGGCCGTACGATTGGCCGCCATGTTTGCTCAAAGCATCCGCCAATGATTCGCCAATGATCCCAGTCCCCGGGGCGGGGGGGAAACTGTTATGGTTAGAAATGCACAATTCTGTAAATACGATCCTATTGGTGAATAAATCATTTCCTGTCTCAGCTTCATTGTCTGATGGTCATTGTCATCTGGGGCACAGTGTCGGCTGCTCTCCTTCCCATGGTCAGGAACCCCCCCCCCCCGTACTTACCCAGGTACAGAGCTCTGATTCTCTGTACTTCCTGCTCCTGGGCTGCTCTCTTTCCCATGGTCAGACAGGAACCTCCCCCTGGGTAAGTGAATCCAATCTCCCCCCAGTACTTACCCAGGTACAGAGCTCTGATTCTCTGTACTTCCTGCTCCTGGGCTGCTCTCTTTTCCCATGGTCAGGACAGGAACCTCCCCCCTGGTAAGTGAATCCAATCTCCCCCCAGTACTTACCCAGGTACAGAGCTCTGATTCTCTGTACTTCCTGCTCCTGGGGCTGCTTTCTTTCCCATGGTCAGGCAGGAACCCTCCCCCCACTGGGTAAGTGAATCCAATCTCCACCCCAGTACTTACCCAGGTACAGAGCTCTGATTCTCTGTACTTCCTGCTCCTGGGCTGCTCTCTTTCCCATGGTCAGACAGGAACCCCCCTGGGTAAGTGAATCCAATCTCCCCCAGTACTTACCCAGGTACAGAGCTCTGATTCTCTGTACTTCCTGCTCCTGGGCTGCTCTTTCCATGGTCAGGCCAAGAACCGCCCCTGGGTAAGTGAATCCAATCTCCCCCAGTACTTACCCAGGTACAGAGCTCTGATTCTCTGTACTTCCTGCTCCTGGGCTGCTCTTCTTCCCATGGTCAGACAGGAACCCCCCTGGGTAAGTGAATCCAATCTCCCCAGTACTTACCCAGGTACAGAGCTCTGATTCTCTGTACTTCCTGCTCCTGGGCTGCTCTCTTTCCCATGGTCAGACAGGAACCCCCCCTGGGTAAGTGAATCCAATCTCCCCCCAGTACTTACCCAGGTACAGAAGCTCTGATTCTCTTGTACTTCCTGCTCCTGGGCTGCTCTTCTTTCCCATGTTCAGGCAGGAACCTCCCCTGGGTAAGTGAATCCAATCTCCCCCAGACTTACCCAGGTACAGAAGCTCTGATTCTCTGTTACTTCCTGCCCTGGCTGCTCTCTTTCCCATGGTCAGGCCAGGAACCCCCCCCGGGTAAGTGAATCCAATCTCCCCCAGTACTTACCAGGTACAGAGCTCTGATTCTCTGTACTTCCTGCTCCTGGGCTGCTCTCTTTTCCCATGGTCAGGCAGGAACCTCCCCCTGGGTAAGTGAATCCAATCTCCCCCCAGTACTTACCCAGGTACAGAGCTCTGATTCTCTGTACTTCCTGCTCCTGGGCTGCTCTCTTTCCCATGGTCAGGCAGGAACCCCCCCCCCCTGGGTAAGTGAATCCAATCTCCCCCCCAGTACTTACCCAGTACAGAGCTCTGATTCTCTGTACTTCCTGCTCCTGGGCTGCTCTCTTTCCCATGGTCAGACAGGAACCTCCCCCTGGGTAAGTGAATCCAATCTCCCCCAGTACTTACCCTGTGATTACTCTGTGGACCCGGGGCCCCAGTCCTGTGACTAAAGCAAGGGATTCTGGGACATAGGACAGGAAGGCAGTTTATAATGAGAATGCTGTGGGCTCAGGAGACTCTGATTGTTTAATGCCCCCCCATTCTCAGTGGCCCCCCCTATGCCCTTTGTGCCAAACCTTGGAACCATCAGTCCCCTGGCTGGGGCAGATACCAGATATGCACAGATGCATAAGCAGCAGCAGGGGGCGCCACAGCCACCCCTACAGACCTGGGGCCCCTCGTATCCTACCCCCCCCCCCCCCCCCCCGGGGGCCAGAGCTGCTCCGTGCAGTGAGTTGCAGTTCCTCTGCCTCCCATTGGGCCTGTATAACCCCCCCGGAGATACAGAACCTGCCGTTCCTCCCTTATCTGCCCCTGTGGCCCCTCAGCCCCGTTATTGGCCAGTGACTCACCGGCCGCACAACAAACCTTTAGCCGCTCAGATAACGAGCTGATTGGAGCCGGCGGCTCGTTTGTATTTACAGAAAATTGTGCAGGAAGCGGCGCCGGCGGCTCCATTGTGTCCGGCTGATTGGCTGCCGGGGAAACGACAAAGCGCCCATCAATTTTACAAAAATTATCTTCAACTTGGGAGCGAGGGGGGCGGGGCTCAATAACCCAAACTCTGCCCATCCCCCCCCTCCCAATCTGCCCCATTTATATGTTCATTTCTACAGTACAGTATGGGGGTACAGCTTATTGTGTGCCCAGAACATTCCTTCTCTGTATATTTGTATTTATACATATGGGTAGGGGGTGCCATAGTGTTTCCCTTAGACAGTACAGTATGGGGGTACAGCTTATTGTGTGCCCAGAACATTCCTTCTCTGTATATTTGTATTTATACATATGGGTAGGGGGTGCCATAGGTGTTTCCTTAGACAGTACAGTATGGGGTACAGCTTTATTGTGTGCCCAGAACATTCCTTCTCTGTATATTTGTATTTATACATATGGGTAGGAGGTGCCATAGTGTTTTCCCTTAAGAACAGTACAGTATGGGGGTACACGCTTATTGTGTGCCAGAACATTCCTTCTCTGTATATTTGTATTTATAACATATGGGTAGGGGGTGCCATAGTGTTTCCCTTAGACAGTACAGTATGGGGGTACAGCTTATTGTGTGCCCAGAACATTCCCTCTCTGTATATTTGTATTTATACATATGGGTAGGGGGTGCCATAGTGGTTTTTTTCTCCTTAGACAGTACAGTATGGGGGTACAGCTTATTGGTGTGCCCAGAACATTCCTTCTCTGTATATTTGTATTTATACATATGGGTAGGAGGTGCCATAGTGTTTCCCTTAGACAGTACAGTACGGGGGTACAGCTTATTGTGTGCCCAGAACATTCCTCTCTGTAATATTTGTATTTATAAACATATGGTAGGGGGTGCCATAGTGTATTCCCTTAGACAGTACAGTATGGGGGTACAGCTTATTGTGGTGCCCAGAACATTCCTTCTCTGTTATTTGTATTTTATACATATGGGTAGGGGGTGCCATAGTGTTTCCCCTTAGACAGTACAGTATGGGGGTACAGCTTATTGGTGTGCCCAGAACATTCCTTCTCTGTATATTTGTATTTATACATATGGGTAGGGGGTGCCATAGTGTTTCCCTTAGACAGTACAGTATGGGGGTACAGCTTATTGTGTGCCCAGAACATTCCGTTCTCTGTATATTTGTATTTATACATATGGGTAGGGGGTGCCATAGTGTTTCCCTTAGACAGTACAGTATGGGGGTACAGCTTATTGTGTGCCCAGAAACATTCCCTCTCTGTATATTTGTATTTATACATATGGGTAGGAGGTGCCATAGTGTTTCCCTTAGACAGTACAGTATGGGGGTACAGCTTATTGTGTTGCCAGAACATTCCTCTCTGTATATTTGTATTTATACATATGGGTAGGGGGTGCATAGTTGTTTCCCTTAGACAGTCAGTATGGGTACAGCTTATTGTGTGCCCAGAACATTCCTTTCTGTATTATTGTATTTATATCATATGGTAGGAGGGCCATAGGTGTTTTCCCTTAGACAGTAACAGTATCGAGGTAACAGGCTTATTGTGTGCCCAGAACATTCCTCTCTCTTTATTTGTATTTATACATATGGGTAAGAGGTGCCATAGTGTTTCCTTAGACAGTTACAGTATGAGGTACAGCTTATGTGTGTCCCAGAACATTCCTTTTCTGTACCATTTGTATTATACATATGGTAGGAGGTTGCCTATAGTGATTTTCCCTTAACAGTACATATGGGGTTACAGCTTATTGTGTGCCCAGAAGATTCCTTCTCTACCGTGTATATTTGTATTATGACATTATGGGTAGGAGGTGCCATAGTGTTTCCCTAGACGTACAGTATGGGGTACAGGCTTATTGTGTGCCAGAAACAATCCCTCTCTGTATATTTGTATTTATACATAATGGTAGGGGGTGGCCAGTAGTGTTTCCCTTAGACAGTACAGTATGCGGGTTAGCTTATTGTGTGCCCAGAAACATTCCTTCTCTGTATATTTGTATTTATACAATAATGGGTAGAGTGGGTTGCCATTAGTGTTTCCCCTTAACAGTATACAGTATGGGGGTACATGCTTATTGTGTTGCCCAGAGCATATCCTATCTCTGTAAGTTTGATATTATAACATATGGGAGGCGGGGTGCGCCATAGGTTTCCCTAGACAGTACATGTATTGGGGTGTACAGCTATAATTGTTGCCCATGAACATTCCTTCTATGGTATGAGTTTGTATTTATCATTATGGGTAGAGGTGCCATAGGTTTCCCTTAAAGTACAAGTAGTATAGGGGGTACAGCTTGTGTGCCAGGAGCAATTCCTCTCTAGTATAATTGTGGTATTATAACATGTGGTAGAGAGGTGCCATAGTTGGTTTCCCTTAGACATAAACATATGGGGGTACAGCTTATCTGTGTGCCCAGAAACATTCCCTCTCTGTATATTTTGTAGTTTATACATTATGGTAGGAAGGTCATAGTTGTTTCTCCTTAGACATGTACAGTATGGGGGGTATAAGGCTTATTGTGTGCCAAGAACATTCACCTTCTCTTAATATTTTTTATTTATAATATGGGTAGGGTGCCATAGTGTTCCCTTAGACACGTTAACAGTATGGGGTACACTTATTGTGTGCCGCAGGACATTCCTTCTCTGTATTATTATAGATTATACATATGGGCGGTAGGGGTGCCATATGTGTTTCCCTTGACATACAGTATGAGGTACAGCTTAATTGTCCCAGAACATTCCTTCTCTGTATATTTGTATATACATATGCGGTAGGTGCCATAGTGTTTCCCTAGAACAGTACATATGGGGGTACAGCTATTGGTGCCCAGAACATTCCTTCTCTGTATATTTGATATTTATACATATGTAGAGGTGCCATTAGTGTTCCCTTAGACCAGTTACAGTATGGGCGGTACACTTATTGGGTCCCAGAACATTCCCTCTCGTATATTTGTTTATACATATCTCTCTTCTCCTACCCCTTCTCTCCTACCCCTTCCCCTTCTCTCCTACCCCTTCTTCTTCTCTCCTACCCTTCCCCTTCTCTCCTACCCCTTCCCCTTCTCTCCTCTTCTCTCTTCTCTCCTACCCCTTCTTCTTCTCTCCTACCCCTTCCCCTTCCTCTTCCTACCCCTTCTCCTTCTCTCCTACCCCTTCTCCTTCTCTCCTACCCCTTCTCCTTCCTCTCCTACCCCTTCTTCTTCTCTCCTACCCCTTCTCTCCTACCCCTTCCCCTTCTCTCCTACCCCTTCCCCTTCTCTCCTACCCTTCCCCTTCTCTCCTACCCCTTCCCCTTCTCTCCTACCCCTTCTCCTTTCTCTCCTACCCCTTCTTCTTCTCTCCTACCCCTTCTCCTTCTCTCCTACCCCTTCTTCTTCTCTCCTACCCCTTCTCCTTCTCTCCTACCCCTTCTCCTTCTCTCCTACCCCTTCTTCTCTCCTACCTTCCTCCTACCCTTTCCCCTTCTCTCCTACCCCTTCCCCTTCTCTCCTACCCCTTCCCTTCTCTCCTACCCCTTCTCCTTCTCTCCTACCCCTTCTTCTTCTCTCCTACCCCTTCTCTCCTACCCCTTCCCCTTCTCTCCTACCCCTTCCCCCTTCTCTCCTACCCCTTCCCCTTCTCTCCTACCCCTTCTTCTTCTCTCCTACCCTTCTCTTCTCTCCTACCCCTTTCCTTCTCTCTACCCCTTCTCCTTCTCTCTACCCCTTCTCTTCCTACCCCCTTACCCCTTCTCTCCTACCCCTTCCCTTCTCTCCTACCCCTTACCCCCTTCTCTCCTACCCTTCCCCTTCTCTCCTACCCCTTCTCCTTCTCTCCTACCCCTTCTCCTTCTCTCTACCCCTTCTCTTCTCTCCTACCCCTTCTCTCCTACCCCTTCCCCTTCTCTCCTAACCCCTTCTCCTTCTCTCCTACCCCTTCTCCTTCTCTCCTACCCCTTCTCCTTCTCTCCTACCCCCTTCTTCCCTTCTCTCTCCCTACCCTTCTCTTCTCTCCTACCCTTCTCTCTCCTACCCCTTCTCCCTTCTCTCCTACCCCTTCCCTTCTCTCCTACCCCTTCTCTTCTCTCCTACCCCTTCTCCTTCTCTCCTACCCCTTCTCCTTCTCTCCTACCCCTTCTCCTTCTCTCCTAACCTCCTTCTCTCCTACCCCTCCCCTTCTCTTCCTACCCCTTCTTCTTCTCTCCTACCCCTTCCCCTTCTCTCCTACCTTCCCCTTCTCTCCTACCCCTTCTCCTTCTCTCCTACCCCTTCTTCTTCTCTCCTACCCTTCCCCTTCTCTCCTACTTCTCTCCTACCCTTCTCCTTCTCTCCTACCCCTCTCCTTCTCTCCTACCCCTTCTCCTTCTCTCCTACCCCTTCTTCCTTCTCTCCTACCCCTTCTTCTCCTCCCCTTCCCCTTCTCTCCTACCCCTTCTCTCCTACCCCTTCTCCTTCTCTCCTACCCCTTCTCCTCTCTCCTCTTTCTCTCCTACCCCTTCTCCTTCTCTCCTACCCCTTCTTTCTCTCCTCTTCTCCTCTTCTCCTACCCCTTCTTCTTCTCTCCTACCCCTTTCTCCTACCCTTCCCCTTCTCTCCTACCCCTTCCCCTTCTCTCCTACCCTTCCCCTTCTCTCCACCCCTTCCCCTTCTCTCCTACCCCTTCTCCTTCTCTCCTACCCCTTCTTCTTCTCTCCTACCCCTTCTCTCCTACCCCTTCCCTCTCTCCTACCCTTCCCCTTCTCTCCTACCTTCCCTTTTCTCCCCTTCCCTCTCCTACCCCTTCTCCTTCTCTCCTACCCCTTCTCCTTCTCTCCTACCCCTTCTCCTTCTCTCCTACCCTTCTCCTTCTCTCCTACCCCTTCTCTCCTACCCCTTACCCTTCTCTCCTACCCCTTCCCCTTCTCTCCTACCCCTTCTCCTTCTCTCCTACCCCTTCCCCTTCTCTCCTACCCCTTCTCCTTCTCTCCTACCCCTTCCCCTTCTCTCCTACCCCTTCTCCTTCTCTCCTACCCCTTCTCCTTCTCTCCTACCCCTTCTCCTTCTCTCCTACCCCTTCTCCTTCTCTCCTACCCCTTCTCCTTCTCTCCTACCCCTTCTCCTTCTCTCCTACCCCTTCTCCTTCTCTCCTACCCCATCTCCTTCTCTCCTACCCCTTCTTCTTCTCTCCTACCCCTTCTCCTTCTCTCCTACCCCTTCTTCTTCTCTCCTACCCTCTCTTCTCCCCTTCTCTCCTACCCCTTCTCTTCTCTCCTACCCCTTCTCCTTCTCTCCTACCCCTTCTCCTTCTCTCCTACCCCTTCTTCTTCTCTCCTACCCCTTCTCCTTCTCTCCTACCCCTTCTCCTTCTCTCCTACCCCTTCTCCTTCTCTCCTACCCCTTCCCCTTCTCTCCTACCCCTTCTCCTTCTCTCCTACCCCTTCTCCTTCTCTCCTACCCCTTCTCCTTCTCTCCTACCCCTTCTCCTTCTCTCCTACCCCTTCTCCTTCTCTCCTACCCCTTCCCCTTCTCTCCTACCCCTTCTCCTTCTCTCCTACCCCTTCCCCTTCTCTCCTACCCCTTCTCCTTCTCTCCTACCCCTTCTCCTTCTCTCCTACCCCTTCTTCTTCTCTCCTACCCCTTCTCCTTCTCTCCTACCCCGTCTCCTTCTCTCCTACCCCTTCTTCTTCTCTCCTACCCCTTCTCCTTCTCTCCTACCCTTCTCTCTCCTCCCCTTCTCTTCTCTCCTACCCCTCTCTTCTCCTACCCTTCTCTCCTACCCCTTCTCCTTCTCTCCTACCCCTTCTCCTTCTCTCCTACCCCTTCTCCTTCTCTCCTACCCCTTCTCCTTCTCTCCTACCCCTTCTCCTTCTCTCCTACCCCTTCTTCTTCTCTCCTACCCCTTCTTCTTCTCTCCTACCCCTTCTCCTTCTCTCCTACCCCTTCTCCTTCTCTCCTACCCCTTCTCCTTCTCTCCTACCCCTTCTCCTTCTCTCCTACCCCTTCTCTCCTACCCCTTCTCTCCTACCCCTTCTCCCTTTCTCTCCTCCATCTGCGTTCCCCTCCCCGTCCCCTTATCCGTCTGTCCCTGTTCCTTTCTCCTCTCTCTCTCGGTCCCTTTCAGTTCCATCTCACAATGGCAGAACCTTCTCTGTCTCTTTCCCCGTCTGTCTCTCTTTTACTTTCCCTTTATTTATCATTACACCATTTCTTTTCTATTCTATTTTCTCTCATTCTGTTTTCCCTTCTGTCTGTTTCATTGTTTTGCTTCTTTCTCCCCTAAATCCATTCTCTTCTCTCTTCCTGTTTCCCCTTTTCTGTTCTTTTTGCTCCACATTTCTCTCTTACCTGCGGGTTAGGGCGAGGGAGTAGGATAGGGAGTCCGTTTATGGCTATGGATGGGCTATGAGCGCACATTAGAGCGCACATTAGAGCGCACATTAGAGCTCACATTAGAGCGCACATTAGAGCGCACATTAGAGTGCACATTAGAGCGCACATTAGAGTGCACATTAGAGTGCACATTAGAGCTCACATTAGAGCGCACATTAGAGCGCACATTAGAGTGCACATTAGAGCTCACATTAGAGCGCACATTAGAGCGCACATTAGAGCGCACATTAGAGCTCACATTAGAGCTCACATTAGAGCTCACACTAGAGCGCACATTAGAGCGCACATTAGAGCGCACATTAGAGCGCAGGGGAGCGCGGCCTGGAGGGGATTAGCATTTGTTATGAGCAGATTACCAGTATTAGAGAGCCGGATGGGGCCAACAGATCAAAGCTGAAAGTGAGAGCAGAAGTGAGAGATCTTCATTCCCTCTCCCCCCGCCCCCCGGCCCCCCCCCGGCCCCGCGGCCCCCCGCCTGAGCCGCCTGCTCCTCTTATTAGCGACTCTCTCAAACGGCTCCTCGCTGTGCGGCTGCAAATGCATTTTCTCTCCGCCGGGATCATTAGGCAGAGCCTGCGGCCGGGGCCCCGGGGGGGAATGAACTGGGCCCGACTGAGCCTTTGTTACTACATTGAGCAACTACACTGCCCCCCCTTTCATTTGGTCCCTGCCTGAGACCAGCATGAGATTATATTAATAATAATAATAATAATAATAATAATAATAATAGCCTCTGGGAAGGGACTGGGGCTGTGGGATAGCAGGTATAGTAGGGAGAGATGGTGCCTATAGTAGCAGTGGGGGATAATAGCCTCTGGGAAGGGACTGGGGCTGTGGGATAGCAGGTATAGTAGGGAGAGATGGTGCCTATAGTAGCAGTGGGGGGATAATAGCCTCTGGGAAGGGACTGGGGCTGTGGGATAGCAGGTATAGTAGGGAGAGATGGTGCCTATAGTAGCAGTGGGGGGATAATAGCCTCTGGGAAGGGACTGGGGCTGTGGGATAGCAGGTATAGTAGGGAGAGATGGTGCCTATAGTAGCAGTGGGGGGGATAATAGCCTCTGGGAAGGGACTGGGGCTGTGGGATAGCAGGTATAGTAGGGAGAGATGGTGCCTATAGTAGCAGTGGGATAATAGCCTCTGGGAAGGGACTGGGGCTGTGGGATAGCAGGTATAGTAGGGAGAGATGGTGCCTATAGTAACAGTGGGGGGATAATAGCCTCTGGGAAGGGACTGGGGCTGTGGGATAGCAGGTATAGTAGGGAGAGATGGTGCCTATAGTAGCAGTGGGATAATAGCCTCTGGGAAGGGACTGGGGCTGTGGGATAGCAGGTATAGTAGGGAGAGATGGTGCCTATAGTAGCAGTGGGGGGATAATAGCCTCTGGGAAGGGACTGGGGCTGTGGGATAGCAGGTATAGTAGGGAGAGATGGTGCCTATAGTAGCAGTGGGGGGATAATAGCCTCTGGGAAGGGACTGGGGCTGTGGGATAGCAGGTATAGTAGGGAGAGATGGTGCCTATAGTAGCAGTGGGGGGATAATAGCCTCTGGGAAGGGACTGGGGCTGGGGGATAGCAGGTATAGTAGGGAGAGATGGTGCCTATAGTAGCAGTGGGGGATAATAGCCTCTGGGAAGGGACTGGGGCTGGGGGATAGCAGGTATAGTAGGGAGAGATGGTGCCTATAGTAGCAGTGGGGGATAATAGCCTCTGGGAAGGGACTGGGGCTGGGGGATAGCAGGTATAGTAGGGAGAGATGGTGCCTATAGTAGCAGTGGGGGGATAATAGCCTCTGGGAAGGGACTGGGGCTGTGGGATAGCAGGTATAGTAGGGAGAGATGGTGCCTATAGTAGCAGTGGGGGGATAATAGCCTCTGGGAAGGGACTGGGGCTGTGGGATAGCAGGTATAGTAGGGAGAGATGGTGCCTATAGTAGCAGTGGGGGGATAATAGCCTCTGGGAAGGGACTGGGGCTGTGGGATAGCAGGTATAGTAGGGAGAGATGGTGCCTATAGTAGCAGTGGGGGGATAATAGCCTCTGGGAAGGGACTGGGGCTGTGGGATAGCAGGTATAGTAGGGAGAGATGGTGCCTATAGTAGCAGTGGGGGGATAATAGCCTCTGGGAAGGGACTGGGGCTGGGGGATAGCAGGTATAGTAGGGAGAGATGGTGCCTATAGTAGCAGTGGGGGGGATAATAGCCTCTGGGAAGGGACTGGGGCTGTGGGATAGCAGGTATAGTAGGGAGAGATGGTGCCTATAGTAGCAGTGGGGGGATAATAGCCTCTGGGAAGGGACTGGGGCTGTGGGATAGCAGGTATAGTAGGGAGAGATGGTGCCTATAGTAGCAGTGGGGGGATAATAGCCTCTGGGAAGGGACTGGGGCTGTGGGATAGCAGGTATAGTAGGGAGAGATGGTGCCTATAGTAGCAGTGGGATAATAGCCTCTGGGAAGGGACTGGGGCTGTGGGATAGCAGGTATAGTAGGGAGAGATGGTGCCTATAGTAGCAGTGGGGGGATAATAGCCTCTGGGAAGGGACTGGGACTGTGGGATAGCAGGTATAGTAGGGAGAGATGGTGCCTATAGTAACAGTGGGGGGATAATAGCCTCTGGGAAGGGACTGGGGCTGTGGGATAGCAGGTATAGTAGGGAGAGATGGTGCCTATAGTAGCAGTGGGGGGATAATAGCCTCTGGGAAGGGACTGGGGCTGTGGGATAGCAGGTATAGTAGGGAGAGATGGTGCCTATAGTAGCAGTGGGATAATAGCCTCTGGGAAGGGACTGGGGCTGTGGGATAGCAGGTATAGTAGGGAGAGATGGTGCCTATAGTAGCAGTGGGGGATAATAGCCTCTGGGAAGGGACTGGGGCTGTGGGATAGCAGGTATAGTAGGGAGAGATGGTGCCTATAGTAGCAGTGGGGGGGGATAATAGCCTCTGGGAAGGGACTGGGGCTGTGGGATAGCAGGTATAGTAGGGAGAGATGGTGCCTATAGTAGCAGTGGGGGGGATAATAGCCTCTGGGAAGGGACTGGGGCTGTGGGATAGCAGGTATAGTAGGGAGAGATGGTGCCTATAGTAGCAGTGGGGGGATAATAGCCTCTGGGAAGGGACTGGGGCTGTGGGATAGCAGGTATAGTAGGGAGAGATGGTGCCTATAGTAGCAGTGGGATAATAGCCTCTGGGAAGGGACTGGGGCTGTGGGATAGCAGGTATAGTAGGGAGAGATGGTGCCTATAGTAGCAGTGGGGGGATAATAGCCTCTGGGAAGGGAATGGGGCTGTGGATAGCAGGTATAGTAGGGAGAGATGGTGCCTATAGTAGCAGTAGGGGGATAATAGCCTCTGGGAAGGGACTAGGGCTGTGGGATAGCAGGTATAGTAGGGAGAGATGGTGCCTATAGTAGCAGTGGGGGGATAATAGCCTCTGGGAAGGGACTAGGGCTGTGGGATAGCAGGTATAGTAGGGAGAGATGGTGCCTATAGTAGCAGTGGGGGGATAATAGCCTCTGGGAAAGGACTGGGGCTGTGGGATAGCAGGTATAGTAGGGAGAGATGGTGCCTATAGTAGCAGTGGGATAATAGCCTCTGGGAAGGGACTGGGGCTGTGGGATAGCAGGTATAGTAGGGAGAGATGGTGCCTATAGTAGCAGTGGATAATAGCCTCTGGGAAGGGACTGGGGCTGTGGGATAGCAGGTATAGTAGGGAGAGATGGTGCCTATAGTAGCAGTGGGGGGATAATAGCCTCTGGGAAGGGACTGGGGCTGTGGGATAGAAGGTATAGTAGGGAGAGATGGTGCCTATAGTAGCAGTGGGGGGATAATAGCCTCTGGGAAGGGACTAGGGCTGTGGGATAGCAGGTATAGTAGGGAGAGATGGTGCCTATAGTAGCAGTGGGGGGATAATAGCCTCTGGGAAGGGACTAGGGCTGTGGATAGCAGGTATAGTAGGGGGAGATGGTGCCTATAGTAGCAGTGGGGGGATAATAGCCTCTGGGAAGGGACTAGGGCTGTGGGATAGCAGGTATAGTAGGGAGAGATGGTGCCTATAGTAGCAGTGGGGGGATAATAGCCTCTGGGAAAGGACTGGGGCTGTGGGATAGCAGGTATAGTAGGGAGAGATGGTGCCTATAGTAGCAGTGGGATAATAGCCTCTGGGAAGGGACTGGGGCTGTGGGATAGCAGGTATAGTAGGGAGAGATGGTGCCTATAGTAGCAGTGGGGGGATAATAGCCTCTGGGAAGGGACTGGGGCTGTGGGATAGAAGGTATAGTAGGGAGAGATGGTGCCTATAGTAGCAGTGGGGGGATAATAGCCTCTGGGAAGGGACTGGGGCTGTGGGATAGCAGGTATAGTAGGGAGAGATGGTGCCTATAGTAGCAGTGGGATAATAGCCTCTGGGAAGGGACTGGGGCTGTGGGATAGCAGGTATAGTAGGGAGAGATGGTGCCTATAGTAGCAGTGGGGGGATAATAGCCTCTGGGAAGGGACTGGGGCTGGGGGATAGCAGGTATAGTAGGGAGAGATGGTGCCTATAGTAGCAGTGGGGGGATAATAGCCTCTGGGAAGGGACTGGGGCTGTGGGATAGCAGGTATAGTAGGGAGAGATGGTGCCTATAGTAGCAGTGGGGGGATAATAGCCTCTGGGAAGGGACTGGGGCTGTGGGATAGCAGGTATAGTAGGGAGAGATGGTGCCTATAGTAGCAGTGGGGGGATAATAGCCTCTGGGAAGGGACTGGGGCTGTGGGATAGCAGGTATAGTAGGGAGAGATGGTGCCTATAGTAGCAGTGGGGGGATAATAGCCTCTGGGAAGGGACTGGGGCTGTGGGATAGCAGGTATAGTAGGGAGAGATGGTGCCTATAGTAGCAGTGGGATAATAGCCTCTGGGAAGGGACTGGGGCTGTGGGATAGCAGGTATAGTAGGGAGAGATGGTGCCTATAGTAGCAGTGGGGGGATAATAGCCTCTGGGAAGGGACTGGGGCTGTGGGATAGCGGGTATAGTAGGGAGAGATGGTGCCTATAGTAGCAGTGGGATAATAGCCTCTGGGAAGGGACTGGGGCTGTGGGATAGCAGGTATAGTAGGGAGAGATGGTGCCTATAGTAGCAGTGGGGGGATAATAGCCTCTGGGAAGGGACTGGGGCTGTGGGATAGCAGGTATAGTAGGGAGAGATGGTGCCTATAGTAGCAGTGGGGGGATAATAGCCTCTGGGAAGGGACTGGGGCTGTGGGATAGCAGGTATAGTAGGGAGAGATGGTGCCTATAGTAGCAGTGGGTATAGTAAGGAATAGCAGAACAGGTTGGTGGTAACGAGAATTTCATAAAGTGAAATAAATTGTCTCATGTTTGCTACTTGCTTAGTAACCCATAGCAACCAATCAGCAGGTAGCATTTACCAGTCAGCTATTTGATAACAAGCATTGGATTGGTTGCTATGGGTTACTAGAAATGGACAAACATAAGAAGTTTTATTACATGAGGCTGCTGTTATTGTGAGCAGTAGCCAATCAGGCAGCCAGGGTTGGGAGAAGTTGCCCCGGGGGGCATTAATGCCACTAAAGCCACCGCTGGGCAGCACCACAGTTCTAGACGAGGGGGGGGGGATATTTTTGCTGTTTGTACATAACGGTCCCTGATCATTCCCCCCCCCCGGATATGATGGAACGATCCTGCAATTCACTGCTTCACATCCCAATGGGGGGGGGGGGGTGACATTTAGAGCGAGCGAGACTGATAACGAAGGGCATCTAAAGGTCTCATTAATATGCACAGCCGGCAGCAATCAATAGTTCCGCTAGCAATCACTCGTTAGCCTGGAATGGATCAGCCTTAATTGGGGTCAGTGGGTCATTAAGGGAGATCTAATGTATTCCCTATGGGAGCAGCAAGAACCCCGAATCCCATGCAGCCCCTCATATTCACCCCACTGTCTCTTCCCTTTATATATAAATATATTCCACTCCCAATAACATTTGTAATCTGTCTCCATCTTGTCCTACTGTCCCCATCTTGTCCTACTGTCCCCATCTTGTCCTACTGTCCCCATCTTGTCCTACTGCCCCCATCTTGTCCTACTGTCCCCATCTTGTCCTACTGTCCCCATCTTGTCCTACTGTCCCCATCTTGTCCTACTGTCTCCATCTTGCCCTACTGTCCCCATCTTGTCCTACTGTCTCCCTCTTGCCCTACTGTCCCCATCTTGTCCTACTGTCTCCATCTTGCCCTACTGTCTCCATCTTGCCCTACTGTCTCCATCTTGTCCTACTGTCTCCATCTTGCCCTACTGTCTCCATCTTGCCCTACTGTCCCCATCTTGCCCTACTGTCTCCATCTTGCCCTACTGTCTCCATCTTGTCCTACTGTCCCCATCTTGCCCTACTGTCTCCATCTTGTCCTACTGTCTCCATCTTGTCCTACTGTCTCCATCTTGCCCTACTGTCTCCATCTTGCCCTACTGTCCCCATCTTGCCCTACTGTCCCCATCTTGCCCTACTGTCCCCATCTTGCCCTACTGTCCCCATCTTGCCCTCCTGTCCCCATCTTGCCCTACTGTCCCCATCTTACCCTACTGCCCCCATCTTGCCCTACTGCCCCCATCTTGCCCTACTGTCTCCATCTTGTCCTACTGTCTCCATCTTGTCCTACTGTCTCCCTCTTGCCCTACTGTCCCCATCTTGCCCTACTGTCCCCATCTTGCCCTACTGTCCCCATCTTGCCCTACTGTCCCCATCTTGCCCTCCTGTCCCCATCTTGCCCTACTGTCCCCATCTTACCCTACTGCCCCCATCTTGCCCTACTGCCCCCATCTTGCCCTACTGTCTCCATCTTGTCCTACTGTCTCCATCTTGTCCTACTGTCTCCATCTTGTCCTACTGTCTCCATCTTGTCCTACTGTCTCCCTCTTGCCCTACTGTCTCCATCTTGCCCTACTGTCCCCATCTTGCCCTACTGTCTCCATCTTGTCCTACTGTCTCCATCTTGTCCTACTGTCTCCATCTTGTCCTACTGTCTCCATCTTGTCCTACTGTCTCCCTCTTGCCCTACTGTCTCCATCTTGCCCTACTGTCTCCATCTTGTCCTACTGTCTCCCTCTTGCCCTACTGTCTCCATCTTGCCCTACTGTCCCCATCTTGCCCTACTGTCCCCATCTTGCCCTACTGTCTCCATCTTGCCCTACTGTCCCCATCTTGCCCTACTGTCTCCATCTTGCCCTACTGTCTCCATCTTGCCCTACTGTCCCCATCTTGCCCTACTGTCTCCATCTTCCCCTACTGTCTCCATCTTGCCCTACTGTCCCCATCTTGCCCTACTGTCCCCATCTTGCCCTACTGTCCCCATCTTCCCCTACTGTCTCCATCTTGCCTACTGTCCCCATCTGCCCTACTGTCCCCATCTTGCCCTACTGTCCCCATCTTGCCCTACTGTCCCCATCTTACCCTACTGTCCCCATCTTGCCCTACTGTCTCCATCTTGCCCTACTGTCCCCATCTTGCCCTACTGTCCCCATCTTGCCCTACTGTCCCCATCTTGCCCTACTGTCCCCATCTTGCCCTACTGTCCCCATCTTGTCCTACTGTCTCCATCTTGCCCTACTGTCCCCACCAATGAGTGCTTGGGGGTTGCAGACATGGAAGTGACACTATTAACCCCCCGATTCCCTGTCCCCCCAGAAGCCCCGGATGCTGGGAGACATGGGCGCGTGTAGCCGGAAAGCCCTGACCCTGCTGAGCAGCGTGTTTGCCGTGTGTGCGCTGGGGCTGCTGGGAGTTGCGGTCAGTACGGATTACTGGCTGTACCTGGAGGAGGGGATCATCCTGCCGCAGAACCAGAGCAGCGAGATCAAAATGTCCCTTCACTCCGGCCTGTGGCGGGTCTGTTTCCTGGCAGGTGAGAGGCCTCGGGGGGGTAAATGTGGCAGAACCATTGGCACCGACACTACCCACAGCCGCCCTGGCTGCCAGCCCCACCGCCTCTAACCTGCAGCTCCTACATGAGAGTTATAGTTAAATAACAGCCGCAATATGCCTATGATAACCAAGCACTACCTGCATCCTTTGCTGAGGCGCTAATAGTCGTCATACCGAAGCCGGGCAAAGATCCATCCCTCTGCTCCTCATATCGTCCCATCTCTTTAATTAACACAGATGCAAAAATTTTGGCCAAAATTCTAGCGGTGAGGCTCCAAAGGGTGGTCCCCGATCTTGTACACCCGGATCAATCAGACTTTATGCCCGGGAAATCCACTGACATTAATTTAAGAAGACTCTTCACCAATCTGCAAATCCCTCACTTAGAGACCGGCACCAGAGTTGTTGCCTCCCTAGACTCAGCCAAAGCCTTTGATTCAATTGAATGGGGATACTTATGGGAGGTCTTGTCCGGCTTCGGCTTTGGCCAAACATTCTTAAAGTGGATTAAGCTATTATACCAGCATCCCACAGCAAGAGTCAGAGTAAATGGGATCACATCTCCCTCATTTTCTCTGGAAAGAGGGACTCGCCAAGGCTGTCCGCTCTCACCAATATTATTTGCCCTAGCAATAGAGCCCCTAGCCATACTGATCAGGAACTCCCCAGATATTAGAGGCCTCACATATGGTAATATCCAAGAAAAATTATCGTTATACGCAGATGATTTACTAATATACCTTGCAGATCCCATAGATTCACTGACCTCTCTGTTGCAACAAGTGGACAAATTTGGACACTACTCCGGTCTGCGAATCAACTGGGATAAATCAATCCTCTGCCCTATAGATCCTCTCCAACCACAACCAATAATACCCAACATACCTTTAAAATGGGCCAATCAATTTAAATATCTAGGGGTCTGGATAACTACAGATCCTACTAATTACATACCACTTAACCTAGACCCCTTACTGTCAGAGCTCAAAACCCGACTGACCCAATGGTCCAAGTTACCACTTTCACTCTGGGGCCGCATAAATATAATAAAAACGATATATCTCCCCAAATTCCTATACATACTACACAATGCCCCAATCCTTATCCCTAAAACTTTCTTTAAAAAACTTAACCAGATTATGCTACCATTTATTTGGAACAATCGACCCCCCAGAATGGCCTGGATAAAACTATGTGCTCCACTAGCTGAAGGAGGCCTAGCCCTCCCGCACTTTTATCACTACTTCTTAGCCTCACAAATACACTATTTACACTGGTGCTTCATTCATGACCCTTACAATCCAAACCTGCAACTTCAGGCAACAATACTTGGTTCCCTGGAAGGATTACGCAACTTTCCTTACCGGCATCTGAAAGATGCAGCCCCACTGCCAACAACCTTAACTACTCCGCATAAAGCCTGGACCACAGCACTCGCACTACTCAAGCACCCACCACCCTTAATTACGTCTAGGCTTCCACTCTGGGGCAATAAATATCTACCACAATTTAGGACACTACACAATTTCACATATTGGCCTCGCCATAAAATTAAATACCTGGGAGACCTTATGGAACACTCAACCTTCCCAACATACCTGCAGATCCGAGAGAAAGCACAACAGCCTACTCTCCCCTTTTATAAATACTTGCAGCTGCAATCTGTATTTAGGGACCAATTTGACACACTCACCCCTCAGCTAATTTCTTTACCAGCGGAGGCTACTCTACAATCCAGCAACCCAGCAAAGCTCACCTCAAATCTATATCAAACTCTACTTTCAACAGGCCCAAAACCCTTCCACTCCGCACAAATGTGGTGGACTTCCCAAATACCAGCACTCACCCAAGACGATTGGGAAGAGGCAACAGACACAATGTACAACTGTCTGATATCTACCAGAGACAGGTTAATACAGTATAAAACCTTCCATCGCCTGTATATCACACCACTAAGGTTGCACCACATGGGCCGTACCCCAACAGATCAGTGCCCGAGATGTGCAGCAAGCCCTGCTAACTTTTTTCACATGATCTGGTCATGCCCCCACATCGCTAAATTCTGGTCAGCAGTGATCAAATATCTAGCAAATAACTTATCTTTCCCCACCGTGACCGCTCCTGAAACCTGCTTGCTAGGAGTCCTAGACAGTATAATTGCCCAAAATAGCTCCCGGCTACGATATAGAATATTACTGTTCTATGCCAAAAAAACTGTTGCAATGCACTGGATGGGCACTACCCTCCCCACCGTTACAGCCTGGAAGAATCTAGTAAATGCCGTTGCCCCTCTCTACAAACTTACATATGAGAATAGGGGCGCGCCCGACAAATTTGATAAAGTTTGGGGCCCTTGGTGTGACCTGGAGGGGAACTGAAATACTCCACTCCTGTCCACACGGTAAAATCCCCGACACCTTCCCACTTCTCTTTACCACATCCTGAGCACTTAGCTCAGTAGGTTCATGAACCCAATCTTATGTAACTGCCGCCAAATCCATGCTTAAACCTTGTACTGTTACACCTTCCCCTTTGATGTTTGTAACGAACCTTAAAGACAGACCTGGAAAGAAAGACCAGCATACATTTTTTTTCTTTTTTTATTGTAATGTTAAATGTGTTTTATGTTTTTGTTTGTATGAAAAGCAATAAAATATACCTTTAAAAAAAAAAAATAACAGCCAAAAGGCAGGGGCCATGTTGAGTCTTGCCCGGGGGGCAATTATCCATTGATTTATCCAAATCACACTGGGACGTTCCCCCTCTGATAGGTCTCCCCAGGAGCAGTGCATGCTGGGATCCCTTGTCACTTCCCAGGGTGCTCTGCTTCTCTGCCCAGGGATATTGACTGGCAAGTTACATAACGTGTTGGGCGCTGCTGCCCCCGCGCCTGGGGGTGGGCCCAAAATACCCTTTAACTGTTTGTGCTGCTGTCTGGCCTCATTGTGACTCCGGCAAATGTGCCCCCTGTACCATGAAACAAGGGCAACAGGACAAGCCAGGGGGGCAGATTGATTAACTCTTGTGTAAGTGCACTAAGGATCGAATATACCACTGCCCCCCCCCCCCCCCCATAGTGAATCCAAGTTCATCAGAACTGCTGGTATTATATATAGTAGGGCAAGATGGAGACAGTAGGGCAAGATGGAGACAGTAGGGCAAGATGGACACAGTAGGGTAAGATGGGGACAGTAGGGCAAGATGGGGACAGTAGGGCAAGATGGGGACAGTAGGGCAAGATGGGGACAGTAGGGCAAGATGGAGACAGTAGGGCAAGATGGAGACAGTAGAGCAAGATGGGGACAGTAGGACAAGATGGGGACAGTAGGGCAAGATGGAGACAGTAGGGCAAGATGGAGACAGTAGGGCAAGATGGGGACAGTAGGGCAAGATGGAGACAGTAGGGCAAGATGGGGACAGTAGGGCAAGATGGGGACAGTAGGGCAAGATGGAGACAGTAGGGCAAGATGGAGACAGTAGGGCAAGATGGGGACAGTAGGGCAAGATGGGGACAGTAGGGCAAGATGGAGACAGTAGGGCAAGATGGAGACAGTAGGGCAAGATGGGGACAGTAGGGCAAGATGGGGACAGTAGGGCAAGATGGAGACAGTAGGGCAAGATGGGGACAGTAGGGCAAGATGGAGACAGTAGGGCAAGATGGGGACAGTAGGGCAAGATGGGGACAGTAGGGCAAGATGGAGACAGTAGGGCAAGATGGAGACAGTAGGGCAAGATGGGGACAGTAGGGCAAGATGGGGACAGTAGGGCAAGATGGGGGCAGTAGGGCAAGATGGGGGCAGTAGGGCAAGATGGGGGCAGTAGGGCAAGATGGAGGCAGTAGGGCAAGATGGAGACAGTAGGGCAAGATGGAAACACCCTACCCAACATATTGGCACTTAGGTGCCTCTGGATAGTAGTAGATACTCCATCTCCCCATTTTGTTACCATCTTACCCCACGGGGACAATCTCCCTGGGTTCAGCAGCTGCAGGGCAGGATCTAAGTGCAGTAAAAAAGCCGACAGAAACCAAACCTCTATGGAAAGATCCTTAAATTAAAGCTGCAGAAACAACGCAGCGATGCCGTAAGTGAAAGACTTTATCTGAATGGAACATCCAATAGAATCATCGCCATCTAAGGAAGAAAGGTTCTATGAAACCTGGAGCGACGATACTGCGGAACCCAAGGGGCATGTGTTTTCCCAGTACAGGAATTCTGGGTAATGGGCTGAAGGGGCTGGTGCAGAATAACGACCCCATTAGGGGCTGATGCAGAATAACGACCCCATTAGGGGCTGATGCAGAATAACGACCCCATTAGGGGCTGATGCAGAATAACGACCCCATTAGGGGCTGGTGCAGAATAACGACCCCATTAGGGGCTGATGCAGAATAACGACCCCATTAGGGGCTGATGCAGAATAACGACCCCATTAGGGGCTGGTGCAGAATAACGACCCCATTAGGGGCTGATGCAGAATAACGACCCCATTAGGGGCTGATGCAGAATAACGACCCCATTAGGGGCTGATGCAGAATAACGACCCCATTAGGGGCTGATGCAGAATAACGACCCCATTAGGGGCTGATGCAGAATAACGACCCCATTAGGGGCTGATGCAGAATAACGACCCCATTAGGGGCTGATGAAGAATAACGACCCCATTAGGGGCTGATGCAGAATAACGACCCCATTAGGCGCTGGTGCAGAATAACGACCCCATTAGGGGCTGATGAAGAATAACGACCCCATTAGGGGCTGATGCAGAATAACGACCCCATTAGGGGCTGATGCAGAATAACGACCCCATTAGGGGCTGATGCAGAATAACGACCCCATTAGGGGCTGATGCAGAATAACGACCCCATTAGGGGCTGATGCAGAATAACGACCCCATTAGGCGCTGGTGCAGAATAACGACCCCATTAGGGGCTGATGAAGAATAACGACCCCATTAGGGGCTGATGCAGAATAACGACCCCATTAGGGGCTGATGCAGAATAACGACCCCATTAGGGGCTGATGCAGAATAACGACCCCATTAGGGGCTGATGCAGAATAACGACCCCATTAGGGGCTGATGAAGAATAACGACCCCATTAGGGGCTGATGCAGAATAACGACCCCATTAGGGGCTGATGAAGAATAACGACCCCATTAGGGGCTGATGAAGAATAACGACCCCATTAGGGGCTGATGAAGAATAACGACCCCATTAGGGGCTGATGCAGAGTAACGCGCCATTGTTCTGTTTGCAGGGGAGGAGCAAGGCCGCTGCTTTACCATAGAGTACGTGATGCCCATGAACGTCCAGATGACGTCGGAATCCACCGTCAGTGTTCTGAGTGAGTCCAATGAGAGGCTGTAGGGCCTGTAGGACATTCCATGTGGGGTGGAGCCCATTGCCCCCCTGGGGGCCGTTAGCGCCCTATAGTGGAGCTGGGGGTTATTTCATCTTTACCTTTTTTTTCCATAAATCCAATCTCTCTTTTCGCTCCAGAAATGATTCGTTCTGCGACCCCGTTCCCATTGGTCAGCCTCTTTTTTATGTTCATTGGATTCATCCTCAACAACGTGGGGCACATCAGACCTCACAGAACTATTCTGGCCTTTGTGTCTGGAATTTTCTTCATTCTATCTGGTAAGTTCCACCTCTGCTACCAAATACATCAGCCTCCATCTCTCTCCCCCACCAAATACATCAGCCTCCATCTCTCTCCCCCACCAAATACATCAGCCTCCATCTCTCTCCCACCAAATACATCAGCCTCCATCTCTCTCCCCCACCAAATACATCAGCCTCCATCTCTCTCCCCCACCAAATACATCAGCCTCCATCTCTCTCTCCCACCAAATACATCAGCCTCCATCTCTCTCCCCCACCAAATACATCAGCCTCCATCTCTCTCCCACCAAATACATCAGCCTCCATCTCTCTCCCACCAAATACATCAGCCTCCATCTCTCTCCCCACCAAATACATCAGCCTCCATCTCTCTCCCCCACCAAATACATCAGCCCTCCATCTCTCTCCCACCAAATACATCAGCCTCCAATCTCTCTCCCCCACCAAATACATCAGCCTCCATCTCTCTCTCTCCCACCAAATACATCAGCCTCCATCTCTCTCTCTCCCACCAAATACATCAGCCTCCATCTCTCTCTCTCCCACCAAATACATCAGCCTCCATCTCTCTCCCCCACCAAATACATCAGCCTCCATCTCTCTCTCCCACCAAATACATCAGCCTCCATCTCTCTCTCTCCCACCAAATACATCAGCCTCCATCTCTCTCTCCCACCAAATACATCAGCCTCCATCTCTCTCTCTCCCACCAAATACATCAGCCTCCATCTCTCTCCCCCACCAATACATCAGCCTCCATCTCTCTCTCCCACCAAATACATCAGCCTCCATCTCTCTCTCTCCCACCAATACATCAGCCTCCATCTCTCTCTCTCCCACCAAAATACATCAGCCTCCATCTCTCTCTCTCCCACCAAATACATCAGCCTCCATCTCTCTCCCCCACCAATACATCAGCCTCCATCTCTCTCTCCCACCAAATACATCAGCCTCCATCTCTCTCCCCCACCAAATACATCAGCCTCCATCTCTCTCCCCCACCAAATACATCAGCCTCCATCTCTCTCTCCCACCAAATACATCAGCCTCCATCTCTCTCTCCCACCAAATACATCAGCCTCCATCTCTCTCCCCCACCAAATACATCAGCCTCCATCTCTCTCCCCCACCAAATACATCAGCCTCCATCTCTCTCCCCCACCAAATACATCAGCCTCCATCTCTCTCCCCCACCAAATACATCAGCCTCCATCTCTCTCCCCCACCAAATACATCAGCCTCCATCTCTCTCCCCACCAAATACATCAGCCTCCATCTCTCTCCCCCACCAATACATCAGCCTCCATCTCTCTCCCCCACCAAATACATCAGCCTCCATCTCTCTCCCCCACCAAATACATCAGCCTCCATCTCTCCCCAATCCCCTCTCCCACCAATACATCAGCCTCCATCTCTCTCCCACCAATACATCAGCCTCCATCTCTCTCCCCACCAAATACATCAGCCTCCATCTCTCTCCCACCAAATACATCAGCCTCCATCTCTCTCCCCCACCAAATACATCAGCCTCCATCTCTCTCCCCCACCAAATACATCAGCCTCCATCTCTCTCCCCACCAAATACATCAGCCTCCATCTCTCTCCCCCACCAAATACATCAGCCTCCATCTCTCTCCCCCACCAATACATCAGCCTCCATCTCTCTCCCCCACCAAATACATCAGCCTCCATCTCTCTCCCCACCAAATACATCAGCCTCCATCTCTCTCCCCCACCAATACATCAGCCTCCATCTCTCTCCCCCACCAAATACATCAGCCTCCATCTCTCTCTCCCACCAAATACATCAGCCTCCATCTCTCTCCCCCACCAAATACATCAGCCTCCATCTCTCTCTCCCACCAAATACATCAGCCTCCATCTCTCTCCTCCCACCAAATACATCAGCCTCCATCTCTCTCTCCCACCAAATACATCAGCCTCCATCTCTCTCTCTCCCACCAAATACATCAGCCTCCATCTCTCTCTCCCACCAAATACATCAGCCTCCATCTCTCTCTTCCCCACCAAATACATCAGCCTCCATCTCTCTCTCCCCACCAAATACATCAGCCTCCATCTCTCTCCCCCACCAAATACATCAGCCTCCATCTCTCTCTCCCACCAAATACATCAGCCTCCATCTCTCTCTCTCCCACCAAATACATCAGCCTCCATCTCTCTCCCCCACCAAATACATCAGCCTCCATCTCTCTCCCCCCACCAAATACATCAGCCTCCATCTCTCTCTCTCCCACCAAATACATCAGCCTCCATCTCTCTCCCCACCAAATACATCAGCCTCCATCTCTCTCCCCCACCAAATACATCAGCCTCCATCTCTCTCTCCCACCAATACATCAGCCTCCATCTCTCTCCCCCACCAAATACATCAGCCTCCATCTCTCTCCCCCACCAAATACATCAGCCTCCATCTCCCCCCATCATCAGCCCATCTCCCTCTCCCACCAATACATCAGCCTCCATCTCTCTCTCCCACCAAATACATCAGCCTCCATCTCTCTCTCCCACCAAATACATCAGCCTCCATCTCTCTCTCCCACCAAATACATCAGCCTCCATCTCTCTCCCCCACCAAATACATCAGCCTCCATCTCTCTCCCCCACCAAATACATCAGCCTCCATCTCTCTCTCTCCCACCAAATACATCAGCCTCCATCTCTCTCCCCCACCAAATACATCAGCCTCCATCTCTCTCCCCACCAAATACATCAGCCTCCATCTCTCTCTCCCACCAATACATCAGCCTCCATCTCTCTCCCCCACCAAATACATCAGCCTCCATCTCTCTCCCCCACCAAATACATCAGCCTCCATCTCTCTCCCCCACCAAATACATCAGCCTCCATCTCCCTCTCCCACCAATACATCAGCCTCCATCTCTCTCTCCCACCAAATACATCAGCCTCCATCTCTCTCTCCCACCAAATACATCAGCCTCCATCTCTCTCTCCCACCAATACATCAGCCTCCATCTCTCTCTCCCACCAATACATCAGCCTCCATCTCTCTCCCCCACCAAATACATCAGCCTCCATCTCTCTCTCCCACCAATACATCAGCCTCCATCTCTCTCTCCCACCAAATACATCAGCCTCCATCTCTCTCTCCCACCAATACATCAGCCTCCATCTCTCTCCCCCACCAAATACATCAGCCTCCATCTCTCTCTCCCACCAATACATCAGCCTCCATCTCTCTCTCCCACCAAATACATCAGCCTCCATCTCTCTCTCCCACCAAATTCATCAGCCTCCGTATTTGGCACCAAGTTGGGGGGGTTGGGGGTGTAATAAATTCAAAATGAGAGCTTCAATAAAATCCTATTTGCAAGGACATGTTTTTGATGCAGCCGAATAGCAAGTTTTAATGGAATTGCTGGAGCAAGGAAATTGCCTTTCGTGCATCAGTCTCTGACCTCTCATGTCCGTGTCACTCACTGCGAGTCGAGAGTTGCCCGTTCCCCGGGGGGCAAACCCCAAATATTCATTTAACTCTTTCTCACGTTGTTACCGGAATGCCAAATAGATCAGATGCAGCTCTAATCAATGAGATTCACCCCCGGCTTGGACGTGTATGGCTCTCTCATATTCACATGGAAACCTCTAGTGGGATTTAGACCTCCAAGGCCCCCCCCCCCCGAGTCAGACTCACCGGATACAGTATCACAGATGGGGTGGCTTGGCCACTGATCTGTAGTGAGAAAAGGATCTAATTGGGTCCATAGTAAGACAAGGTAGGAAAAGCCTTACAGGTTGCAGGTAGTGGTTGAAGGATCTAGAACCTCTGGAACATTAGAGGCTAGATAAAGAAGATGCAGGTACAGCAGCTAAAGCCGCGGCCATGATGACTGTAGTAGTCTGGAGCTGAAGGCCTAGTGTCGGTATCACACAATAACAAGTTCTCGTGTATCTGCTATCTCCACAGGCCTGTCTCTAGTGGTGGGCTTGGTGCTCTACATATCCAGCATCAACGATGAGCTCTTGAATCGGACAAAAGATCCTGAGACGTATTTCAGCTACAAATATGGCTGGTCCTTTGCCTTCGCGGCCATATCATTCCTCCTAACAGAGGTACGGCCAGATCCTCCTTCCCCACTAACACCCTAGTTCTAGAGCACCTCCAGTGTTCATTGGCTTGGCCAACATTAACAGCTCTTCTCGCCCACAGAGTGCCGGAGTCATGTCCGTCTACCTGTTCATGAAGAGATACACGGCAGAAGACGCCTACAGGCCCCACCCAGGTTTCTACCGCCCGCGGCTCAGCAATTGCTCCGATTATTCCGGCCAGTTTCTGCACCCGGAGGCCTGGGTGAGGGGTCGGAGTCCCTCGGATATCTCCAGCGAGGCGTCTCTCCAGATGAACTCCAACTACCCTGCCCTGCTCAAGTGCCCCGACTATGATCAGATGTCCTCCTCTCCGTGCTGAACCTGTAGGCCACGTTCTTACCAGCCACCTAGATTGTTGGTGTTCTGCAGGGGAACCCTGGGGGTGCCCTTCCACACTGGGATGATTCCTGCACCCCCTCATTGAGTTTAAGCCTGTATCTAAGAAATGATTGATATCAGGATGAGACCAGTATGGCCGCTGGTGGAAAGGGCACTTCCCCAGTCCCACAGTAGGGTAGATAAACCAGTTGGTTATGGCTGGTCACTGTACTACGCCGACTAAACCCCCCCCGACATGGTCGGCACGAATCCTATTGGACATTATGTTCTGGCCACAACACCTTCAGGCGTAAGCAAAGACATGACGCGTTGTGATGATGTCATATTATAGTGACGATAGAGGGCCGAAGCCCGTGTAGAAATGGCAATCAAAGTGTTAACTCTTAGGGCAATCTGTTTAATATGTGATAATGTGAATATTAGAATACTGTATTGGGATAGGACGCTTAGTATTTATGAATAGTGTATGGGGGCGGGGCAAAGAGATCTTGTGTTTGGCACTGGGGGGGCAACTGCATGGATATTGTACCCTAAAGAGAGTAGGAGGGTATATGCTGCCCTGCATCCGGTGCATTGGGGCACTTTATGTTTCTATGGGGTGGGGGGGTGACTGCAGTACCACGGCAGGGCAATGGGGGCGCTGTTCTAATGATCTTGCAGGTATCTCACCTTGGAATTGGCTTTCAGCCTGTTACATTCTACTACAGGGAACCGTAAGGTGGGCGAGCCCCTCAAATCCAGCGTTCCTATTGGACCTGTCCTGGGGTAACCCAACGGGGGGGGGGGCAAGTTTGGTAACGTTTGTGAATAACAGTGTCTGACTGGGAAAGGGGCTCGTTATTACCCAGAATCCTGCATGGCGCCAACCTACAGACTGAGTTCTTGTGTTCAGCCAATGATGTCGTAGGGAATTAGGGGGGGGGGGGTAATTCTTCCGTTTATATGCATTAAACATGAATTTGTCAGAGAATGGGAAAATCTGTCTTTGTCTCGGGGCTGAAAGGGTCCCTGCTGGGGGGTAATTACTGGGTGGGGAGCAACCAATCAGATATCTGCTTTCATTGTGCAAACAGCACTAGATTGATGAGAGCTGGTTGCTGATTGGCTGCTGTGGGACAGTGTTGCCCCCATGTTGAGCATGTTGGGTTTAGCCCCTCCCACTCAGATTCCCCATGATCCAAAGAGTAATATCTGGTGCTGCCCCCATTAACCACAGCGGGGGGGGGGGAATCGAACATGGACACGGGGCGGATCCCTACATGATGGGGGGGGGGTGCCCCGGGGCCAATAGCCAGGCCGGCATGGGGGGCGTGTCCCTTTGGATTGGGCCCCACAGGAAGAGACAGCAGCCTGGGAAGCACCAAACAGAACGTTTCTGCCAACGGATCCAGGCGGAACATACGCAGAACATACGCAGAACATACGCAGAACATACGCAGAACATACGGACCTTCCACATGTATCAGTGCAAATGAGTCTCAGCTAATTGGCCCAAACCCAATCACTCACTAATTGGCCCAAACACAGCTACAAGCATATGTCTCCCAGTACAACATGCCCCCCCCCGCCAGTACAACATGCCCCCCCCCCCAGTACAACATGCCCCCCCCCAGTACAACATGCCCCCCCCCAGTACAACATGCCCCCCCCAGTACAACATGTCTCCCCCCAGTACAAACATGCCCCCCCCCCAGTACAACATGCCCCCCCCAGTACAACATGCCCCCCCCAGTACAACATGCCCCCCCCAGTACAACAATGGATTCCTCCCCCCAGTACAACAAGATTCCTCCCCCCCAGTACAACATGGATTCCTCCCCCCAGTACAACATGGATTCTTCCCCCCCAGTACAACATGGATTCTTCCCCCCAGTACAACATGGATTCTTCCCCCCAGTACAACATGGATTCTTCCCCCCCAGTACAACATGGATTCTTCCCCCCCAGTACAAACATGGATTCCTCCCCCAGTACAACATGGATTCCTCCCCCCCAGTACAACATGGATTCCTCCCCCAGTACAACATGGATTCCTCCCCCCAGTACAACATGGATTCCTCCCCCCCAGTACAACATGGATTCCTCCCCCCCAGTACAACATGGATTCCTCCCCCCCAGTACAACATGGATTCCTCCCCCCAGTACAACAAGGATTCTCCCCCCCAGTACAACATGGATTCCTCCCCCCCAGTACAACATGGATTCCTCCCCCCAGTACAACATGGATTCTCCCCCCCCAGTACAACATGGATTCCTCCCCCCAGTACAACATGGATTCCTCCCCCCCAGTACAACATGGATTCCTCCCCCCAGTACAACATGGATTCCTCCCCCCAGTAACAACAAGGATTCCTCCCCCCAGTACAACATGGATTCTTCCCCCCCAGTACAACATGGATTCTTCCCCCCCCCCAGTACAACATGGATTCTTCCCCCCCAGTACAACATGGATTCCTCCCCCAGTACAACATGGATTCCTCCCCCCAGTACAACATGGATTCTTCCCCCCCAGTACAACATGGATTCCTCCCCCCAGTACAACATGCCCCCCCCCCAGTACAACATGTCTCCCCCCAGTACAACATGCCCCCCCCAGTACAATATGTCTCCCCCCCAGTACAACATGCCCCCCCCCCCAGTACAACATGTCTCCCCCCAGTACAACATGGATTCCTCCCCCCAGTACAACATGGATTCCTCCCCCCAGTACAACATGGATTCCTCCCCCCCAGTACAAACATGGATTCCTCCCCCCCAGTAGCAACATGGATTCCCCCCCCCCCAGTACAACATGGATTCCTCCCCCCCCAGTACAAACATGGATTCCTCCCCCCCCAGTACAACATGGATTCCTCCCCCCCAGTACAACATGGATTCCTCCCCCCAGTACAACATGGATTCCTCCCCCCCAGTACAACATGGATCCTCCCCCCCAGTACAACATGCTCCCCCCCCAGTAACAACATGGATTCCTCCCCCCCAGTACAACATGCCCTCCCCCCAGTACAACATGGATTCCTCCCCCCCCAGTACAACATGGATTCCTCCCCCCCAGTACAACATGGATTCCTCCCCCCAGTACAACATGCCTCCCCCCCAGTACAACATGGATTCCTCCCCCCCCAGTACAACATGCCTCCCCCCCCAGTACAACATGGATTCCTCCCCCCAGTACAACATGCCTCCCCCCCAGTACAACATGGATTCCTCCCCCCCCAGTACAACATGGATTCCTCCCCCCCCAGTACAACATGCCTCCCCCCCCAGTACAACATGGATTCCTCCCCCCCCAGTACAACATGGATCCTCCCCCCCAGTACAACATGGATTCCTCCCCCCCCAGTACAACATGGATTCCCTCCCCCCCCAGTACAACATGGATTCCTCCCCCCCCAGTACAACATGGATTCCTCCCCCCCAGTACAACATGGATTCCTCCCCCCCAGTCAAACAGGATTCCTCCCCCCCGTACAACAATGGATCTCCCCCCCAGTACAACATGGATTCCTCCCCCCCCAGTACAACATGGATTCCTCCCCCCCCAGTACAACATGGATTCCCCCCCCCCCAGTACAACATGGATTCCTTCCCCCCCCCAGTACAACATGGATTCCTCCCCCCCAGTACAACATGGATTCCTCCCCCCCCCAGTACAACATGGATTCCTCCCCCCCCCCAGTACACATGCCCCCCAGTACAACATGGATTCCCCCCCCCAGTACAACATGGATTCCTCCCCCCCCCCAGTACAACATGGATTTTCCCCCCCCCCAGTACAACAATGGATTCCTCCCCCCCAGTACAACATGGATTCCTCCCCCCCCCCCAGTACAACATGGATTCTCCCCCCCCCCAGTAACAACATGCTCCCCCAGTAAACAGCCCCCCCCAGTACAACATGGATTCCTCCCCCCCAGTACAACATGGATTCCCCCCCCAGTACAACATGGATTCCTCCCCCGCCCAGTACACATGGATTCCCCCCCCCCCAGTACAACATGGATTCCTCCCCCCCCCCCAGTACAACATGGATTCCCCCCCCCCCCAGTACAACATGGATTCCTTCCCCCCCAGTACAACATGGATTCCCCCCCCCCCAGTACAACATGGATTCCCCCCCCCCCAGTACAACATGGATTCCTTCCCCCCCCAGTTACAACATGGATTCCCCCCCCCCCAGTACAACATGGATTCCCCCCCCCCAGTACAACATGGATTCCTCCCCCCCCCAGTACAAACATGGATTCCTTCCCCCCCCCAGTACAACATGGATTCCTTCCCCCCCCCCCAGTACAACGATGGATTCCTCCCCCCCCCCAGTACAACATGGATTCCTTCCCCCCCCCCAGTACAACATGGATTCCCCCCCCCAGTACAACATGGATTCCTTCCCCCCCCCAGTACAACATGGATTCCCCCCCCCCCAGTACAACATGGATTCCTTCCCCCCCCCCAGTACAACATGGATTCCTCCCCCCCCCCAGTACAACATGGATTCCTTCCCCCCCCCCAGTACAACATGGATTCCCCCCCCCCCAGTACAACATGGATTCTTCCCCCCCCAGTACAACATGGATTCCCCCCCCCCCAGTACAACATGGATTCCCCCCTCCCCCCCCCTATTGTGGGGGATAGACAGAGGCATGATGGGATGAGAGGGGAGGGAGAGTTCTGAGGAGCCGACAGATGGGCCGGTTCTGGGTCACTGGGTCAGACTGGAATTCGCTGCCACTAAAGAGGTTTCTGATGATTGTGAGCGGCTTATTGGGGGGGGGCACTGGGGCTCATTCTATGGGGAGAGAAACAGAGACCCCCCCACTATGGGAAAGGTTCCTTTTGCCAACGGAACTGGCCCAGTTACCCAAGAAACACTGGGGCTAGCAAGAGGGAAAACCCACAGTGATGCCCCCCCCAGTGATGCCCCACTCATTTCTGCCCCACTGGGGCTTTAGGTTTCATCTGTTCTGTTTACTTCCCCCCCCCCCCCCATAAGCTTCCCTGTCTCTCCAGCTGGCAGTGCTGCCTTGATAAAGGGTAACTAACCCTGCTCAGTGTCAGTTGTGAGACTATTGCTCTGATGCTGAAAGTATATCCATAAGGCCTGCCATAAAGCACGGATGAACTGCTGAAATGCACAGTGACACCACGGGGGGGTTGGAGCGGCCCATATATCCACTCCCTGAAGGAAAATCACGTTAATAAGAACCTTCTGCATCAACAGTCTGAGCTCTGCTATTGGCCCTCACAGAGAGGGAGCGGCAGGGCTGCTGGGAGTTGGGCCCCCGGTGCCAGGAATCCCTAGGAGTTGTATTGATGGGGCCCCCCAGCACATTACCCTGACCCCCCCATCCCATGAGTGAATGCATCTGACAGCAGGAGGGAGGGAGCAGGGGCCCCCCAGCACATTACCCTGACCCCCCCATCCCATGAGTGAATGCATCTGACAGCAGGAGGGAGGGCACAGGGGCCCCCCAGCACATTACCCTGACCCCCCCATCCCATGAGTGAATGCATCTGACAGCAGGAGGGAGGGCACAGGGGCCCCCCAGCACATTACCCTGACCCCCCCATCCCATGAGTGAATGCATCTGACAGCAGGAGGGAGGGAGCAGGGGCCCCCCTGTACCCCCAGTGCTGAGACCCCAGGGCCAATCCCATTTCTCCCTCACCCCAAAAGCAAAACTGGGGAGACAGGGCAGACATTTAAAGGGGCAGCTTCCCTTTGGGGTACAGAGACACTTACTGGGGGTCCCACCATTGGTGGGATACAGACTTCTGACATCATCCTATAAGGGGGGTGTAAGGGTAAGAGACCCCTGGAAGCTTGGCCAATGCGCCAGTGAGGCAGAGTAGCCAATGAGACGCGGGTGGGCGTGGCCCTGTTATTAAGCAGAAGTAGGTCAGTGGTGGGAGCCGGGGGGGGCAGCAGGGCGATTACATACTGGGTGTGGGGGTAAATAATCTAGGTCACTACATTATGGATTTTGTGCAACTTGTAACTCCCTGCGTGCCGGAGAACTCCCGCCCCTCTCCTGCCCTGCGGCCCAAGAGCTCACAATCTATACAGAAATCTCTATGATACTTACAGCTCAGTCGGCACACAGCGGGCTCCCATGGCTGCTCAGATCCACTCCCAGGTCCATTGTTTGCAGCAGAGCCACAAAGCGCAGCAGAATGAGCAGAAAGGCGCGTTTTTAACCAAAAATATTAATATTATTTCTAGAAATTATACTGATTCTCTCATTCATTGTATTGCCTGCTGGCCCTTTAACTCTTTATACTGTGGGAGGGGTCAAAATTGATTGACAGATGGTCCTGGTACCCATGTGACTGTCTCTGCTTCCTTTGCACGGGGGAGTGTATTTCCCGGTACCCATGTGACTGTCTCTGCTTCCTTTGCACGGGGGAGTGTATTTCCCGGTACCCATGTGACTGTCTCTGCTTCCTTTCCATGGGGGAGTGTATTTCCTGGTACCCATGTGACTGTCTCTGCTTCCTGTGCACGGGGGAGTGTATTTCCCGGTACCCATGTGACTGTCTCTGCTTCCTTTGCACGGGGGAGTGTATTTCCCGGTACCCATGTGACTGTCTCTGCTTCCTTTGCACGGGGGAGTGTATTTCCCGGTACCCATGTGACTGTCTCTGCTTCCTTTCCATGGGGGAGTGTATTTCCTGGTACCCATGTGACTGTCTCTGCTTCCTTTAAACGGGGGAGTGTATTTCCCGGTACCCATGTGACTGTCTCTGCTTCCTGTGCACGGGGGAGTGTATTTCCTGGTACCCATGTGACTGTCTCTGCTTCCTTTCCATGGGGGAGTGTATTTCCTGGTACCCATGTGACTGTCTCTGCTTCCTTTAAACGGGGGAGTGTATTTCCCGGTACCCATGTGACTGTCTCTGCTTCCTGTGCACGGGGGAGTGTATTTCCTGGTACCCATGTGACTGTCTCTGCTTCCTTTAAACGGGGGAGTGTATTTCCCGGTACCCATGTGACTGTCTCTGCTTCCTGTGCACGGGGGAGTGTATTTCCTGGTACCCATGTGACTGTCTCTGCTTCCTTTGAACGGGGGGAGTGTATTTCCCGGTACCCATGTGACTGTCTCTGCTTCCTGTGCACGGGGGAGTGTATTTCCCGGTACCCATGTGTCTGTCTCTGCTTCCTGTGCACGGGGGAGTGTATTTCCCCGGTACCCATGTGACTGTCTCTGCTTCCTTTGCACGGGGGAGTGTATTTCCCGGTACCCATGTGTCTGTCTCTGCTTCCTTTGCACGGGGGATTGTATTTCCCGGTACCCATGTGTCTGTCTCTGCTTCCTGTGCACGGGGGAGTGTATTTCCCGGTACCCATGTGTCTGTCTCTGCTTCCTTTGCACGGGGGAGTGTATTTCCTGGTACCCATGTGACTGTCTCTGCTTCCTTTCCATGGGGGAGTGTTTTTTCTTGGTACCCATGTGTCTGTCTCTGCTTCCTTTGCATGGGGGAGTGTATTTCCCGGTACCCAAGTGACTGTCTCTGCTTCCTTTGCACGGGGGAGTGTATTTCCCGGTACCCATGTGACTGTCTCTGCTTCCTTTGCACGGGGGAGTGTATTTCCCCGGTACCCATGTGACTGTCTCTGCTTTCTTTGCACGGGGGAGTGTATTTTCCCGGTACCCATGTGACTGTCTCTGCTTCCTTTGCACGGGGGAGTGTATTTCCCGGTACCCATGTGACTGTCTCTGCTTCCTTTGCACGGGGGAGTGTATTTCCCGGTACCCATGTGACTGTCTCTGCTTCCTTTGCACGGGGGAGTGTATTTCCCGGTACCCATGTGTCTGTCTCTGCTTCCTTTGCACGGGGGAGTGTATTTCCCGGTACCCATGTGTCTGTCTCTGCTTCCTTTGCAGCGGGGGAGTGTATTTCCCGGTACCCATGTGTCTGTCTCTGCTTCCTTTGCACGGGGGAGTGTATTTCCCGGTACCCATGTGTCTGTCTCTGCTTCCTTTGCACGGGGGAGTGTATTTCCCGGTACCCAAGTGACTGTCTCTGCTTCCTTTGCACGGGGGAGTGTATTTCCCGGTACCCATGTGACTGTCTCTGCTTCCTTTGCACGGGGGAGTGTATTTCCTGGGAAATTGCTTATTATAACGGTTTCCTGTTTTGATTGGTTGAAATAATAGAAATTGGCTGTTTTTGAGTCGTACTTGCCCTTTTCAAGAGACATTTCTGGATCAGGAAACCCATGAAGGATTGTGTCCCTTTGGCTCCCCCTAGTGGCCACACTGTGCTACTGTCCCTGTCACAATTCTCTACCTTTCCCTCTCCTTTAGGGGTTCCACTGGTGTCCCTGGGGGGGGGCAGAAGCCCATTTATTGCCCCATAAAGCGCCCACATATTCAATCCCCCCAACCTACCATTTCCATAGCAACACTGACCCCCTACAGGAGGCAACGTGGCCCAATCCCACATTATTTACTATACTGGGAGGGCCGTGTTTGCCGACCACTTTAACCCTTACACTGCCCTGAGAATTTCACTAATTATTTTAATTACAAATTATCTTTTGTTATTTCTTGCACTGAGCAAAGCAGTATTGTAATGAGCACAATCAGCTCCCATTGGTGGAACTGCTCCTTATCTGTAAGCCTAAGGCACAGGCTGGGAGAATGGAGGGGTTTGTTTATACAGAGCTCCTAAATCTCAGGGGTCGCAGACGGTAAGTATAAACATGGGTGTATAGTTTATGTTTAAAGCCATTTTTCTACTGCAATACCCCCAGACTGACAGAGGGGGGCAGCAGAGCTCCATTGGAGAGTAAAGCCCCTTAATGAACATTTTAGTGCTGGGGGGTCAATGTTCCACTCATTTCTCCCCTGAGAGGCATGGAGGGAGGGGGGGGATATAAGGGGGTAATTAAATAATCCAATAGCACATGGGGTGGGGGCATCTGTGTGGGATATTTCATATTCCCAAGAGCTGGGGGAGGGAAGCCAGGGGTCTGCAGTCTGGCACAGCAGGGGGCAAGTGGGTCGCTGTACTACAACTCCCAGAATCCATTGTGGGGTAGCGAAAAAAACCTGAAACCACTATACGGGGCTGTGTGTGTCTTGCACCATAGGCCAACATGGGTTTGATTGCTCACTGGGCCTATACAGGCGACGGTGCAGGGAGACACGCAGCGGGAATCACATGACCGGTGACATATGTTTATCCCTGGGGATACTTAACCCCTTCACCACCACAGAGGAGCAGCGGTTAAAGGAAAATGCCTCCTAGGTACCTTCCTCAGGCGCCCCCTAGTGCCGACTGGCTTGTTCCCATATCACAGGGGCTGTTCTAGTCAGTGACAGGGGCAGTTTGGGGGGCAAGAAGAAGCGGGGGATCATTCTAACTATAAATAAATTCCTATTTACAGCAGGTTTCCACAGCAACAACAGTCCAGCTGTATCTCCATCAGCCAATCATGTGCAGAATCTGATGTCAGTGAATGAGCGTCAGCCCCTGGGTCCTTTCTGATTGGCCGGAGACTAGCTGCCCCGGTGCCAGGGGCAAAGCTGCAGGTTAGTGACCCCCACACAGCGCATCAGGCAGCGCATTAAAGGCCGGTAACAGAAATGGGATCTAGGGTCTCGCTTTGATACACTGCTGTAAATCAACTGGAATCTCTTATCTGAGTAATACAGACAGGGGAATGTGCCCGGGGGGCACTGCCAGCGCTGCTCTTTCTCTCTCCCTCCCACCTTACAGACCTACCTACCCCCCTCCCTCCCCCATCCTCTCCCTTCCTACCCCCCTCATCCTCTCCCTTCCTACCCCCCTCATCCTCTCCCTTCCTACCCCCCTCATTCTCTCCCTTCCTACCCCCCTCATTCTCTCCCTTCCTACCCCCCTCCCTCCCCCATCCTCTCCCTTCCTACCCCCCTCATCCTCTCCCTTCCTACCCCCCTCATTCTCTCCCTTCCTACCCCCCTCATTCTCTCCCTTCCTACCCCCCTCATCCTCTCCCTTCCTACCCCCCTCATCCTCTCCCTTCCTACCCCCCTCATTCTCTCCCTTCCTACCCCCTCATCCTCTCCCTTCCTACCCCCTCATCTCTCCCTTCCTACCCCCCTCATCCTCTCCCTTCCTACCCCCTCATCCTCTCCCTTCCTACCCCCCTCATCCTCTCCCTTCCTACCCCCTCATCCTCTCCCTTCCTACCCCCTCATCCTCTCCCTTCCTACCCCCTCATCCTCTCCCTTCCTACCCCCCTCATTCTCTCCCTTCCTACCCCCTCATCCTCTCCTTCCTACCCCCCTCATTCTCTCCCTTCCTACCCCCCTCATTCTCTCCCTTCCTACCCCCCTCATTCTCTCCCTTCCTACCCCCCTCATACTACTTTCCCTTCCTACCCCCCTCATCCTCTCCCTTCCTACCCCCCTCATCCTCTCCCTTCCTACCCCCCTCATTCTTTCCCTTCCTACCCCCTCATCCTCTCCCTTCCTACCCCCTCATCCTCTCCCTTCCTACCCCCCTCATCCTCTCCCTTCCTACCCCCCTCATCCTCTCCCTTCCTACCCCCCTCGTTCTCTCCCTTCCTACCCCCCCATCCTCTCCCTTCCTACCCCCCTCATCCTCTCCCTTCCTACCCCCCTCATTCTCTCCCTTCCTACCCCCTCATCCTCCCTTCCTACCCCCTCATTCTTCCCTTCCTACCCCCCTCATCCTCTCCCTTCCTACCCCCTCATTCTCTCCCTTCCTACCCCCCTCATTCTCTACCCTCCTACCCCCTCATTCTCTCCCTTCCTACCCCCTCATCCTCTCCCTTCCTACCCCCCTCATTCTCTCCCTTCCTACCCCCTATCCTCTCCCTTCCTACCCCCCTCATTTCTTCCCTTCCTACCCCCCTCATTCTCTCCCTTCCTACCCCCCTCATCCTCTCCCTTCCTACCCCCCTCATTCTTTCCCTTCCTACCCCCCTCATCCTCTCCCTTCCTACCCCCCTCATCCTCTCCCTTCCTACCCCCCTCATTCTCTCCCTTCCTACCCCTCATTCTCTACCCTCCTACCCCCCTCATTCTCTCCCTTCCTACCCCCCTCATTCTCTCCGTTCCTACCCCCCTCATCCTCTCCCTTCCTACCCCTCATTCTCTCCCTTCCTACCCCCCTCATTTCTCCCTTCCTACCCCCCTCATTCTCTCCCTTCCTACCCCCCTCATTCTCTACCTCTACCCCCCTCATTCTCTCCCTTCCTACCCCCCTCATTCTCTCCCTTCCTACCCCCCTCATTCTCTCCCTTTCTACCCCTATTCTCTCCTTCCTACCCCCCTCATTCTCTACCCTCCTACCCCCCTCATTCTCTCCTCCTACCCCCCTCATTCTCTCCCTTCCTACCCCCCCTCATTCTCTCCCTTCCTACCCCCCATTCTACCCCCTCATTCTCTCCCTTCCTACCCCCCTCATTCTCTCCCTTCTACCCCCCTCATTCTCTCCCTTCCTACCCCCCCTCATTCTCTCCCTTCCTACCCCCCTCATTCTCTCCCTTTCTACCCCCCCTCATTCTCTACCCTCCTACCCCCCTCCTTCCCTCCCTTCCTACCCCCCTCATTCTGTACCCTCCTACCCCCCTTCTCTACCCTCCTACCCCCCTCATTCTCTCCCTTCCTACCCCCCTCATTCTCTCCCTTCCTACCCCCCTCATTCTCTCCCTTCCTACCCCCTCCTTCTCTCCCTTCCTACCCCCCTCATTCTCTCCCTTTCTAGCCCCCCCTCATTCTCTCCCCTTCTACCCCCCTCATTCTCTACCCTCCTACCCCCCTCATTCTCTCCCTTCCTACCCCCCTCATTCTCTCCCTTCCTACCCCCCCTCATTCTCTCTCCTACCCCCCCCATTTCTCTACCCTCCTACCCTATTCTCTTCTTCCCTTCCTACCCCCTCATTCTCTCCCTTCCTACCCCCTCATCTCTCTCCCTTCCTACCCCCCTCATTCTCTCCCTTCCTACCCCCCTCATTCTCTCCCTTTCTACCCCCTCATTCTCTACCCTCGCTACCCCCCTCCTTCCCTCCCTTCCTACCCCCCTCATTCTGTACCCTCCTACCCCCCTCCTTCTCTACCCTCCTACCCCTCTCATTCTCTCCCTTCCTACCCCCCTCATTCTCTCCCTTCCTACCCCCCTCATTCTCTCCCTTCCTACCCCCCTCATTCTCTACCCTCCTACCCCCCTCATTCTCTACCCTCCTACTCCCCTCCTTCCCTCCCTTCCACCCCCTCATTCTCTCCCTTCCTACCCCCCTCATTCTCTACCCTCCTACCCCCCTCCTTCCCTCCCTTCCTACCCCCCCTCATTCTCTCCCCTCCTACCCACCTCCTTCCCTCCCTTCCTACCCCCTCCTTCCCTCCCTTCCTACCCCCCTCATTCTCTACCTCCTTACCCCCCTCATTCTCTACCCTCCTACTCCCCTCCTTCCCTCCCTTCCTACCCCTCTCATTCTCTCCCCTCCTACCCACCTTCTTCCCTCCCTTCCTAACCCCCTCCTTCCATACCTGGAGGGGGAGCAACTCTGTATCTCTGTATGGGGGCAGCTCTGTATGGGGGCAACTCTGTATCTCTGTATGGGGGCAACTCTGTATCTCTGTATGGGGGCAACTCTGTATGGGGTAACTCTGTATCTCTGTATGGGGGCAGCTCTGTATGGGTAACTCTGTATCTCTGTATGGGGGCAGCCTGTATGGGGGCAACTCTGTATGGGGGCAACTCTGTATCTCTGTATGGGGGCAGCTCTGTATGGGGGGCAGCTCTGTATGGGGGTAACTCTGTATGGGGGCAGCTCTGTATGGGGCAGCTCTGTATGGGGGCAACTCTGTATGGGGGCAGCTCTGTATGGGGGTAACTCTGTATGGGGGCAGCTCTGTATGGGGGTAACTCTGTATGGGGGCAGCTCTGTATGGGGGTAACTCTGTATGGGGGCAGCTCTGTATGGGGGTAACTCTGTATGGGGACAGCTCTGTATGGGGGTAACTCTGTATGGGGGCAGCTCTGTATGGGGGGCAGCTCTGTATGGGGGCAGCTCTGTATGGGGGTAACTCTGTATGGGGGCAGCTCTGTATGGGGTAACTCTGTATGGGGGCAGCTCTGTATGGGGGTAACTATGTATGGGGGCAGCTCTGTATGGGGGTAACTCTGTATGGGGGCAGCTCTGTATGGGGGTAACTCTGTATGGGGGCAGCTCTGTATGGGGGTAACTCTGTATGGGGCATCTCTGTATGGGGGCAGCTCTGTATGGGGGCATCTTTGTATGGGGGTAACTCTGTATGGGGGCAGCTCTGTATGGGGCAGCTCTGTATGGGGGCAGCTCTGTATGGGGGACAGCTCTGTATGGGGGCAGCTCTGTATGGGGGCATCTCTGTATGGGGGCAGCTCTGTATGGGGGCATCTTTGTATGGGGGTAACTCTGTATGGGGGCATCTCTGTATGGGGGCATCTCTGTATGGGGGCAACTCTGTATGGGGGCAGCTCTGTATGGGGGCAGCTCTGTATGGGGGTAACTCTGTATGGGGGCAGCTCTGTATGGGGGCATCTCTGTATGGGGGTAACTCTGTATGGGGGTAACTCTGTATGGGGGCAGCTCTGTATGGGGGTAACTCTGTATGGGGGCAGCTCTGTATGGGGGCAGCTCTGTATGGGGGCATCTCTGTATGGGGGTAACTCTGTATGGGGGTAACTCTGTATGGGGGCAGCTCTGTATGGGGTAACTCTGTATGGGGGCAGCTCTGTATGGGGGCAGCTCTGTATGGGGGTAACTCTGTATGGGGGCAGCTCTGTATGGGGGCAACATTGTATAGGGGGCATATCTGTATGGGGGCATCTCTGTATGGGGGCAGCTCTTTATGGGGGCAACACTGTATAGGGGCATATCTGTATGGGGGTAACTCTGTATGGGGCAGCTCTGTATGGGGTAACTCTGTTATGGGGGCAGCTCTGTATGGGGTAACTCTGTATGGGGGTAACTCTGTATGGGGGCAGCTTTGTATGGGGGCAGCTCTGTATGGGGGCAGCTCTGTATGGGGGCAGCTATGTATGGGGGTAACTCTGTATGGGGGCAGCTCTGTATGGGGGCATATCTGTATGGGGGCAGCTCTGTATGGGGCATCTCTGTATGGGGGTAACTCTGTATGGGGGCATCTCTGTATGGGGGCATCTCTGTATGGGGGTAACTCTGTATGGGGGCATCTCTGTATGGGGGCAACACTGTATAGGGGCATATCTGTATGGGGGCAGCTCTGTATGGGGGCATCTCTGTATGGGGGTAACTCTGTATGGGGCAGCTCTGTATGGGGGTAAACTCTGTATGGGGCAACTCTGTATGGGGCATCTCTGTATGGGGGTAACTCTGTATGGGGGCATCTCTGTATGGGGTAACTCTGTATGGGGGCAGCTCTGTATGGGGGCATCTCTGTATGGGGGTAACTCTGTATGGGGGTAACTCTGTATGGGGGCAGCTCTGTATGGGGGTAAACTCTGTATGGGGGCAACTCTGTATGGGGGTAACTCTGTATGGGGCAGCTCTGTATGGGGGCATCTCTGTATGGGGCAACACTGTATGGGGCAGCTCTGTATGGGGGTAACTCTGTATGGGGGTAACTCTGTATAGGGGCATATCTGTATGGGGGCAGCTCTGTATGGGGCAGCTCTGTATGGGGGTAACTCTGTATGGGGGTAACTCTGTATGGGGGGCAGCTCTTGTATGGGGTAACTCTGTATGGGGGCAGCTATGTATGGGGGCAGCTCTGTATGGGGGGCAGCTCTGTATGGGGGCATCTCTGTATGGGGGTAACTCTGTATGGGGGCATCTCTGTATGGGGTAAACTCTGTATGGGGGCAGCTCTGTTATGGGGGTAACTCTGTATGGGGGCAGCTATGTATGGGGGGCAGCTCTGTATGGGGGTAACTCTGTATGGGGGCAACTCTGTATGGGGGCAGCTCTGTATGGGGGCAGCTCTGTATGGGGGTAACTCTGTATGGGGGGCAGCTTATGTATGGGGGCAAAGCTCTGTATGGGGTAACTCTGTATGGGGGCAGCTCTGTATGGGGGTAACTCTGTATGGGGGCAGCTCTGTATGGGGGCAGCTCTGTATGGGGGTAACTCTGTATGGGGGCAGCTCTGTATGGGGGTAACTCTGTATGGGGGTAACTCTGTATGGGGGCAGCTATGTATGGGGGCAGCTCTGTATGGGGGTAACTCTGTATGGGGGGCAGCTCGTATGGGGGTAACTCTGTATGGGGGCAGCTATGTATGGGGGCAGCTCTGTATGGGGGTAACTCTGTATGGGGGCAACTCTGTATGGGGGCAGCTCTGTATGGGGGCTAGCTCTGTATGGGGGTAACTCTGTATGGGGCAGCTATGTATGGGGGAGCTCTGTTGGGGTAACTCTGTATGGGGCAGCTCTGTATGGGGGTAACTCTGTATGGGGGCAGCTCTGTATGGGGGCAGCTCTGTATGGGGGGTAACTCTGTATGGGGGCAGCTCTGTATGGGGTAACTCTGTATGGGGGTAACTCTGTATGGGGGCAGCTATGTATGGGGGCAGCTCTGTATGGGGGTAACTCTGTATGGGGGCAGCTCTGTATGGGGGTATCTCTGTATGGGGGTAACTCTGTATGGGGGCAGCTCTGTATGGGGGTAACTCTGTATGGGGGCAGCTCTGTATGGGGGTAACTCTGTATGGGGGCAGCTCTGTATGGGGTAACTCTGTATGGGGGCAGCTCTGTATGGGGGTAACTCTGTATGGGGGCAGCTCTGTATGGGGGTAACTCTGTATGGGGGCATATCTGTATGGGGGTAACTCTGTATGGGGCAGCTATGTATGGGGGCAGCTCTGTATGGGGGTAACTCTGTATGGGGGCAGCTCTGTATGGGGGTAACTCTGTATGGGGGCAGCTATGTATGGGGGCAGCTCTGTATGGGGGCAGCTATGTATGGGGGCAGCTCTGTATGGGGGTAACTCTGTATGGGGGTAACTCTGTATGGGGGCAGCTCTGTATGGGGGTAAACTCTGTATGGGGGCAGCTATGTATGGGGGCAGCTCTGTATGGGGGTAACTCTGTATGGGGGCAGCTCTGTATGGGGGTAACTCTGTATGGGGGCAGCTATGTATGGGGGTAACTCTGTATGGGGGCAGCTCTGTATGGGGGTAACTCTGTATGGGGGTAACTCTGTATGGGGGTAACTCTGTATGGGGGCAGCTCTGTATGGGGGTAACTCTGTATGGGGGCAGCTATGTATGGGGGCAGCTCTGTATGGGGGTAACTCTGTATGGGGGCAGCTCTGTATGGGGGTAACTCTGTATGGGGGCAGCTATGTATGGGGGCAGCTCTGTATGGGGGGCAGCTCTCTCAGCAAACACAACATTCAAAGCAGGTATAACATTCACACGAATACTGAATATCTTTACTATTAGGGAGTCAGCTCTTGGGCCCAGTTCATTCGCTGAGGAAGAGCCAAAATGAGAGAATCACTGCTGGCACTTAGTGATTAATGGCAGTTAATAAACCGAGATTATATCCTCCTTTTATCTCTCAGGAGGAGAAAGTATTGATTTAGTTCTGCTCTCCCTCCCAGTGCAACATCCCATAATGAGCTGCCCCTGAGCCCTTCTCTGCCTCCCCCATAGAGTAATAACAGGGGGGGCACTGGGAGGTACTGGGGGGCGCTGGGAGGTACTGGGGAGCGCTGGGAGGCACTGGGGGGCGCTGGGAGGCACTGGGCGGCGCTGGGAGGCACTGAGGGGAGCTGGGAGGCACTGGGGGGCGCTGGGAGGCACTGGGGGGCGCTGGGAGGCACTGGGGGGCGCTGGGAGGTACTGAGGGGCGCTGGGAGGCACTAAGGGCGCTGGGAGGCACTAAGGGCGCTGGGAGGTACTGGGGGCGCTGGGAGGCACTAAGGGCGCTGGGAGGCACTAAGGGCGCTGGGAGGTACTGGGGGGTGCTGGGAGGCACTGGGGGGCGCTGGGAGGCACTGGGGGCGCTGGGAGGCACTAAGGGCGCTGGGAGGCACTGGGGGGCGCTGGGAGGCACTAAGGGCGCTGGGAGGCACTGGGGGGGGCGCTGGGAGGCACTGGGGGGCGCTGGGAGGCACTAAAGGCGCTGGGAGGTACTGAGGGGCGCTGGGAGGCACTGAGGGGCACTGGGAGGTACTGAGGGGTGCTGGGAGGCACTAAGGGCGCTGGGAGGTACTGAGGGGTGCTGGGAGGCACTGAGGGGTGCTGGGAGGCACTGGGGGGCGCTGGGAGGTACTGGGGGGTGCTGGGGGGTGCTGGGAGGCACTGAGGGGCACTGGGAGGTACTGGGGGGTGCTGGGAGGCACTGGGGGGCGCTGGGAGGTACTGAGGGGTGCTGGGAGGTACTGAGGGGCACTGGGGGGCACTGGGAGGCAGAGTGGGGCTAAATCTCTGCCCATTGAGGCACAGACAGAGGAAGGACACAGGCCGCACCGTTGGCAGCACAAATATTCCATCCTGTTCCGCCGGTTCCGACCCGGTTCTCAGCCAGAGGTTCTAAGTAGGTCACTAGTTTCCCAGGGAAAACGAATGATTATTTAGTGAGGAAATGATTTTCCGTTCCTGGTAATTAGCGGCGAGATCGTTTAGCGGCAGCTCAGGGAGTCGCAGAGTTAATTGCACTCATTAAACTGCTCCGCCCTCTCCCCCATTAAACCAATTATCCTACTGGAAGATGTTCATTAGTTTTGCTGCCTGAACCCCCCAAACCCCTGGGGGTGCCGCTAATTCCTAGTCACTCAGACACAAAGGGGCTGATCATCCCATTCCCATCAGCCCCTGCCCCAGTGAGCTTACAATCTAAGGTCCCTATCCCATTCCCATCAGCCCCTGCCCCAGTGAGCTTACAATCTAAGGTCCTTATCCCATTCCCATCAGCCTCTGCCCCAGTGAGCTTACAATCTAAGGCCCCTATCCCATTCCCATCAGCCCCTGCCCCAGTGAGCTTACAATCTAAGGTCCCTATCCCATTCCCATCAGTCCCTGCCCCAGTGAGCTTACAATCTAAGGTTCCTATCCCATTCCCATCAGCCCCTGCCCCAGTGAGCTTACAATCTAAGGTCCCTATCCCATTCCCATCAGCCCCTGTCCCAGTGATCTTACAATCTAAGGCCCCTATCCCATTCCCATCAGTCCCTGCCCCAGTGAGCTACAATCTAAGGTCCCTATCCCATTCCATCAGTCCCTGCCCCAGTGAGCTTACAATCTAAGGTCCCTATCCCATTCCCCATGCAGTCCCTGCCCCAGTGAGCTTACAATCTAAGGTCCCTATCCCATTCCCATCAGCCCCTGCCCCAGTGAGCTTACAATCTAAGGTCCCTATCCCATTCCCATCAGTCCCTGCCCCAGTGAGCTTACAATCTAAGGTCCCTATCCCATTCCCATCAGTCCCTGCCCCAGTGAGCTTACAATCTAAGGTCCCTATCCCATTCCCATCAGTCCCTGCCCCAGTGAGCTTACAATCTAAGGTCCCTATCCCATTCCCATCAGTCCCTGCCCCAGTGAGCTTACAATCTAAGGTCTCTATCACATTCCCTTCAATCCCTACCCCAGTGAGCTTACAGTTATCCCAATTAACCTGCCTTTATGCTTTTGGACTACAGGGAGACCATATAGACTCGTTGCTGTATCAGAAGTAAAGCCATTGGGGCTAATACGCCTGTGGTACAAGCAACGCAGGAGGGAAGCAGTACAGTCGCCCCAGATTTATATAATCCCCCCCCCCCCAAACATCTCAGAGCGGATTTCTCTCTTCCTTTGCTCCCGGCCTCAGCCGCGTCACTTTGTGTTATGTCAGAACCCATCCGACCCCTCGCAGCCTAATCCCATGTGATGGCTCGGCCCCCCACTCCCCCAGCGCTGGATCATTGCACAAGTGCTGGGTCTGGGGGCAACACTGCAACAGAGCATTATTTTGAGGGTACATGGGCCCCCAACCCCCAGATATAAAGAGCTTTCCTGTAACTTACTGTATTCCCTGCCTCCCCCCTTCCATCTGTCTCCTATATATATATCTATGTACCAGTGTCTATGGGTCGGTACTGCCAAGGCCCAAACTGTACTGATGGGAGGGACGTGTCTATGGGTCGGTACTGCCAAGGCCCAAACTGTACTGATGGGAGGGACGTGTCTATGGGTCGGTACTGCCAAGGCCCAAACTGTACTGATGGGAGGGGCGTGTCTATGGGTCGGTACTGCCAAGGCCCAAACTGTACTGATGGGAGGGGCGTGTCTATGGGTCGGTACTGCCAAGGCCCAAACTGTACTGGTGGGAGGGACGTGTTTATGGGTCGGTACTGCCAAGGCCCAAACTGTACTGATGGGAGGGACGTGTCTATGGGTCGGTACTGCCAAGGCCCAAACTGTACTGATGGGAGGGACGTGTCTATGGGTCGGTACTGCCAAGGCAAAGTCTCGGGTGGAACAAGTGGCTCCCTGAGGTTTAATCACCTCGGCTCAGCAGAGAGCGGATCAGGCAGCCAATTAGAGTGACAGATCCAGATATTTATTGGGTTCTGCAGGCGGCCCGACCTGTTTACAAATACGCCATTACGCACTGAGGGTGATTAGCGGATCCGATGGGCAGCGATGATTTGTGACACTGTTTTATCTGAAATATTTAAACCCAGAGAGCATTTCCAGCTTCAGCCGATGTTATTAATTGCCATAGAGCATCTGACATAGCAACGGCGAGACTGTCGGGCCCAATTAGCTCAGTATCACAGCACTGGTATCGGCAGTGTGGGGCCGGGGGGGACAAAGTGGGCGGACAGGGGTCAGTCTGATTATAGGGGACGGTGAGCTCCAAGCTGATTGTTATACAGCGGCCAACCCTGCCACTCTCCTCTGTCTGTGGGGCAACAACGAGAGAAATGGGGAGGGGACAGAGGGGCGGGGACAGACTGAAAGGGCAACAAGGAAGAGAAGCAGAAATTATGTGAGAAATAAGAGTGGGAAGGAAAAAAGAGAAGCAGGAAGCAGGAAAGGGAAGGAGGAAGCAGAAATGGGAAGGAGGGAGCAGGAAAGGGAAGGAGGAAGCAGGAAAGGGAAGCAGGAAAGGGAAGGAGGGAGCAGGAAAGGGAAGCAGGAAGCAGGAAAGGGAAGGAGGAAGCAGGAAAGGGAAGGAGGGAGCAGGAAAGGGAAGGAGGGAGCAGGAAAGGGAAGGAGGAAGCAGAAATGGGAAGGAGGGAGCAGGAAAGGGAAGCAGGAAGCAGGAAAGGGAAGGAGGAAGCAGGAAAGGGAAGGAGGAAGCAGGAAAGGGAAGCAGGAAGCAGGAAAGGGAAGGAGGAAGCAGGAAAGGGAAGGAGGGAGCAGGAAAGGGAAGGAGGGAGCAGGAAAGGGAAGGAGGGAGCAGGAAAGGGAAGCAGGAAGCAGGAAAGGGAAGGAGGGAGCAGGAAAGGGAAGGAGGGAGCAGGAAAGGGAAGGAGGAAGCAGGAAAGGGAAGGAGGGAGCAGGAAAGGGAAGCAGGAAAGGGAAGGAGGAAGCAGGAAAGGGAAGGAGGGAGCAGGAAAGGGAAGGAGGGAGCAGGAAAGGGAAGCAGGAAGCAGGAAAGGGAAGCAGGAAGCAGGAAAGGGAAGCAGGAAGCAGAGGAGGGAAGGAGGAAGCAGAAAAGGGAAGCAGGAAGCAGAGGAGGGAAGGAGGAAGCAGAAAAGGGAAGCAGGAAGCTGGGAGAAAAAATGAAGGAGGAAATAGGAGAAAAGGGAAGAGGACAGGTACGGAGCATAGGACAGATATGGAGGAGGGTGACAGAAGACAAGGCAGAGAGATAGAGGAGAGAGAAAGGACAAGTATTGAGCATATGGAATGGGAGGAAAAGAAGCAGAAATAAGAAGGGGGGGGGTGCAGAGCAGGGGCCTATAGAGAAGAGGCGACAGGGACCAATGATTAAACACAGAAGGGAGCAGAGAGGAGAAGGGAAGACATTACAGATAAATGGAGCCTGTAGGAGAGGAAGTACAGGGGGAAGAGACCATTGTGGCAGGAAGTGGTTCTGGGTGGCAGAGAGAGAGTGAGGTGCCCGCACCGAGCAGCATTAGCAACAAATAATCTATATACAAACCTTCCTTCCCACAGCCCTGTTGTACTAACGGGGTCTCCTGCTGTCACCCCAAACTCTCATTTTATCTGGTTATGGGAATGGTGTTGCAGTGGTAGGTACAGGGGACAGTGTGCCAGCAGGGTTGGTACAGACACAATGGGAGGAGCAGCAGGGTATGTGAGCAGCTCTCGCCCAGCACCCTGTAAGCTCCTCCGGGGGGGCCACAGATGTTGGGATACACATGAACTCCTCCAGTGGGAGCCGGGGAATTGTCAGGCAGTGTGTTGGGCGCAGCTGGGGTGCCCGGGGGGCTCCTGACTCACCACATCACTTTCCGCTGGAAAAAGCAGATGAACAAAGCAGGATGGGCAGCCTCACCCGGGCACAGGCCAAGGTGTCAACTCCCATGAGCCTCAGCTAACAAATGAGAAACTGTCAGTCTGGGGGATCGGCTGCTGGATATACAGAGGATAGGAAGTGTCGGGCTCCCCTGAGCAGGAAGTTAAGTCTGAGATCGCTAGCTGATAAGAGAGAGAGATAGGAAGTGTCGGGCTCCCCTTGAGCAGGAGTGTAAGTCTGGGGATCGGCTGCTGGACTATACAGATGGACAGGAAGCTGTCGGGGCTCCCCTGAGCAGGAAGTAGTCTGGGGGATTCGGCGCTGGAATATACAGAGGATAGGAAGTGTCGGGCTCCCCCTGAAGCAGGCAAGTAAGTTCTGGGGGATCGGCTGCTGGATATTACAGAGGACAGGAACAGTGTCGGGCTCCCCTGAGCAGGGAAGTAAGTCTTGGGGATCGGCTGGCTGGATATACAGAGGATAGGAAAGTGTCGGGCTCCCCCTGAGCAGGAAGTAAGTCTGGGGATCGGCTGCTGGATAACACGAGGATAGGAAATGCTACGGGCTCCCCTGAGCAGGAAGTAAGTCTGGGGGATCGGCTGCTGGATATACAGAGGACAGGAAGTGTCGGGCTCCCCTGAGCAGGAAGTAAGTCTGGGGGATCGGCTGCTGGATATACAGAGGATAGGAAGTGTCGGGCTCCCCTGAGCAGGAAGTAAGTCTGGGGGATCGGCTGCTGGATATACAGAGGATAGGAAGTGTCGGGCTCCCCTGAGCAGGGAAGTAAAGTCTGGGGATTCGGGCTGCTGGATATACAGAGGACAGGAAGTGTCGGGCTCCCTGCAGCAGGAAGTAAGTCTGGGGGATCGGCTGCTGGATATACAGAGGATAGGAAGTGTCGGGCTCCCCTGAGCAGGAAGTAAGTCTGGGGGATCGGCTGCTGGATATACAGAGGACAGGAAGTGTCGGGCTCCCCTGAGCAGGAAGTAAGTCTGGGGGATCGGCTGCTGGATATACAGAGGACAGGAAGTGTCGGGCTCCCCTGAGCAGGAAGTAAGTCTGGGGGATCGGCTGCTGGATATACAGAGGATAGGAAGTGTCGGGCTCCCCTGAGCAGGAAGTAAGTCTGGGGGATCGGCTGCTGGATATACAAGAGGATAGGAAGTGTCGGGCTCCCCCTGAGCAGATAGTAAGTATCTGGGGGACGCGCTGGGCTGATATACAGAGGGATAGGAGAAGTAGTCGGGCTCCCCTGAGCTAGGAAGTAAGTTCTGGGGGAATCGGCTGCTGGATATAAACCGAGCGATAGGAAGTGTCGGCTCCCCTGAGGCAGGGGAAGTAAGTAAAGTCTGGTGGGGAATCGCGCTGCTGGCATATTACAGCAGGATAGGGAAGTGTCGGGTCCCCTGGAGCAGGAAGTAAAGTCTGGAGGGATCGGCTGCTGGATATAAGAGGATAGAAGTGTCGGCGCTCCCCCTGAGCCAGGGAAAGTAAGCTGGGGGATCGGCTGGCTGGCAATACCAGAGGCGATAGGAAGTCGTCGGCTCCCCTTGAGGGCAGGAAGTTAAGTACTGGGGAATCGAAGCTGCTGGGAAGGGTGTCGGGGCTCCCCTGAGGCAGGGAAGTAAGTCTGGGGGGATCGGCTGCTGGATATACAGAGAGTGATAGGGAAGTGTCGGGGCTCCCCTGGAGCAGGAAGTAAGTCTGGGCGGATCGGCTGCTGGGATATACAGAGGGACAGGGAAGTGTCGGGCCCCCTGAGGCAGGGAAGAAGTCTGGGGGATCGGCTGCTGGATATACAGAGGACAGGAAGTGTAGTTGAAATGGCGGGATCAGATGCAAATGTGCTATACCCTCATACTGTACTACCTAAGGAACCCACAGAGCCCCCCCATACACCAGTGCCCTTCATACACAGAGCCCCCCCATGTACAGTACCCCCCCATACACAGTACCCTTTATATACAGTACCCTTTATACACAGTGCCCCCCCATACACAGAGGCCCCCCAAACACAGTGCCCCCCATACACAGAGGCCCCCCAAACACAGTGCCCCCCCCATACACAGAGGCCCCCCAAACACAGTGCCCCCCCCTACACAGAGGCCCCCCAAACACAGTGCCCCCCCCATACACAGAGGCCCCCCAAACACAGAGGCCCCCCAAACACAGAGCCCCCCATATACAGAGCCCCCCAAACACAGAGGCCCCCCCATACACAGAGGCCCCCCAAACACAGTGCCCCCCATACACAGAGCCCCCAAACACAGAGCTCCCCCCCATACACAGAGGCCCCCAAACACAGAGCCCCCATACACAGAGCCCCCCAAACACAGAGGCCCCCCCATACACAGAGGCCCCCCAAACACAGTGCCCCCATACACAGAGGCCCCCCATACACAGAGGCCCCCCATACACAGAGGCCCCCCCATACACAGAGCCCCCCCCATACACAGGGCCCCCCCAAACACAGAGCCCCCATACGCGCTCCGACTCCTTGCGCTGCTTCTCTCCTGCGGCTCCTTCGTCGGCGGTCCCTGGCCCTTTTATAAGGTTGCGCCCCCTGGGTACGTGTGACGTCATTACGCACGGGCGCAACCTTATAAAAGGGGCAGGGACCGCCGACGAAGGAGCCGCAGGAGAGAAGCAGCGCAAGGAGTCGGAGCGCTCATCCCGCTGTCACGGATCCTTCTATGAATGTCCCGCATTTCCGTAATCTATTACGAAAATGCGGGACATTCAGGGAACTATCCGGGACAGCGGGATGAGCTATAGAAAGCGGGACAGTTGGGGGGTATGAGTAAGAGTCATTGGGGGTGGGGAGGAAAGGAGATCTCACCATCAGCATAGGAAGGGGTTCCTTACTGTAAAGGCAGTCAGGTTATGGGGTTCCCTACCCAGAGAGGGGGAATGAGTGACACATTGGGGGTGGGGAGGAAAGGGGGTCTCGCCCATCAGCATAGGAAGGGATCCTTACTGTAAGGGCAGTCAGCGTTATGGGGTTCCCTACCAAGAGAGGGGGAATGAGTGATACATTGGGGGGTGGGGAGGAAAGGGGATCTCACCATCAGCATAGGGAGGGGTTCCTTACTGTAAGGCAGTCAGGTTATGGGATTCCCTACCCCAGAGAGGGGGAATGAGTGATACATTGGGGGTGGGAGGAAAGGGGATCTCACCATCAGCATAGGAAGGGGTTCCTTACTGTAAGGGCAGTCAGGTTATGGGGTTCCCTACCCAGAGAGGGGAATGAGTGATACATGGGAGGTGGGGAGGAAAGGGGATCTCCACCATCAGCATAGGAAGGGGTTCCTTACTGTAAGGGCAGTCAGGTTATGGGCGTTCCCTACCCAGAGAGGGGGAATGAGTGATACATTGGGGGTGGGGAGGAAAGGGGATCTCACCATCAGCATAGGAAGGGGTTCCTTACTGTAAGGGCAGTCCGGTTATGGGGTTCCCTACCCAGAGAGGGGGAATGAGTGATACATTGGGGGTGGGGACAGAGACTGCCCCCTCGGTGAGACTTATCCCAGAATGCAGTGGAAGTGAATGTTACTGCCCCCGTTTATAAAATGATCCCATGGGATTAACCCCTTCAGTGACAGAGGCCCTTCTCACAGAATGGGAGAGGAGCTGAGAGACAGGAGGTGGTAATTAAATGTTAATCACATGGTACAAGTCGTTAATCAGTACGAGAGAGACGGTCGCTTTCTCCTCCGCTTAAGAAATACCATTTGGCAAGAGGAAGGGAAGATATTAACGAGACGCCAGTGCAGAGTCTCAGCACTACTATACGCGCAGCTCTAACAATTAGCTGTCATTTTGTGCCACCTTCCCCCTGTGCCCTGGTGGCTTATGGGGCTGCACATCATTAGCAGGGCCCCTGGCTGGCAGCATTCAGGGGCCACACATGGGTATTGTCTGCCCAATCAGACGTATCCTGCCCCCCTGTACACACATTGCTGGGGCCACAGTAGGGCAAGATGGAGGCAGTAGGGCAAGATGGGGACAGTAGGGCAAGATGGGGACAGTAGGGCAAGATGGGGACAGGCAAGAGGGAGATGACCCCAGTAGGACAAGATGGAGACAGCAGGACAAGATGGAGGACAGCAGCCAGATGGAGACAGTTAGGACAAGATGGAGACAGTAGGACAAAATGATTGGAGACAGTAGGACAAGATGGAGACAGTAGGGCAAGATGGAGACAGTAGGGCAAGATGAGACAGTAGGGCAAGATGGAGGCAGTAGGGCAAGATGGGGACAGTAGGGCAAGATGGAGACAGTAGGGCAAGATGGAGACAGTAGGACAAGATGGAGACAGTAGCGACAAGATGGAGACAGTGGACAAAGATGGAGACAGTAGGGCAAGATGAGGGCAGTAGGGCAAGCAGGGACAGTAGGGCAAAGACGGATGGAGACAGTAGGACAAGATGGAGACAGTTAGGGAAAGATGGAGACAGTAGGGCAAGATGGAGACAGTAGGACAAGATGGAGACAGTAGGACAAGATGGAGACAGTAGGGAAAGCGGAATGGAGACAGTAGGCAAGATGGAGACAGGTTAGGACAAGATGGAGACAGTAGGGCAAGATGGAGACAGTAGGCAAGATGGAGACAGTAGGACAAGATGGAGACAGTAGGCGACAAGATGGAGACAGTAGGAAAGATGGAGACAGTAGGGCAAGATGGAGACAGTAGGGCAAGATGGAGACAGTAGGGCAAGATGGAGACAGTAGGGCAAGATGGAGACAGTAGGGCAAGATGGGGACAGTAGGACAAGGATGGAGACAGTAGGGCAAGATGGGGACAGTAGGACAAGATGGAGACAGTAGGGGCAAGATGGGCGACCAGTAGGACAAGATGGAGACAGTAGGGCAAGATGGGGACAGTAGGCAAGATGGAGACAGTAGGGCAAGATGGAGACAGTAGGGCAAGATGGAGACAGTAGGGCAAGATGGGGGAACAGTAGGACAAGGATGGAGACAGTAGGGCAAGATGGGGGACAGTAGGGCAAGATGGAGACAGATAGGCAAGATGGAGACAGTAGGGCAAGATGGAGACAGTAGGGCAAGATGGAGACAGTAGGGCAAGATGGGGACAGTAGGACAAGATGGGGACAGTAGGGCAAGATGGGGACAGTAGGACAAGATGGAGACAGTAGGGCAAGATGGGGACAGAACCCCTTAACTCCCCGCACCCACATAAAGGTTAGGTTAGCTCTGTGTTGCCCCGAGGCCCAATGCTACGGATGCAGGGGGGTGCAGTTTAGAGGATGATGGGTAGTTTGGGGCTGATTTCTCTTTGTCCAATCAGTATGGGCAGAGGTTTAACCCTATGCAGGCTGGCAGGGGTAGATTCCTGTACCCTGTGAGAATGGGAGTCGCTCATGGTAATTACAGTGCGCTCGCCTGGTACCTGTGATCTGATAATTATCTTCCTGCTAATTAAATCAGCGACAAGGGAGCGCTGTGTCTCTGCTCATTACAGAACTCTCTGCCACTTATGTCACCCCCAAAATCTGCCCACCCCTTGGGGGTACCCCTCACAGGTCACAGATAACCCCACCCCAAGGGATAACCCCACCCCAAGGGATAACCCCACCCCAAGGGATAACTCCACCCCAAGGGGTAACCCCACCCCAAGGGATAACTCCACCCCAAGGGATAACCCCACCCCAAGGGATAACTCCACCCCAAGGGATAACCCCACCCCAAGGGATAACCCCACCCCAAGGGATAACCCCACCCCAAGGGATAACCCCACCCCAAGGGATAACCCCACCCCAAGGGATAACTCCACCCCAAGGGATAACCCCACCCCAAGGGATAACTCCACCCCAAGGGATAACTCCACCCCAAGGGATAACCCCACCCCAAGGGATAACCCCACCCCAAGGGATAACTCCACCCCAAGGAATAACTCCACCCCAAGGGATAACCCCACCCCAAGGGATAACTCCACCCCAAGGATAACTGGTCTGTATGTTAGTTAGTCCCTGTACCAGGCAGTCTGTGTGCTAGTTAGTCCCTGTGCCAGGCAGTCTGTGTGCTAGTTAGTCCCTGTACCAGGCAGTCTGTGTGCTAGTTAGTCCCTGTGCCAGGCAGTCTGTGTGCTAGTTAGTCCCTGTACCAGGCAGTCTGTGTGCTAGTTAGTCCCTGTGCCAGGCAGTCTGTGTGCTAGTTAGTCCCTGTGCCAGGCAGTCTGTGTGCTAGTTAGTCCCTGTGCCAGGCAGTCTGTGTGCTAGTTAGTCCCTGTGCCAGGCAGTCTGTGTGCTAGTTAGTCCCTGTGCCAGGCAGGCTGGTGTGCTAGTTATGTCCCTGTGCCAGGCAGGCTGTGTGCTAGTTAGTCCCTGTGCCAGGCAGTCTGTGTGCTAGTTAGTCCCTGTGCCAGGGCAGTCTGTGTGCTAGTTAGTCCCTGTACCAGGCAGTCTGTGTGCTAGTTAGTCCCTGTTGCCAGGCAGTCTGTGTGCTAGTTAGTCCCTGTGCCAGGCAGTCTGTTGCTAGTTAGTCCTTGTGCCAGGCAGTCTGTGTGCTAGTTAGTCCTTGTGCCAGGCAGCTGTGCTGCTAGTTAGTCCCTGTGCCAGGCAGTCTGTGTGCTAGTTAGTCCTTGTGCCAGGCAGTCTGTGTGCTAGTAGTCCCTGTGCCAGGCAGTCTGTTGTGCTAGTTAGTCCTTGTGCCAGCAGGGCTGTGTGCTAGTTAGTCCCTGTGCCAAGGCAGTCTGTTGTTGCTAGTTAGTCCCTGTGCCAGGCAAGTCTGTGTGCTAGTTAGTCCCCTGTACCAGGCAGTCTGTGTGCTAGTTAGTCCCTGTGCCAGGCAGTCTGTGTGCTAGTTAGTCCCTGTACCAGGCAGTCTGTGTGCTAGTTAGTCCCTGTGCCAGGCAGTCTGTGTGCTAGTTAGTCCCTGTACCAGGCAGTCTGTGTGCTAGTTAGTCCCTGTGCCAGGCAGTCTGTGTGCTAGTTAGTCTCTGTGCCAGGCAGTCTGTGTGCTAGTTAGTCTCTGTGCCAGGCAGTCTGTGTGCTAGTTAGTCCCTGTGCCAGGCAGTCTGTGTGCTAGTTAGTCCCTGTGCCAGGCAGTCTGTGTGCTAGTTAGTCCCTGTACCAGGCAGTCTGTGTGCTAGTTAGTCTCTGTGCCAGGCAGTCTGTGTGCTAGTTAGTCTCTGTGCCAGGCAGTCTGTGTGCTAGTTAGTCCCTGTGCCAGGCAGTCTGTGTGCTAGTTAGTCCCTGTACCAGGAAGTCTGTGTGCTAGTTAGTCCCTGTACCAGGCAGTCTGTGTGCTAGTTAGTCCCTGTGTCAGGTAGCCACTGCAATTAGATAAAGAATGAACTAGTTAGTTACATATCAGATAATCCCTGTGCTAGTTAGTCCCTGTGCCAGGGGAGGTGAGATCATGTGGGACAGACTGGCATATCTTGGGTGAGGGTAAGCAGCAGGAGGGCAGCAGTGGGGCACGCAGATGCCAGGCTGCCCATGAAGGTGATGCCACATTGGTGCCCCCATAGCACTAGGAACCAACTCCCTTCTCTGAGTCTGATGGGGAATGAACATGAGATATTGGAGGGTCTCAGCCTCACACTATATAGACTCAGTGCCCCCCGACACCTGCCAGTCCTGCCCCCCAACTTTCCTCAGTAACACCCAGGGAATGAGACGGATAAGAGGTTCCCTATCTGTGGGGCTGCCTCCCCCAAGGAAGTCCCAGTTGGGGGGGGGGGAGTTCCTGTTTGCCCCCCTAGATAAGCCTATTTCGCCTCCCAAGGTAGCAGATCTGATGCCACCACACACGTAACTTGCCCAACCTTGAGCAGGCAAGGTGGGATCACTAGGGTGCCATTAGGGGTAGGGCGGGGGTAACTTCTCATAACCAGACTGGGGGGGGGCTGCTTGCCTTGGGCACCCTTACCTTGGGCACCCTTACCTTGGGCACCCTTACCTTGGGCACCCTTGCCAATGCCAAGCACAACTGTACCCTTCTATCAATGGCAAACATTCTATCCTTTGGCACTTTCCATAACCCACCCCGCCCCCAGCAGTCGCTTTCCCTCCCCTGCAGGCTGTGGGTCAATACTGACATTTGGGGCCCCCCCGCACTCCGCCTCACCCCCCACCTGCAGCCTCTCACACTGCGCTGCGATCTTGTAGGAGATTATGCCAAGGTGACCCTGGGGCCCCATGGGGCTTAGGGCCCCTGCCCCCATGACTCCACTGTCGCTTTCCTTATATATATATACTATTAGTATTAAGGGCATTTGGCTGCCCCGGTAAGTTTTGCCCCAGTATAGGGCAAAAGCTACTACAGGTCTGTTACCTGACTACAAGCCATGGGGGCGGGGCCAAATGTTGGACCTTAGAGAAGGTTCCGAAAGAATAAACCCAAGAAGTCCCGACACGGAGAGGGACCAATGGAAAGGCTCTGCCTGTGCTTTTCCTTCTTTGGTTTAAAGGCAGAACCTACCCCGGTCCATCAGAACCAGGCAATCGGTTCTCGACTATATATGTCTGTAGTTTCTTGTACACAATAAATACACGTGTAAAGTCCAAATCTTCTTGCTGGGATCAGAACCAGTATTTAATTAACTCCGAGTTTGTCTGAAGCGGAGAAGTCGCCCGTTTGGCTTCCTACGCAGAGTTCAGGGCACAGTTTGGGTGATTTGGGGACAGCGACTTCCTGCGACTCCCAGCGATTACTTTGCAAAGCCTGCCACACTGCCTGTGTGCCACTAATGATGCCAAGCTACAGCTGGCACAAACTGGCAATAAGACTGGGATTCACTATTCTTCCCGCTGGTCCTCCCTGGGGGTCTCAGCCAGACAGACCCCCACACACCCCCCCACACACTACTTGCATATGAAGCACATGATTGGAGCAGATTAAGGGGGCGTGTCCGGTGTTTAAGGTTCGTTCCCAAGTGAAGCGCTGACATTAGGGCAGAGGAGCTGCTGGGTTACCCGTATCTGCCCCAAGTGCCCCTACAGTTTCCCCCCCCTGGCCGGGGCATCCCGCCAGCCCCCTGCTGGTCACTAGGAGTGGGCTCCGGGCAGTGCCAACCTTATGCCCATTCACAGCCGGTTGGATGGAAGCAGGGGGCCCCCAGCTCCTGTTGCTCACACTGCGCCCCCCCCCGGCTGCCGGACTATGAAGCAGGATGGGCTGGTGTGACCGAGGGGTGCAGATGCTACTGGCCACTGTGGGGGCTTTTGCAGCCTTCAGCCTCATGAGCATCGCCATTGGCACCGACTACTGGCTCTACTCCCGGGCTCACATCTGCAACGGGACCAACATCACCCAGGACGATGCCCAAGCCCAACCCAAAAAGACTAAAGGGGACCTGACCCACTCCGGGCTCTGGAGGATCTGCTGTATAGAAGGTACCAAGTTCGGCATCTGGCAAGTGGGGGGTATAGAAAGTATAGACTGGCATATCCTGGTCGGGCAACTGGCATTGGGCTATCCCAGGGGGCTGTATAGAAAGTATAGACTGGCATATCCTGGTCGGGCAACTGGCATTGGGCTATCCCAGGGGGCTGTATAGAAAGTATAGACTGGCATATCCTGGTCGGGCAACTGGCATTGGGCTATCCCAGGGGGCTGTATAGAAATTATAGACTGGCATATCCTGGTCGGGCAACTGGCACTGGGCTATCCCAGGGGGCTGTATAGAAATTATAGACTGGCATATCCTGGTCGGGCAACAGGCATTGGGCTATCCCAGGGGGCTGTATAGAAAGTATAGACTGGCATATCCTGGTCGGGCAACAGGCATTGGGCTATCCCAGGGGGCTGTATAGAAAGTATAGACTGGCATATCCTGGTCGGGCAACAGGCATTGGGCTATCCCAGGGGGCTGTATAGAAAGTATAGACTGGCATATCCTGGTCGGGCAACAGGCATTGGGCTATCCCAGGGGGCTGTATAGAAAGTATAGACTGGCATATCCTGGTCGGGCAACTGGCTCTGGGCTATCCCAGGGGGCTGTATAGAAAGTATTGACTGGCATATGCTGGTCGGGCAACTGGCATTGGGCTATCCAGGGGGCTGTATAGAAATTATAGACTGGCATATCCTGGTCGGGCAAACTGGCACTGGGCTATCCCAGGGGGCTGTATAGAAATTATAGACTGGCATATCCTGGTCGGGCAACAGGCATTGGGCTATCCCAGGGGGCTGTATAGAAAGTATCGACTGGCATATCCTGGTCGGGCAACTGGCATTGGGCTATCCCAGGGGGCTGTATAGAAAGTATAGACTGGCATATCCTGGTCGGGCAACTGGCACTGGGCTATCCCAAGGGGCTGTATAGAAAGTATAGACTGGCATATCCTGGTCGGGCAACTGGCTCTAGGCTATCCCAGGGGGCTGTATAGAAAGTATCGACTGGCATATGCTGGTCGGGCAACTGGCATTGGGCTATCCCAGGGGGCTGTATAGAAAGTATAGACTGGCATATCCTGGTCGGGCAACTGGCATTGGGCTATCCCAGGGGGCTGTATAGAAAGTATAGACTGGCATATGCTGGTCGGGCAACTGGCATTGGGCTATCCCAGGGGGCTGTATAGAAAGTATAGACTGGCATATCCTGGTCGGGCAACTGGCATTGGGCTATCCCAGGGGGCTGTATAGAAGGTAACTGTGGGCTCTACGGGCATCTCTTGGGCACCTGCTGGAAGAGCAATTGGCATGTAGGCATTTATTGATGTTTCGGGGGATCTGATAAAAACTAGCGTTGGGCACATAAAACTAGTGTTGGGGGCATCTCAGGGAAACTTTATTTTCTTATGGGGGGGGCAGAGGCATTTGCTACAGAAAAGGTAATGTTGAGTCCCCAACAAGCACTGGCATAGGGGTATCGACTAGGGCTGAAAGTTATCGACTGGCACTTTTGGGCACATAACTGACAGTAATATGGGATGGGGGCATTAGTGAGTGTGTCCCAAGGGGTCAGGGGTATCAAGGTATCTGCCCCACAGAGAGTAAGGCTCTGGGGGTATCAAGGTATCTGCCCCACAGAGAGTAAGGCTCTGGGGGTATCAAGGTATCTGCCCCACAGAGAGTAAGGCTCTGGGGGTATCAAGGTATCTGCCCCACAGAGAGTAAGGCTCTGGGGGTATCAAGGTATCTGCCCCACAGAGAGTAAGGCTCTGGGGGTATCAAGGTATCTGCCCCACAGAGAGTAAGGCTCTGGGGGTATCAAGGTATCTGCCCCACAGAGAGTAAGGCTCTGGGGGTATCAAGGTATCTGCCCCACAGAGAGTAAGGCTCTGGGGGTATCAAGGTATCTGCCCCACAGAGAGTAAGGCCGAGGGCAGGGCATGTTTGGGCACACAGCTGGCTTTATGGGGGGTGTTCTGGCACCGGGGCCCATATCAGTGGGACAGGGCAGTGCTGTTTGTAATGTAGAGCCTGTCCCGTTGCTACGGCCGGGGGCATCAGTCAGGGGCACAGTGGGTATAGCTGGCAGTTTCTGGCTATAAAGCTGGCACTGCCGGTTGCCAAGGGACTGGGGGAGCCTTACTCTGATTACAGTTAATGTTGCTGTTAGCCTGTCCTGTTCCCAGGGATGGCTGGGGGGGGTCAGAGGACTCTGCGGATGGTACCTTTATCTTATTGTCTATTTGATGTGGTTACCAGGCAACCAGCAGCATCCTGAGTATTGCTATGGGAACCTGGGATTTCTAGTAAGAAATTAAGTGTTTGGAGTCTCCTTTAGCCCTTTGCCCCCTCCCTCCTGCTCGTTAGCTCCCTGTATTTACCCTGCAGGGTCCTTCTGCCCCGGTATTAGATGCCCACTGATATGTACAAATAGGAGGGAATAAATGAAAGGCTCCTGTTATTGGGCCCCTGGGTAACACGGCTTGTGCCCCTGATGGGGTGCTTAGGGGCAGAAGAGCAGGGGGTATTTTAGCTTTACCCCTTGTTATACACAGTAAGTAACAGTATCTCTATATCTCCCTATAGGGATGAATTGGATCCTGTCTGGGTGCTGCCCGGCTACTCCCCCCGCCTTGCCCTAATCTAGTGGGTGCCCAGTTGTGAGGTCCGACCCCCATAGCCCATAACAAGGGTACAGATATAGGAAAACATTGGGGTATCTGCCATACACATTCACCCGAAATGTCACCCCAGCTGATACCCCACCTAGGGTATCTAGGCAAGCAGCCAATCAGTAATATCCCCTAATCCTACCCTAATTGGCATTCAGACTGAGCCCCTTGCTCATCCTGCCACTGGCCCTGGGCATGGGGGGCAGCCCCTCAATCTGGGAACCACTTTGCCACACTATATAATAATAATAATAAAATATATATATAATAACCATCCCAGGGCAGTAGTGCAGTTTGTCAGTGGAAAGTGAATTGGCTGAATTTATGGCTAATGAAGGGATTCATTATAGGGGCAATAATGTGCCACTGGGCTAGCCGAGGGAAATGCCAGCTGGGCATATTGGCACCCAGTGACTCTGCATTAGAAAATATTAACCTATAATCTACTAAACCCCAGGACGTCTGAGGCCGACAGAATTGCCCACAAGTGTTTGCCATTTGGGGGTACGTGTAGCCATGGGCTGGCACATCTAATTGGTTGGCAGCTGCTGGGCAGGGGGGCAAGCATTACATGGGGCAGGTAGGTGGGTTCACTCCTGGAATTGCCCATCCAGGCTGAGTGAAAGTATTTCAGGGGCTGCAGAGGATTAGTAAGTGGCTGAACATAGAGTTAGACTGATGCCAAAGAGCTTACAATCACTATAAAATCTCTATAGTGTCAGTGGGCGGAATGTTTATACTGTAACAGGCAAAGCGCACACAGCAGGTTTGGGGCCCCCCTCAATTTCACGTTGACCCTCACTCACATGGATAAGGGACACAGAATGTACTGCCCAGGTTACTGCTCTTGCTGCCCTTCCTTCTCTTTGTATGGGCACCTACCTTCCTGGCACAGCGGGCACGTTGGTTGTGCAAGCAGCCTGGGTATGGCATTGTCATGCATTTATATTAATATCATTAGGGTTGGGGACATACTCATGTGACTGTCTCTGCTTCCTTTCCATGGGGGAGTGTATTTCCTGGTTCCCCTGTGACTGTCTCTGCTTCCTTTGCACGGGGGAGTGTATTTCCTGGTACCCATGTGACTGTCTCTGCTTCCTTTGCACGGGGGAGTGTATTTCCTGGTACCCATGTGACTGTCTCTGCTTCCTTTGCACGGGGGAGTGTATTTCCTGGTACCCATGTGACTGTCTCTGCTTCCTTTGCACGGGGGAGTGTATTTCCTGGTACCCATGTGACTGTCTCTGCTTCCTTTCCATGGGGGAGTGTATTTCCTGGTACCCATGTGACTGTCTCTGCTTCCTTTCCATGGGGGAGTGTATTTCCTGGTACCCATGTGACTGTCTCTGCTTCCTTTGCACGGGGGAGTGTATTTCCTGGTACCCATGTGACTGTCTCTGCTTCCTTTGCACGGGGGAGTGTATTTCCTGGTACCCATGTGACTGTCTCTGCTTCCTTTGCACGGGGGAGTGTATTTCCCGGTACCCGTGTGACTGTCTCTGCTTCCTTTGCACGGGGGAGTGTATTTCCCGGTACCCGTGTGACTGTCTCTGCTTCCTTTGCACAGGGGAGTGTATTTCCCGGTACCCATGTGACTGTCTCTGCTTCCTTTGCACGGGGGAGTGTATTTCCCGGTACCCGTGTGACTGTCTCTGCTTCCTTTCCATGGGGGAGTGTATTTCCTGGTACCCATGTGACTGTCTCTGCTTCCTTTGCACGGGGGAGTGTATTTCCCGGTACCCGTGTGACTGTCTCTGCTTCCTTTCCATGGGGGAGTGTATTTCCTGGTACCCATGTGACTGTCTCTGCTTCCTTTGCATGGGGGAGTGTATTTCCCGGTACCCATGTGACTGTCTCTGCTTCCTTTGCACGGGGGAGTGTATTTCCTGGTACCCATGTGACTGTCTCTGCTTCCTTTGCACGGGGGAGTGTATTTCCTGGTACCCGTGTGACTGTCTCTGCTTCCTTTGCACGGGGGAGTGTATTTCCCGGTACCCGTGTGACTGTCTCTGCTTCCTTTGCACGGGGGAGTGTATTTCCTGGTACTCATGTGACTGTCTCTGCTTCCTTTGCACGGGGGAGTGTATTTCCTGGTACTCATGTGACTGTCTCTGCTTCCTTTCCATGGGGGAGTGTTTTTTCTTGGTACCCATGTGACTGTCTCTGCTTCCTTTCCTTTGGGGAGTGTATTTCCTGGTACCCATGTGACTGTCTCTGCTTCCTTTCCATGGGGGAGTGTTTTTTCTTGGTACCCATGTGACTGTCTCTGCTTCCTTTCCATGGGGGAGTGTATTTCCTGGTACCCATGTGACTGTCTCTGCTTCCTTTCCATGGGGGAGTGTATTTCCTGGTACCCATGTGACTGTCTCTGCTTCCTTTGCATGGGGGAGTGTATTTCCTGGTACTCATGTGACTGTCTCTGCTTCCTTTCCATGGGGGAGTGTATTTCCTGGTACTCATATGACTGTTTCTACTTCCTTTCCATGGGGGAGTGTATTTCCTGGTACTCATATGACTGTTTCTACTTCCTTTGCATGGGGGAGTGTATTTCCTGGTACTCATATGACTGTTTCTACTTCCTTTCCATGGGAGAGTGTATTTCCTGGTACTCATATGACTGTCTCTGCTTCCTTTCCATGGGAGAGTGTATTTCCTGGTACTCATATGACTGTTTCTACTTCCTTTCCATGGGAGAGTGTATTTCCTGGTACTCATATGACTGTTTCTACTTCCTTTCCATGGGGGAGTGTATTTCCTGGTACCCATGTGACTGTCTCTGCTTCCTTTGCACGGGGGAGTGTATTTCCCGGTACCCGTGTGACTGTCTCTGCTTCCTTTCCATGGGGGAGTGTATTTCCTGGTACCCATGTGACTGTCTCTGCTTCCTTTGCATGGGGGAGTGTATTTCCCGGTACCCATGTGACTGTCTCTGCTTCCTTTGCACGGGGGAGTGTATTTCCTGGTACCCATGTGACTGTCTCTGCTTCCTTTGCACGGGGGAGTGTATTTCCTGGTACCCGTGTGACTGTCTCTGCTTCCTTTGCACGGGGGAGTGTATTTCCTGGTACTCATGTGACTGTCTCTGCTTCCTTTGCACGGGGGAGTGTATTTCCTGGTACTCATGTGACTGTCTCTGCTTCCTTTCCATGGGGGAGTGTTTTTTCTTGGTACCCATGTGACTGTCTCTGCTTCCTTTCCTTTGGGGAGTGTATTTCCTGGTACCCATGTGACTGTCTCTGCTTCCTTTCCATGGGGGAGTGTTTTTTCTTGGTACCCATGTGACTGTCTCTGCTTCCTTTCCATGGGGGAGTGTATTTCCTGGTACCCATGTGACTGTCTCTGCTTCCTTTCCATGGGGGAGTGTATTTCCTGGTACCCATGTGACTGTCTCTGCTTCCTTTGCATGGGGGAGTGTATTTCCTGGTACTCATGTGACTGTCTCTGCTTCCTTTCCATGGGGGAGTGTATTTCCTGGTACTCATATGACTGTTTCTACTTCCTTTCCATGGGGGAGTGTATTTCCTGGTACTCATATGACTGTTTCTACTTCCTTTGCATGGGGGAGTGTATTTCCTGGTACTCATATGACTGTTTCTACTTCCTTTCCATGGGAGAGTGTATTTCCTGGTACTCATATGACTGTCTCTGCTTCCTTTCCATGGGAGAGTGTATTTCCTGGTACTCATATGACTGTTTCTACTTCCTTTCCATGGGAGAGTGTATTTCCTGGTACTCATATGACTGTTTCTACTTCCTTTCCATGGGGGAGTGTATTTCCTGGTACTCATATGACTGTTTCTACTTCCTTTGCATGGGGGAGTGTATTTCCTGGTACTCATATGACTGTTTCTACTTCCTTTGCATGGGGGAGTGTATTTCCTGGTACTCATATGACTGTTTCTACTTCCTTTGCACAGGGGAGTGTATTTCCTGGTACTCATATGACTGTTTCTACTTCCTTTGCATGGGGGAGTGTATTTCCTGGTACTCATATGACTGTTTCTACTTCCTTTGCACAGGGGAGTGTATTTCCTGGTACTCATATGACTGTTTCTACTTCCTTTGCATGGGGAGTGTATTTCCTGGTACTCATATGACTGTTTCTACTTCCTTTGCACGGGGGAGTGTATTTCCTGGTACTCATATGACTGTTTCTACTTCCTTTGCACGGGGGAGTGTATTTCCTGGTACTCATATGACTGTTTCTACTTCCTTTGCACGGGGGAGTGTATTTCCTGGTACTCATATGACTGTTTCTACTTCCTTTGCACGGGGGAGTGTATTTCCTGGTACTCATATGACTGTTTCTACTTCCTTTGCACGGGGGAGTGTATTTCCTGGTACTCATATGACTGTTTCTACTTCCTTTGCACGGGGGAGTGTATTTCCTGGTACTCATATGACTGTTTCTACTTCCTTTGCACGGGGGAGTGTATTTCCTGGTACTCATATGACTGTTTCTACTTCCTTTGCACAGGGGAGTGTATTTCCTGGTACTCATATGACTGTTTCTACTTCCTTTGCACAGGGGAGTGTATTTCCTGGTACTCATATGACTGTTTCTACTTCCTTTGCACAGGGGAGTGTATTTCCTGGTACTCATATGACTGTTTCTACTTCCTTTGCACAGGGGAGTGTATTTCCTGGTACTTATGAGACAGTCTGTACTATTTTTCTGATAAAAGTCCCAGCAGCCCAGCCTTGCTTTATGGCAGAGATCCCAGGATACCTCCCATAAGTGGATCAGTTGGCTCCTATATAAAAGCGCATTTATATTTAAACCCCAGTTTAGGGGGGGGGGGGTGGGGGGGTATAATTATTCACACAGAATGGCAGCACTTACAGCCCCCCCCCCCCCCCCCCCCCCGTTGCAGGCAGGTGGTCTCTCCCATTAACCCTCTCTGTGGCTCGCTGTACAGTAGAACAAGACCCCAGATGCCCCCCGTGCCACCCCGACATTCCCTTTCCTCAGTAACTAGAGACAGACATTAGCAGCCCGCCCCCCCTGATGTAATGTATAACTACACATCACAAGTCCCTGGGGGGGCACATTAGGATTTGCTCCTGTGATTCCTCTGCCCCGGGCTCTAAGCTGCCTGGGGGCCCCTCCCTGCGCTCACAAATGTCAGCACGCTATTAAGATGATTTCCGCTGAACCCCCGGGGCTGACGCTTCAGTGGAACGGGGGGGGGGGGCGAGTATAATTGGTGCAGTGGGTCTCGTATGGCACCGAGCCACATTAACCCTTTCTATACAGCATTCCCTGCTGGAGCCACGGGAATGGCAGATACAGTAGCCAGCTCCAAGCAGGGGGGAAGGGGCTACTAATATAAACTGGAGGATCAAGCGAATGGGCAAATGGCGCAGAATAATGACCAATAATAAGCCGGAAATTAGCGCCACGGTCACTGCGATTGGCCACTTTCTGGAACCCAGTGTAGGAATATGATTAATCTAAGGTTCCATATCAATCGATGGAATGGGGGGGGCAGCGAGCCGGTAACGCTTGCCCTACTGCGCCGCCATCCAAATGTGGGTGCAACGGGCACACTGGGGCATTTATAAACACTGGGCAAATGTGCTCTTGGGCAGTAACCAATCATTGTTCTTCCTGCAGCCAGCTGAAACAGAGCTGATTGGTTGCTATGGGTTACTGCCCAGGTGCAAATTTGCCCAGTGTTTATAAATGAGCCCCACAGTATAAGGGCAAGTGTAGCACACAGAGTAATGGGGGTAGGGAGGGGGCAGTACAGTAACACAGGGAGGGGGCAGTACAGTAACACAGGGAGGGGGCAGTACAGTAACACAGGGAGGGGGCAGTACAGTAACACAGGGAGGGAGGGGGCAGTACAGTAACACAGGGTGGGAGGGGGCAGTACAGTAACACAGGGAGGGGGCAGTACAGTAACACAGGGAGGGAGGGGGCAGTACAGTAACACAGGGAGGGGGCAGTACAGTAACACAGGGAGGGGGCAGTACAGTAACACAGGGAGGGAGGGGGCAGTACAGTAACTCGGGGGGCAATACAGTAACACAGGGAGGGGGCAGTACAGTAACACAGGGTGGGAGGGGGCAGTACAGTAACTCGGGGGGGCAATACAGTAACACAGGGAGGGGGCAGTACAGTAACACAGGGTGGGAGGGGGCAGTACAGTAACACAGGGAGGGGGCAGTACAGTAACACAGGGTGGGGGCAGTACAGTAACTCAGGGAGGGAGGGGGCAGTACAGTAACACAGGGAGGGGGCAGTACAGTAACTCAGGGAGGGAGGGGGCAGTACAGTAACACAGGGTGGGAGGGGGCAGTACAGTAACTCAGGGAGGGAGGGGGCAGTACAGTAACACAGGGAGGGGGCAGTACAGTAACTCGGGGGGGCAATACAGTAACACAGGGAGGGGGCAGTACAGTAACACAGGGTGGGAGGGGGCAGTACAGTAACTCGGGGGGGCAATACAGTAACACAGGGAGGGGGCAGTACAGTAACACAGGGTGGGAGGGGGCAGTACAGTAACACAGGGAGGGGGCAGTACAGTAACTCAGGGAGGGAGGGGGCAGTACAGTAACACAGGGTGGGAGGGGGCAGTACAGTAACTCAGGGAGGGAGGGGGCAGTACAGTAACACAGGGAGGGGGCAGTACAGTAACACAGGGAGGGAGGGGGCAGTACAGTAACACAGGGTGGGAGGGGGCAGTACAGTAACTCAGGGAGGGAGGGGGCAGTACAGTAACACAGGGAGGGGGGCAGTACAGTAACACAGGGAGGGGGCAGTACAGTAACTCGGGGGGGCAATACAGTAACACAGGGAGGGGGCAGTACAGTAACACAGGGAGGGGGCAGTACAGTAACACAGGGAGGGAGGGGGCAGTACAGTAACACAGGGAGGGAGGGGGCAGTACAGTAACACAGGGTGGGAGGGGGCAGTACAGTAACTCAGGGAGGGAGGGGGCAGTACAGTAACACAGGGAGGGGGGCAGTACAGTAACACAGGGAGGGGGCAGTACAGTAACTCGGGGGGCAGTACAGTAACACAGGGAAGGGGCAGTACAGTAACACAGGGAGGGGGCAGTACAGTAACTCGGGGGGGCAGTACAGTAACTCGGGAGGGCAATACAGTAACACAGGGAGGGGGCAGTACAGTAACACAGGTGGGGGGGCAGTACAGTAACTCAGGTAGGGGGGGCAATACAGTAACTCAGGTAGGGGGGGGCAGTACAGTAACACGGGGGGGCAGTACAGTAACACAGGGAGGGGGGGCAGTACAGTAACTCGGGGGGCAGTACAGTAACTCGGGGGGGGCAGTACAGTAACACAGGGGGGGGCAGTACAGTAACATAGGGAGGGGGGGCAGTACAGTAACACAGGGAGGGGGGGCAGTACAGTAACTCTGGGAGGGGGGGCAGTACAGTAACTCTGGGAGGGGGGGGCAGTACAGTAACTCGGGGGGGGCAGTACAGTAACTTGGGGGGGCAATACAGTAACTCGGGGGGCAGTACAGTAACACAGGGAGGGGGCAGTACAGTAACACAGGAAGGGGGGGCAGTACAGTAACACAGGGAGGGGGGGGCAGTACAGTAACTCTGGGGGGGGCAGTACAGTAACACAGGGAGGGGGGGCAGTACAGTAACACAGGGAGGGGGGCAGTACAGTAACACAGGGAGGGGGGGCAGTACAGTAACACAGGGAGGGGGGGCAGTACAGTAACACAGGGAGGGGGGGCAGTACAGTAACACAGGGAGGGGGGGGCAGTACAGTGACTCTGGGAGGGGGGGCAGTACAGTAACACAGGGAGGGGGGCAGTACAGTAACACAGGGAGGGGGGGCAGTACAGTAACACAGGGAGGGGGGCAGTACAGTAACACAGGGAGGGGGGCAGTACAGTGACTCTGGGAGGGGGGGCAGTACAGTAACACAGGGAGGGGGGGCAGTACAGTGGACTCTGGGAGGGGGGGGCAGTACAGTAACACAGGGAGGGGGGGGCAGTACAGTGACTCTGGAGGGGGGGCAGTACAGTAACACAGGGAGGGGGGGGCAGTACAGTAACACAGGGAGGGGGGGGCAGTACAGTAACACAGGGAGGGGGGGCAGTACAGTAACACAGGGAGGGGGGGGCAGTACAGTAACACAGGGAGGGGGGCAGTACAGTAACACAGGGAGGGGGGGGCAGTAGAGTGACTCTGGGAGGGGGGGGCAGTACAGTTCTCATGCCCCGATGTCTCGCTGAATCCTTACTGGAAAGTTACATAACGACTGATTAACAAGTGAAAACGCTGGTGTGAAACGCAAGCTCCGCAGCCACAGAGAGAGAAAATGGAAAAAATACTTTCTTAAAGGGGCAGTACTGCTGCTTATGGCTGGTTGAGCCGATGGGTATGGGGGTGCCCGGCTGGTTGGACAGAGAGGTACAGAGAGCACCGGATGGGTGTCCCAGGGGCACAGACACAGAGGGATGAGCCCCCCAGGGCAGTATCCGGGTTGGAGTAATAAGGATCAAGCAAATAACATAGGAACCAGGAGTCAGCATGCAGGGGGTTAATGCAATTCCAGTAGGTTAGGGGGGTTACGGGGGCCATTAATGAGCCGATTCTTTACTTTCAAACGACCGATTCCAGAACGATGCGATAATATCGTTAACTTATTGTGTATTTAATGGTGCGCAAACGATCGCTGGGGCCACTAACCTGCCCGACATTATCGGCCAATCGATCGGAGGGGTTTAAAAATGTTTGTCGTTTAGCGATAAAATCTGCCAGTTGGTGTAAGTGCCCAATTACTGTGTGCCCAATCACTGTGTGCCCAATCACTGTGTGCCCAATCACTGTGTGCCCAATCACAGTGTGCCCAATCACTGTGTGCCCAATTACTGTGCCCAATCACTGTGTGCCCAATCACTGTGTGCCCAATCACTGTGTGCCCAATTACTGTGTGCCCAATCACTGTGTGCCCAATCACTGTGTGTCCAATCACTGTGTGCCCAATCACTGTGTGCCCAATCACTGTGTGCCCAATCACTGTGTGCCCAATCACAGTGTGCCCAATCACTGTGTGCCCAATCACTGTGTGCCCAATCACTGTGTGCCCAATCACTGTGTGCCCAATCACTGTGTGCCTAATCACAGTGTGCCTAATCACAGTGTGCCCAATCACTGTGTGCCCAATCACTGTGTGCCCAATCACTGTGTGCCCAATCACTGTGTGTCCAATCACTGTGTGCCCAATCACTGTGTGTCCAATCACTGTGTGCCCAATCACTTTGTGCCCAATCACTGTGTGCCCAATCACTGTGTGGCCAGGGCAGGCAGAATGGGGAATCAGAATCTATTGCCCCCCCCGCCCTTGCACCGTGTGACTCCCACATTGGGCTCTTATGTGACCAAAAGAAATATCTTTTGCCTCCGCCCCAGGTCTGTACAAAGGAAACTGTTTCCGGATAAACCACTTCCCCGAGGATAATGATTACGACCACGACAGTTCGGAGTATCTGCTGCGTAAGTACAAGCTCCTCCCACGAGGAACCCTCGGATTTATTCATGGGAGGTCCCAGCCAATCCAGACAGAATTTCCCCGACAGACACAGTCCTGATACCACCCCCATAATACATAATAAGGATTTCACCTTTTTATAGCGCAGTTACTAAAATGCATTAATATTGTGTTTGTTGCCCCCAGTCACGTACTCACCTTGTATCAAGGCAGGAACCCCAAGTCCCCCCCATCTCTGGGCAATAAGGAACTCATTCTGCCAGGGAAACCCTCAGAGTATGGGTTGGCACCATGGAACCCTAGAGAAAAGAAAGGAAAACCTTATTGGGGTAACAGTCACCCTGCTATAGTTCCAGGGGTACCCAGGGCACAAATAAGCACTCACCCCAAATCCCCCCCCTAACTGGCCTTCAGGCTGGGCCCCCTTAGCCCATAACAAGGTTACAGATATATAGAAACATTGGGGTAACAGTCACCCCGCTATAGTTCCAGGGGTACCCAGGGCACAAATAAGCACTCACCCCAAATCCCCCCCTAACTGGCCTTCAGGCTGGGTCCCCTTAGCCCATAACAAGGTTACAGATATATAGAAACATTGGGGTAACAGTCACCCCGCTATAGTTCCAGGGGTACCCAGGGCACAAATAAGCACTCACCCCAAATCCCCCCCTAACTGGCCTTCAGGCTGGGCCCCCTTAGCCCATAACAAGGTTACAGATATATAGAAACATTGGGGTAACAGTCACCCCGCTATAGTTCCAGGGGTACCCAGGGCACAAATAAGCACTCACCCCAAATCCCCCCTAACTGGCCTTCAGGCTGGGCCCCCTTAGCCCATAACAAGGTTACAGATATATAGAAACATTGGGGTAACAGTCACCCCGCTATAGTTCCAGGGGTACCCAGGGCACAAATAAGCACTCACCCCAAATCCCCCCCTAAGTGGCCTTCAGGCTGGGCCCCCTTAGCCCATAACAAGGTTACAGATATATAGAAACATTGGGGTAACAGTCACCCCGCTATAGTTCCAGGGGTACCCCAGGGCACAAATAAGCACTCACCCCAAATCCCCCCTAACTGGCCTTCAGGCTGGGCCCCCTTAGCCCATAACAAGGTTACAGATATATAGAAACATTGGGGTAACAGTCACCCCGCTATAGTTCCAGGGGTACCCAGGGCACAAATAAGCACTCACCCCAAATCCCCCCTAACTGGCCTTCAGGCTGGGCCCCCTTAGCCCATAACAAGGTTACAGATATATAGAAACATTGGGGTAACAGTCACCCCGCTATAGTTCCAGGGGTACCCAGGGCACAAATAAGCACTCACCCCAAATCCCCCCTAACTGGCCTTCAGGCTGGGCCCCCTTAGCCCATAACAAGGTTACAGATATATAGAAACATTGGGGTAACAGTCACCCCGCTATAGTTCCAGGGGTACCCAGGGCACAAATAAGCACTCACCCCAAATCCCCCCTAACTGGCCTTCAGGCTGGGCCCCCTTAGCCCATAACAAGGTTACAGATATATAGAAACATTGGGGTAACAGTCACCCCGCTATAGTTCCAGGGGTACCCAGGGCACAAATAAGCACTCACCCCAAATCCCCCCCTAACTGGCCTTCAGGCTGGGCCCCCTTAGCCCATAACAAGGTTACAGATATATAGAAACATTGGGGTAACAGTCACCCTGCTATAGTTCCAGGGGTACCCAGGGCACAAATAAGCACTCACCCCAAATCCCCCCCTAACTGGCCTTCAGGCTGGGCCCCCTTAGCCCATAACAAGGTTACAGATATACCCCTTCCTATGCTGATGGTGATATCCCCTTTCCTCCCCACCCCCAATGAATCACTCATTCCCCCTCTCTTTTTTTAATGTTTTTATTGGGTTTTTTACATATACATTTTGTTTGTTTTGTGCCATTTCTTTGTCTTTTAACAAAAATCTTTGTTTATTTATCAGCATGTTCTATTCATGGCATTTCACCGTATTGATATTGTAACTGTAACTTTATTTTCTATATATATCTTGTTTAACTAGATACTTTTCAATAAACTAATAAAATATAAACCTGGTGACCCACCTTCAAGCTCAGTCTGTTTAGGAGATATTTGTTCCCATTGACAGTATGTTAGCGGTTGTGTGACTCCTGGGAGGCTCTGATTGTTGTGATCTCTCGTCATTTGTTACTGTTTGTGTGTATCTCTGGGTTTCTAATAATAATTGGTTGTTTCTTATGAGTTCTGTTTCAAACCACGTCGTGTTCTGTAAGGAGTATAGAGTTAAGTATTTTGCCTGCTCTGGGAGAGATCTTATGTAGTTTTCCCAATGCGTAAAAAATGTGGTTGTGTTTTGTTCTCTATGTATCATTGTTTCCATCCAATCCATGTAGAAGATGTGATGTAGTTTTTGTTTGGTCAGTGCTGTTGTTGGTTGTTCGGAGGTTAGCCAGAGGTGTAAGGCGAGGTATTCTGCGAGGACTCTTTCACATTTAGTAAGTGGGGTCGGTTGTTTTCATTTGCTAAAGAGTGCCCATTCTAAAGAGGGGTGTAAGATTTTGTTTGTTAGGCTAGACCAGTGTTCCCCAACCTTTTATACCCGTGAGCCACATTCAAATGAAAAAAGTGTTGGGGAGCAACACAAGCATGAAAAAGTTTCCTGGGGTGCCAATAAGAGCTATATTTGGCTACTTAATAGCCCCTATTGGGACTGGCAGCCTACAGAAGGCTCTGTTTGGTATTATACTTGGTTTTTATGCAACCAAAGCTTGCCTCTTTACCAAAAATTCAAAAATAAGCACCTGCTCTGAGGACACTGGGAGCAACATCCAAGGGGTTGGGGAGCAACATGTTACTCACGAGCCACTGGTTGGGGATCCCTGGGCTAGACCAATAATTGCTGATTTCTGTCCAAAAATGTTGTATTTTTGGGCATGTCCAAAGGCAGTGTTCTAGGTCTGCATCTGGGGTGTTACAGCGCAGACAGTTGGATGTAGGTAAGTTACCCATTTTATATCGTTTAAGCGGGGTCAGGTAGGATTTATGTCGAATTTGCAGTGCCATTTCTTGGTATTTGCTTGATGTGAGAAGTTGCATTGAGTGGTTATGAAGTTTTAGTATATCTTGTGTTGTTGTTTGTGGGGGCACGTTTGTCCATTTTGCTAGTGTTTTGTCTTCATTCCCTTTGTAAATCGAGGTTTTTAGTGTATGATATAGCTGAGATGTGGATTTTATTGCTGTTTTGTCTTTCCATATGAGGTTGAGAGGGTTAGTCCCATCTGTTTCAGGGAGATGTTTTAGTTTCCTTGACGTGAAATGTAGAATTTGTAAAAAGTCGTTTTGTGAGATAAATGGATATTTAAGTTGTATCGCTTCTTGCGGTAGGATTAAGTGATTTGGTCCTAGTAGGTTTTTGATGTTGTAAAGGCCTTGTTGCTCCCATTGGTATAAATGGGATTATTTCTACCTGCTGGAAAGGATGTATTTCCGTTCCACGTTTGATATATGGATTGAGTGGGGTGTAGTTTACATTTCTTTTGGGAGTATCTGCCATGTTTTATATGAATAGATAAATAATGGGTTTTCTCGCATTGTTTGTGAAATGTTGGTAAATGGTGTATGTAATAAGTGGTTTAAGGATTGTTCTGCAGCTGGGAGGTGGTCTAGGTTATTTGTAGTGTATATGTCTCTATGCCATAGCCAGTCTCCTATATATCTGCTAAGGGCTGCTTCATTATATTATATATATATAAGTCCGCCTTCCTGTTTGGACTGTTTTATGAAGCTTATTCTAGAGCGTTTTTTGTCCCAGATAAAAGATCGAAATGTTTGGTTTATTCGTTTGAGGTCTTTGGGTCTTATCTGATATGGTAGCATCTGTATAACATATAGTCATTTGGGAAAGAATACCATTTTTAGTAGGTGTTGGTCCAAAAAAGGCAAGATTTAGATTTTTCCAGATTAGCAGTTCTTCTTGTAGTGAGTCTATTTTCTGTCTTAGGTTTAGTTTCTATACGTCTGTGTGGTGTTTCGGGATGTTGATCCCTAGAAATTTTATATGTTGTTTTGCTTTTTGGAAAGGGAAGTTTTTTGACCAGTCTGTTTTGAGCATTTCAAAAGTAGCGCTTCCGATTTTACTAGATTAATTCTGAAACCTGCTATGGTGCCGAATCTGCCTGTTATCTGTAATAGGGTAGGGATGTCCTGGGCGGGGTTATCGATAAATAACATAATGTCATCTGCGAATGACAGGGTTTGTCCTGTTTGAATTCCTTTGTATTGTGGATGAAGTAAAATGGGTCTAATAAGGGGGTCTATGGCTACATTAAAAAGGAGGGGAGAGAGGGGGCATCCCTGTCTCGTCCCCCTTTGGATTTGAAAGTAGTCGGAGTTAAGGCCATTTACCGTGAGTTGTGCCATGGGTGATGTGTATAATGAGTGTGCGGAGATGTGTGTGGGAAATCTAGACTTAAAAGCATGTTCTCTCTTTCCTACGTTACATTCATATAATACTGCGATGATTTCTCGGATTTGTCTTGTTTGAAGGAACCCCGATTGTCAGTGAGTATTCTTGGGAGGAGTTTTTGGAGTCTGTCAGCTATTGTTTTTGTTAAGATGTTTAAATCTTGGTTTAATAGGGATATTGGTCTATATGAGGATGGTTCTGTAGGATTTCTGCCTGCTTTTAGTAGGACAATTATTCTTGCATGGTTTGCTGTGTGCCAGAGAGGGTGGGTAGGGAACCCCATAACCTGACTGCCCTTACAGTAAGGAACCCCTTCCTATGCTGATGGTGAGATCCCCTTTCCTCCCCACCCCCAATGTATCACTCATTCCCCCTCTCTGGGTAGGGAACCCCATAACCTGACTGCCCTTACAGTAAGGAACCCTTCCTATGCTGATGGTGAGATCCCCTTTCCTCCCCACCCCCAATGTATCACTCATTCCCCCTCTCTGGGTAGGGAACCCCATAACCTGACTGCCCTTACAGTAAGGAACCCCTTCCTATGCTGATGGTGAGATTCCCTTTCCTCCCCACCCCCACTGTATCACTCATTCCCCCTCTCTGGGTAGGGAATCCCATAACCTGACTGCCCTTACAGTAAGGAACCCCTTCCTATGCTGATGGTGAGATCCCCTTTCCTCCCCACCCCCAATGTATCACTCATTCCCCCTCTCTGGGTAGGGAACCCCATAACCTGACTGCCCTTACAGTAAGGAACCCCTTCCTATGCTGATGGTGAGATCCCCTTTCCTCCCCACCCCCAATGTATCACTCATTCCCCCTCTCTGGGTAGGGAATCCCATAACCTGACTGCCCTCACAGTAAGAATCCCCTTCCTATGCTGATGGTGAGATCCTCTTTCCTCCCCACCCCCAATGTATCACTCATTCCCCCTCTCTGGGTAGGGAATCCCATAACCTGACTGCCCTCACAGTAAGAATCCCCTTCCTATGCTGATGGTGAGATCCTCTTTCCTCCCCACCCCCAATGTATCACTCATTCCCCCTCTCTGGGTAGGGAACCCCATAACCTGACTGCCCTTACAGTAAAGTACCCCTTCCTATGCTGATGGTGAGATCCTCTTTCCTCCCCACCCCCAATGAATCACTCATTCCCCCTCTCTGGGTAGGGAATCCCATAACCTGACTGCCCTTACAGTAAGGATCCCCTTCCTATGCTGATGGTGAGATCCCCTTTCCTCCCCACCCCCAATGTATCACTCATTCCCCCTCTCTGGGTAGGGAATCCCATAACCTGACTGCCCTTACAGTAAGGAACCCCTTCCTATGCTGATGGTGAGATCCCCTTTCCTCCCCACCCCCAATGTATCACTCATTCCCCCTCTCTGGGTAGGGAACCCATAACCTGACTGCCCTTACAGTAAGGAACCCCTTCCTATGCTGATGGTGAGATCTCCTTTCCTCCCCACCCCCAATGTATCACTCATTCCCCCTCTCTTGGTAGGGAATCCCATAACCTGACTGCCCTTACAGTAAGGATCCCCTTCCTATGCTGATGGTGAGATCCCCTTTCCTCCCCACCCCCAATGTATCACTCATTCCCCCTCTCTTGGTAGGGAATCCCATAGCCTGACTGCCCTTACAGTAAGGAACCCCTTCCTATGCTGATGGTGAGATCCCCTTTCCTCCCCACCCCCAATGAATCACTCATTCCCCCTCTCTGGGTAGGGAATCCCATAACCTGACTGCCCTTACAGTAAGGATCCCCTTCCTATGCTGATGGTGAGATCCTCTTTCCTCCCCACCCCCAATGTATCACTCATTCCCCCTCTCTGGGTAGGGAACCCCATAACCTGACTGCCCTTACAGTAAGGAACCCCTTCCTATGCTGATGGTGAGATCTCCTTTCCTCCCCACCCCCAATGTATCACTCATTCCCCCTCTCTTGGTAGGGAACCCCATAACCTGACTGCCCTTACAGTAAGGAACCCCTTCCTATGCTGATGGTGAGATCTCCTTTCCTCCCCACCCCCAATGTATCACTCCCATAACCTGACTGCCCTTACAGTAAGGAACCCCTTCCTATGCTGATGGTGAGATCCCCTTTCCCCCCATTTCTAAGGAGAAACCATAAATAACTACAGTAGACCCTATTTCCCAGCAGAATATTACTGAAAGAATACAACACATTATTACAGTGGTGCCACTAAGCCTGAGGTGCCCGCCCATATTTAAGATGGCGGAGATGCCAGTTTGCTGCTTGTTGGCGGGAGAAGGAAGTGCCCGACCCTGACAGATTCCTGTTTGAGGGTAATGCTGTGTGACAGTCAGTGCCGTTCCTGTTCCCAATCCCTCGGGGGAAAGGGAGCCGCTCGGTGACTCTGTCACTTACATCAGGGGAAACAGATCAAGCAGTGGCCAAATGGGCAACTGGGCCGGCCAAGCCCCATCACTCTCATTATGCCAATAATGTCACAGGGCGGCTCTTCCCATGGCATCAAACACGGGCAGACAAACCTGGCAAATCATTGTACTGACCCGGGGGGGGGGGGGCTTCATTGTACTGACCCTGGGGGTGGCTTCACTGTACTGACCATGGTGGGGTGGCTTCACTGTACTGACCCTGGGGGGTGGGGCTTCACTGTACTGACCCTGGGGGGTGGGGCTTCACTGTACTGACCCTGGGGGTGGGGCTTCACTGTACTGACCCTGGGGGTGGCTTCATTGTACTGACCCGGTGGGGGGGGCTTCATTGTACTGACCCTGGGGGTGGCTTCACTGTACTGACCCTGGGGGGTGGGGCTTCACTGTACTGACCCTGGGGGTGGCTTCATTGTACTGACCCTGGGGGGTGGGGCTTCACTGTACTGACCCTGTGGGGTGGGGCTTCACTGTACTGACCCTGGGGGGTGGGGCTTCACTGTACTGACCCTGGGGGGGGGGCTTCACTGTACTGACCCTTGGGGTGGCTTCACTGTACTGACTCTGGGGGGGCACTACACTGTACTGACTCTGGGGGGTACTTCACTGTACTGACTCTGGGGCGGCACTTCACTGTACTGATTCTGGGGGGGCACTTCACTGTACTGACTCTGGGGGGGCACTTCACTGTACTGATTCTGGGGGGGCACTTCACTGTACTGATTCTGGGGGGCACTTCACTGTACTGACTCTGGGGCGGCACTTCACTGTACTGATTCTGGGGGGGCACTTCACTGTACTGACTCTGGGGGGGCACTTCACTGTACTGACTCTGGGGGGGCACTACACTGTACTGACTCTGGGGGGGTACTTCACTGTACTGACTCTGGGGGGGTACTTCACTGTACTGACTCTGGGGGGGTACTTCACTGTACTGACTCTGGGGGGGCACTTCACTGTACTGACTCTGGGGGGGCACTTCACTGTACTGACTCTGGGGGGGCACTTCACTGTACTGACTCTGAGGGGGCATTTCACTGTACTGACTCTGGGGGGGCACTTCACTGTACTGACCCTGGGGGGGCACTTCACTGTACTGACTCTGGGGGGGCACTTCACTGTACTGACCCTGGGGGGGCACTTCACTGTACTGACCCTGGGGGTGGGGCTTCACTGTACTGACCCTGGGGGGGCACTTCACTGTACTGACTCTGGGGGGGGCACTACACTGTACTGACTCTGGGGGGGCACTTCACTGTACTGACTCTGGGGGGCACTTCACTGTACTGACTCTGGGGGGGCACTTCACTGTACTGACTCTGGGGGGGCACTTCACTGTACTGACTCTGGGGGGGCACTTCACTGTACTGACTCTGGGGGGGCACTGCACTGTACTGACTCTGGGGGGGGCACTACACTGTACTGATTCTGGGGGGGCACTGTACTGACTCTGGGGGGGCACTTCACTGTACTGACTCTGGGGGGGCACTTCACTGTACTGACTCTGGGGGGGCACTTCACTGTACTGACTCTGAGGGGGCATTTCACTGTACTGACTCTGGGGGGGCACTTCACTGTACTGACTCTGGGGGGGCACTTCACTGTACTGACTCTGAGGGGGCATTTCACTGTACTGACTCTGGGGGGGCACTTCACTGTACTGACTCTGGGGGGGCACTTCACTGTACTGACTCTGGGGGGGCACTACACTGTACTGACTCTGGGGGGGTACTTCACTGTACTGACTCTGGGGGGGCACTTCACTGTACTGACTCTGAGGGGGCATTTCACTGTACTGACTCTGGGGGGCACTTCACTGTACTGACTCTGGGGGGGCACTTCACTGTACTGACTCTGGGGGGCACTACACTGTACTGACTCTGGGGGGGTACTTCACTGTACTGACTCTGGGGGGGTACTTCACTGTACTGATTCTGGGGGGGCACTGTACTGACTCTGGGGGGGTACTTCACTGTACTGACTCTGGGGGGACACTTCACTGTACTGACTCTGGGGGGGCACTTCACTGTACTGACTCTGAGGGGGCATTTCACTGTACTGACTCTGGGGGGGCACTTCACTGTACTGACTCTGGGGGGGCACTACACTGTACTGACTCTGGGGGGGTACTTCACTGTACTGACTCTGGGGGGGCACTTCACTGTACTGACTCTGGGGGGGCACTTCACTGTACTGACTCTGGGGGGGCACATCACTGTACTGACTCTGGGGGGGCACTACACTGTACTGACTCTGGGGGGGCACTACACTGTACTGACTCTGGGGGGTACTTCACTGTACTGACTCTGGGGGGGCACTTCACTGTACTGACTCTGAGGGGGCATTTCACTGTACTGACTCTGGGGGGGCACTTCACTGTACTGACCCTGGGGGGGCACTTCACTGTACTGACTCTGGGGGGGCACTTCACTGTACTGACCCTGGGGGGCACTTCACTGTACTGACCCTGGGGGTGGGGCTTCACTGTACTGACCCTGGGGGGGCACTTCACTGTACTGACTCTGGGGGGGGCACTACACTGTACTGACTCTGGGGGGGCACTTCACTGTACTGACTCTGGGGGGGCACTTCACTGTACTGACTCTGGGGGGGCACTTCACTGTACTGACTCTGGGGGGGCACTTCACTGTACTGACTCTGGGGGGGCACTTCACTGTACTGACTCTGGGGGGCACTGCACTGTACTGACTCTGGGGGGGGCACTACACTGTACTGATTCTGGGGGGGCACTGTACTGACTCTGGGGGGGCACTTCACTGTACTGACTCTGGGGGGGGCACTTCACTGTACTGACTCTGAGGGGGCATTTCACTGTACTGACTCTGGGGGGGCACTTCACTGTACTGACTCTGGGGGGGCACTTCACTGTACTGACTCTGAGGGGGCATTTCACTGTACTGACTCTGGGGGGGCACTTCACTGTACTGACTCTGGGGGGGCACTTCACTGTACTGACTCTGGGGGGGCACTACACTGTACTGACTCTGGGGGGGTACTTCACTGTACTGACTCTGGGGGGGTACTTCACTGTACTGACTCTGGGGGGGCACTTCACTGTACTGATTCTGGGGGGGCACTGTACTGACTCTGGGGGGGTACTTCACTGTACTGACTCTGGGGGGACACTTCACTGTACTGACTCTGGGGGGGCACTTCACTGTACTGACTCTGAGGGGGCATTTCACTGTACTGACTCTGGGGGGGCACTTCACTGTACTGACTCTGGGGGGGCACTACACTGTACTGACTCTGGGGGGGTACTTCACTGTACTGACTCTGGGGGGGCACTTCACTGTACTGACTCTGGGGGGGCACTTCACTGTACTGACTCTGGGGGGGCACATCACTGTACTGACTCTGGGGGGGCACTACACTGTACTGACTCTGGGGGGGTACTTCACTGTACTGACTCTGGGGGGGCACTTCACTGTACTGACCCTGGGGGTGCACTGTACTGACCCGGTGGGGGGGTGGGGGAGGTTAAATATCACAGGGGAAGGATCTGTTAATAAGGGGATGAATGATGGAACCATAATCTCTGTACTGATCCCCAAGGCTGAGCTCAATACAAGGCTCTGGGCCTGGCACACAAAGGGTTATAGATATCTGTGCGCCCACAACATTCCTTTTCTATCGATTTGTATTGATACATATGGGAGGGAACTGGCAGATAAATAATCCTCCACTGACTCCAACAGAGCAGTGCAATCTATTACTGGCCACAAGGGGCGCTGTTGTGGTGAAATCTATAGGGAATGTATTTACTTCCCATCTCACAAACAAGATTTAAACCCCAGACTTCTCTGTAATGGGCTCCCCTAAATTGTACAGATGTGGGGGCCCCATACCCAGTGTCCATATTGCTAATTATCTGCTCCCTCCCCCAGGTATTGTCCGTGCGTCCAGCGTCTTCCCCATCCTGAGCGCCATCCTCCTGCTACTGGGGGGCCTCTGTATTGGGGCGGGGCGCCTCTACAGCCGCAGGAACAACATTATCCTCAGCGCCGGGATCCTGTTTGTAGCAGCGGGTAAGGGGGCAACGCGCCAACATAACCACCACCCGAGAGTCCTTCTTCCACTCTCCTACCTCCATTTGGGCAGAGGGAACAGAGGGTAAAATTCATGTCAGAAGGAGAGATGGGAGAATAGAGGCCAAGGCTTTGGATAGAAAGAAGGAGAGATGGGAGAATAGAGGCCAAGGCTTTGGATAGAAAGGAGAGATGGAAGAATAGAGGCCAAGGCTTTGGATAGAAAGAAGGAGAGATGGGAGACTTGAGGCCAAGGCTTTGGATAGAAAGAAGGAGAGATGGGAGAATAGAGGCCAAGGCTTTGGATAGAAAGAAGGAGAGATGGGAGACTAGAGGCCAAGGCTTTGGATAGAAAGAAGGAGAGATGGGAGACTAGAGGCCAAGGCTTTGGACAGACAGAAGGAGAGATGGGAGAATAGAGGCCAAGTCTTTGGATAGAAAGAAGGAGAGATGGGAGACTAAAGGCCAAGGCTTTGGACAGACAGAAGGAGAGATAGGAGAATAGAGGCCAAGGCTTTGGACAGACAGAAGGAGAGATTAGAGAATAGAGGCCAAGGCTTTGGACAGACAGAAGGAGAGATTGGAGAATAGAGGCCAAGGCTTTGGACAGACAGAAGGAGAGATTAGAGAATAGAGGCCAAGGCTTTGGACAGACAGAAGGAGAGATTGGAGAATAGAGGCCAAGGCTTTGGACAGACAGAAGGAGAGATTAGAGAATAGAGGCCAAGGCTTTGGACAGACAGAAGGAGAGATTGGAGAATAGAGGCCAAGGCTTTGGACAGACAGAAGGAGAGATTGGAGAATAGAGGCCAAGGCTTTGGACAGACAGAAGGAGAGATTAGAGAATAGAGGCCAAGGCTTTGGACAGACAGAAGGAGAGATAGGAGAATAGAGGCCAAGGCTTTGGACAGACAGAAGGAGAGATGGGAGACACAAGCAGGCACCTACATTTTCTTGAGAAATAAATAACCCCCCCCCCCCTTTTCCTCAGGCCTCAGCAACATCATTGGCATCATTGTGTACATATCCAGCAATGCCGGAGACCCAAGCGACAAGAAGGACGAAGACAAGAAGAACCAGTACAACTATGGGTGGTCCTTTTACTTTGGGGCTCTGTCCTTCATTGTGGCCGAGACCATTGGGGTTCTGGCCGTTAATATTTACATTGAGAGAAACAAGGAGCTGAGGTTCAGATCCAAGCGGGAGTTTGTGAGGGCCTCGTCCTTGTCCCCCTACGCCAGGATGCCCAGCTACAGGTACCGGCGGAGGAGGTCAAGATCTAGTTCCTACTCTACTGAGCCATCGCCATCCCGGGAGATGTCTCCAGTCAGCATGAAGATAGCGGGAACCCTCCCCATGGGAGAAATATCCATGTACACTCTCACCAGGGAACCCCTCAAAATCACAACAGCCGCCAGTTTTAACCCCGACTGTGATGGCAGCTTCCTGCAGGTCCATAACTGCTTCCAGAAGGAGCTGAAGGAGGGCCTGAGTCTCAGTGTGGTCAACAGAAGGACGACCCCTGTTTAAGCCCCATTGGAATTACAAAGGAACAGCTATGGGGGCCGGAACTTTCCTGTTTTTGTGGCCCCAATAAATCACTCCCTTTAGCTCCTGACCCCATGTATAAGTGCCCCCCAACGCTATCAGAGCCCCCACACTGCCAGCACCTTCCTATGGGGCAGAAGAGCAAGGTCTTATTGACTCCTGATTATGCCTTGTCAGGTATTCTATGAGCTTTCTGACCCTCTAACACACCAGGGGGCCACAGCGCCCCCTAGCCCTTAGGGATTGTTACAGAAATGCTGATTTTCTGAAGAATTTCCCTAACAAAAACATATTTTTTACCAAATAAGCCATGTTGTATTTGTGAAGCTGTTATCCCCCCCCCCCAAGGGACAGACTGGGAGGTGCATAGCAGCTGCACTGGTGCTACCACTGGGGGGAGGGGGGGGTAAGAGGAATAATATAGGGTTTATGTTTGTGTGAAAGCCCCCTCCCATCTTATCCCATATCCTTTCAGCCAATGGAGGTGTGCAGGGGGTTGCATTTCTCTCTAGGGGGCCTCACACTTGGACACCCCCATGAAGCCCCCCCCCACCCTTGTTGGTGGGATTTGCCGTTGAGCTCACTTGCTATGTACAGCTGCTGTACAAGCCCCTTTGTACCGCAGCCCAATGGCAACGACCAGCAAACAATGCCAGTATTTGGGGGGCAGCCCATGCCCTGCCATAGGGGGGCCAGTGTACATTTGTGGGGAGCAGCCCGTGCCCTGCCATGGGGGGGCCAGTGTACATTTGTGGGGAGCAGCCCGTTCCCTGCCATGGGGGGGCCAGTGTACATTTGCGGGGAGCAGCCCATGCCCTGCCATAGGGGGGCCACTGTACATTTGCGGGGAGCAGCCCGTGCCCTCCTAATGGGGGGGCCACTGTACATTTGTGGGGAGCAGCCCGTGCCCTGCCATAGGGGGGCCAGTGTACATTTGTGGGGAGCAGCCCGTGCCCTGCCATAGGGGGGCCTGTGTACATTTGTGGGGAGCAGCCCGTGCCCTGCCATAGGGGGGCCACTGTACATTTGTGGGGAGCAGTCCGTGCCCTGCCATAGGGGGGCCACTGTACATTTGCGGGGAGCAGCCCGTGCCCTGCCATAGGGGGGCCTGTGTACATTCGCGGGGAGCAGCCCATGCCCTGCCATAGGGGGGCCTGTGTACATTTGCGGGGAGCAGCCCGTGCCCTGCCATAGGGGGGCCACTGTACATTTGTGGGGAGCAGCCCGTGCCCTGCCATAGGGTGGCCACTGTACATTTGCGGGGAGCAGCCCGTGCCCTGCCATAGGGTGGCCACTGTACATTTGCGGGGAGCAGCCCGTGCCCTGCCATAGGGTGGCCACTGTACATTCGCGGGGAGCAGCCCGTGCCCTGCCATAGGGTGGCCACTGTACATTCGCGGGGAGCAGCCTGTGCCCTGCCATAGGGGGGCCAGTGTACATTCGCGGGGAGCAGCCTGTGCCCTGCCATAGGGGGGGGTGGACATTCGCGGGGAGCAGCCCGTGCCCTCCTAATGGGGGGGCCACTGTACATTTGCGGGGAGCAGCCTGTGCCCTGCCATAGGGGGGCCTGTGTACATTCGCGGGGAGCAGCCCGTGCCCTCCTAATGGGGGGGCCACTGTACATTTGCGGGGAGCAGCCCGTGCCCTGCCATAGGGGGGCCTGTGTACATTTGCGGGGAGCAGCCCATGCCCTGCCATAGGGGGGCCTGTTTACATTTGCGGGGAGCAGCCCGTGCCCTGCCATAGGGGGGCCTGTTTACATTTGCGGGGAGCAGCCCGTGCCCTCCTAATGGGGGGGCCACTGTACATTTGTGGGGAGCAGCCCATGCCCTGCCATAGGGGAGCCTGTTTACATTTGCGGGGAGCAGCCCGTGCCCTCCTAATGGGGGGGCCACTGTACATTTGTGGTAACTCAGCCCCAGAAAAGCAACCCCCCAACATTCCCTTTGTGCCCCCTTAACTCTTCCAATCAGACGCCCTGAGATTTCCCCCCTCCCTTATTGGCTAAATATGGATCCACATGCTGTCGGCTGCGCTGGTTTCCAATGAGCCATGCAGCAGGTGGAACAATTGCATCACTGGGCCCTGTGGGCTGAAGCCTCGGCCCCCCCGTCAGTCCCACCATTGTATAAATATTCTATACCTGACTGTTTCCAATAAATCCTATGACTGTTTCCTTCAGGAATATTCCACAAGTGCAGCAATAAATGTGGTTTTATCTATGACCCAGCACCCCCTTGCACCCCCACAATTAATCTGTGAGCTAGTCCATTGGCCCCCAAACCTGCCCCCCAGGGCTCCCGCTGTGTAGGTGAAATGGTTCTCCCCAGCATCTGGTTGGCAAGGCTGAGCTAAAGAGCTTACAGTTCAACTTTCTGCCAGAGTCAGAGTACGTGCAGTGCTGTGTGGTTGCTGCGGTCACTGACCCCAAGGGGCATTTATTTCATCTTCCAGTCTGCCATTATTACCACTTTCTGGCTAGTTGCTAGGGTCAATGACCATGGCAACCAGACATAACTAAACAATTTTGCTTATTTTAGGGATGAAGGGCCATGTCTGGTAGGAAATGGCCCATAATCTGCCAACCTTAATGCCATTATGAAGGGCATGTTATGTGTATTTTAGTAATAAAAAACCCGATATGAGTAAAACTAAGAAAATTCAGGTTTATACAGTATATTTCAGTGCCCCCCTTAAATGGTCTTTATTCTTATTTATCTTTGGGTGGATGGGGAGTGGGAGGAAAGACGCTGATTGGCTCACACACTAGGTCCAAATAAATGCACCAGTAATGTGTACCCCCCCACCCCCCGATACTGTCCATTGATCTAGTGACACTGTCCCTTTAAATACAGAATTTCTACAAAGTGCAATCAGCTCCTCCTCCTTTATTTATGCACTGCTGCTAGGGGGCCAGTGGGGGCGCTGTTCATTCAACATTCCCTGTATAACTCAGCCTGCAGCCTTGTGCCTTTATATGGGGGGCACAGAACCCCTCAGTGACTGCTAATATCCTTATCATTTACAGTAGGGGGTACATTATCCCTTATAATACATGAGTGATACTCAGAGTTCCCTGTATAACTCAGGCTGCAGCCTTGTGCCTTTATATGGGGGGCACAGAACCCCTCAGTGACTGCTAATATCCTTATCATTTACAGTAGGGGGTACATTATCCCTTATAATACATGAGTGATACTCAGAGTTCCCTGTATAACTCAGCCTGCAGCCTTGTGCCTTTATATGGGGGGCACAGAACCCCTCAGTGACTGCTAATATCCTTATCATTTACAGTAGGGGGTACATTATCCCTTATAATACATGAGTGATACTCAGAGTTCCCTGTATAACTCAGCCTGCAGCCTTGTGCCTTTATATGGGGGGCACAGAACCCCTCAGTGACTGCTAATATCCTTATCATTTACAGTAGGGGGTACATTATCCCTTATAATACATGAGTGATACTCAGAGTTCCCTGTATAACTCAGCCTGCAGCCTTGTGCCTTTATATGGGGGGCACAGAACCCCTCAGTGACTGCTAATATCCTTATCATTTACAGTAGGGGGTACATTATGCCTTCTTATTTACAAGCAGCTTTATGTGCTAACCTAGCAGCCCAAAACTGAGCCCCGCCTCCATGGTTGGAAAGCTGCCTTAGTGGTTGCTGCCGGTACCTTACAGCTGTCGGGTTGTGGGTTCAACTCCGGCCTTGGTACAATTTGGGAGAATTATTTGTCATGTTATTTTCTCCCTGAGCGACACTGATGGGGAGGGAGAGAGAGCCTAATGGAGAGGGGAAGGGCGAGACCCGTACAGTTGGCCCACTGGTTAGAGCGCATTCCTTGAGCTTGTTGGTCCTGAGTTCAATTCCCACCAGAGTTGCTTTTAGCTTGGCTGCCTGAGTTGGCGCTACATAAGGGAAGAAACCCAAAAGGACCTGGTTCGACACGGTGGCCAAACGGTAGCATTGCCGGCCCAAGAGCCTTTGGGTCCTGAGTTCAATTCCCACCAAAGTTGCTTTTAGCTTGGCTGCCTGAGTTGGCGCTACATAAGGGAAGAAACCCAAAAGGACCTGGTTCGACACGGTGGCCAAACGGTAGCATTGCCGGCTTGAAAGCTCTTGGGTCCTGAGTTCAATTCCAGCCTGACTATTGTCTGCTTGGAGTTTAGATGTTGTCTCCGTAAGTGCGTCGGCCAACTCCAAAGCAGGTGTGTAAGAATGGCGTATGTTCGGTGGTGTACGAATGGCGTATGTTCGGTGGTGTACGAATGGCGTATGTTCGGTGGTGTACGAATGGCGTATGTTCAGTGGTGTATGAATGGCGAGTGTGGGAGTAGCCCACGTGGATGCAGGGAAAGCATAGAAACTCCAAGATGGAGTTGGACTCAGGACCCCAGGGTAGAGAGAGGGCAGTGCAGGCACCGGGTCGGCGTTTTGCTTCTTTGTTGCTCGTGGAGACCCGGGGCAAAAACTAAAAGCCCGGCTGAATATTCCCAGGTTGGATTTGAACTCACACCTCCAGCACCGCCGGGCAGCAGCACTAACCATTGGGCCAACTTGGGTTTCTTACCCAAACATGTTTGTCGCTGATACTTATTGCTGCCCCAGAGGAGGAGCCGGGCTGCACTGAAAGGTCCAAAAGATAAAGAGGCCCACTAGCCCAACATGATGGCTACACGAGTAGCACGGCCGGCTGGGAGCGCTCAGGTCTGGGGTTCAATTCCAACATTGGCTTTATCTTTCTGTTATGTTTGTCTCTACTGATCAGCCAATCAGGGAAAAGAAGCAGGTTCTTTTAGACCCAATAAGATCCAGCTGCCGTACTGCCCTCTGACCCCTAGGGGGCTTCCTTGAGAATAAACCCAGTCAATGGGGCCGACTGCTCCCCCAGCTATAGCCCTGTGTGGGCCGGTGGGGATGTACCGACCAGGGTTCCGCTCATGATGGGGCCCCTGTCTGCGCTGAATTACAGCTACAGGGAATCTCCCAGTGACCCCTGGGCCTGGGTCTATGGAGCTGGGGGACCAATAGCGCTTCTTGAAGCTGAAGGTTCCATGTGGGGGGGCAGATAGGATCCCTATATACTTAAGCTGATCTCTCCTTTATGAAATAAGCAAGTCTCTATAGCTACTGCTAGAGCTGGGCGGTATGACCAAAAGTTTATATCACGGTATTTTTCAAAATGATATCGGTGTCACGGAATTTGACGGTATTTTTTTTTCCATGCGTGATTAGGGGTTAACCCCATTTCCTAATAAATTAGAGAATAATTACTGCAGTATTGAAAATCAGAGTCGGGCAAGCGAAGGGTCGGCAACAGAAAGTGGTAAATCCGGCAGGCTTAGTTTCCCAGGCAAGGCCGCACACAACATGGCACAGGAGGAGGCGTTTGATAGGTTTAAATACCCCCCACGCAAGCGCAGAACCAGCGCCGTCAGCGCGTCACGGACGTGCACACTTTGACATGTATGTGCGCTTTGACGCACGCGCTCCTGGACACGAATGCGTAACATCCCACGTACAACGGGACGCACGGGCACGCAAGGAGGCGCACGAGCCGCACGGGTGAGTACCCTGACACCCCGGTATGGCGGTATATGAAAAATAAATATAGTTTTTACTATTTACTATATTTTGGTATTAAACGGTATATCGCCCAGCCCTACTGGTGCCCATTCCCCATGAAGGAGAGCTGATAGGCCGAGCTGTAAGGGGTTGTTCAATGTACAAACCCTATAAAGCCAATAACAATGCTCTCCGGGTGTTAGGAAAGGTGCAATGTAAAGGGTTTATACCCCATAGGTCAGTCCTTCTGTCTCTCTGGTCCGTTTCCTGAAGGGATGGGAGGGGCCTATTTTGCACCTGACACACCCAGAACTTCCTGTATGCTGACATCATCACATCCAGGCTTTGCCCTTACTTGTTTCCTATTGGACATTGCTCCTTCCCGCCCCTGGTAATTCATTGGCAGTTCATATAACAATTCCACTGATTAATGCGCTAATACGTCAGTCAGTTTATTGGGGGGCGGGGGGGGGGTTTCCCTTCAGCTGTTTCAGTACATTGGGGGGCAGGGGGGTTTCCCTTCAGCTGTTTCAGTACATTGGGGGGCGGGGGGGTTTCCCTTCAGCTGTTTCAGTACATTGGGGGGCGGGGGGGTTTCCCTTCAGCTGTTTCAGTACATTGGGGGGCGGGGGGGTTTCCCTTCAGCTGTTTCAGTACATTGGGGGGCGGGGGGGTTTCCCTTCAGCTTCGTAATGGGGGGGGGTTTCCTCAGCTGTTTCAGTACATTGGGGGGCGGGGGGGTTTCCCTTCAGCTGTTTCAGTACATTGGGGGGCGGGGGGTTTTCCCTTCAGCTGTTTCAGTACATTGGGGGGCGGGGGGTTCCCTTCAGCTGTTTCAGTACATTGGGGGCGGGGGGTTTCCCTTCAGCTGTTTCAGTACATTGGGGGGCGGGGGGTTTCCCTTCAGCGTTTCAGTACATTGGGGGGCGGGGGGTTTCCCTTCAGCTGTTTCAGTACATTGGGGGGCGGGGGGGTTTCCCTTCAGCTGTTTCAGATACATTGGGGGGCGGGGGGGTTTCCCTTCAGCTGTTTCAGTACATTGGGGGCGGGGGGGTTTCCCTTCAGCTGTTTCAGTATATGGGGGGCGGGGGTTTCCCTTCAGCTGTTTCAGTATATTGGGGGCGGGGGGCTTTTGCTTGATACACAAGTTACTTACGTTGCTAGGCAGTTCTCACTACGTTACGTACATTGTGTAAGTTCCGTGACCCCTTATGAAGATTCCCAGGCCCGGCCCAGCTGCACCCCCTCTCCCCCCCCGATGGTGGCATTGGGTACATGACCCATGACAAGCCAGTGACCCCCCCCCCACACACACCCTGCCCAACAGTGAGTGACTTTTCTCTATGGATAACCCCATTGGCCTGCACCCCCCATGGCAGATAATTCCAATTCTCACAAATCCCTCCATTACAGACATCCCCCCCACAGACTTCTCCCCACAAGTGACAGACACCCCCTCCCATACAGACACCCCCCCATACAGAAACCCCCTCCCATACAGACACCCCCTCCCATACAGACACCCCCCCCATACAGAAACCCCCTCCCATACAGACACCCCCCCCATACAGACACCCCCCCCCATACAGACACCCCCCCCATACAGACACCCCCTCCCATACAGACACCCCCTCCCATACAGACACCCCCCCCCATACAGACACCCCCCCCCCATACAGAAACCCCCTCCCATACAGACACCCCCTCTCATACAGACACCCCCTCTCATACAGACACCCCCTCCCATACAGACACCCCCTCCCATACAGACACCCCCTCCCATACAGACACCCCCTCCCATACAGACACCCCCCCCCATACAGACACCCCCCATACAGAAACCCCCTCCCATACAGAAACCCCCTCCCATACAGGACACCCCCTCCCATACAGACACCCCCCCCTTACAGAAACCCCCCCCCATACAGACACCCCTCCCATACAGACACCCCCCCATACAGACACCCCCTCCCATACAGACACCCCCCCATACAGACACCCCCCCCATACAGACACCCCCTCCCATACAGACACCCCCCCATACAGACACCCCCCCCATACAGACACCCCCTCCCATACAGACACCCCCCCCCATACAGACACCCCCCCCATACAGACACCCCCTCCCATACAGACACCCCCTCCCATACAGACACCCCCTCCCATACAGACACCCCCCCCATACAGACACCCCCTCCCATACAGACACCCCCCCCATACAGACACCCCCCCCATACAGACACCCCCCCCATACAGACACCCCCCCCATACAGAGACCCCCCCCATACAGACACCCCCCCCCATACAGACACCCCCCCCCATACAGACACCCCCCCCATACAGACACCCCCCCCCATACAGACACCCCCCCCATACAGAGACACCCCCCCCATACAGACACCCCACAAACCTCCCCTCTCTCCCTGTGAATCAGACCCCGCCCCCCTCTGAGTCAGACCTCCCTCACAGGCACAAAGCCCGCCCCTTCCCCAGTGTAAATGACAGGGTGCTCTCTCCTCACACATAAATAAGAAATAAACTTTTCCTTCCACCTCCACCAAGTCACACAAACCCGCACAGACTCCTCCCTTACAGCCGGCACTGCAGGGCCCAAAAAGCCATAGCTTTTCCCTCACACACTGGCCCCTCCCCCTACCTGTGTGTAGGTACACTAACCTCCCTCACAGGACATGCTGCAGCAGGGGCGGGATCAGAGGCAGATTGACAGGAGATGCAGCCAATTGGAGTTAAGCTGAGGAAATGGGCCTGTTCACCTTCAGTGTCCAAATCATTTTAAACCATTAACAGTGCTCTCAGCGTGTCAGAATATCCATTCTATTAAAAAAAAAGTAAAAAGGCCGGGGTAAAAGCTACTTATTATATGTTACCCCTCAGTAACTGCTAATATCCTTATCATTTACAGTAGGGGGTACAGTATCCCTTATAATACATGAGTGATACTCAGAGTTCCCTGTATAACTCAGCCTGCAGCCTTGTGCCTTTATATGGGGGGCACAGAACCCCTCAGTGACTGCTAATATCCTTATCATTTACAGTAGGGGGTACATTATCCCTTATAATACATGAGTGATACTCAGAGTTCCCTGTATAACTCAGCCTGCAGCCTTGTGCCTTTATATGGGGGGCACAGAACCCCTCAGTGACTGCTAATATCCTTATCATTTACAGTAGGGGGTACAGTATCCCTTATAATACATGAGTGATACTCAGAGTTCCCTGTATAACTCAGCCTGCAGCCTTGTGCCTTTATATGGGGGGCACAGAACCCCTCAGTGACTGCTAATATCCTTATCATTTACAGTAGGGGGTACAGTATCCCTTATAATACATGAGTGATACTCAGAGTTCCCTGTATAACTCAGCCTGCAGCCTTGTGCCTTTATATGGGGGGCACAGAGCCCCTCAGTGACTGCTAATATCCTTATCATTTACAGTAGGGGGTACATTATCCCTTATAATACATGAGTGATACTCAGAGTTCCCTGTATAACTCAGCCTGCAGCCTTGTGCCTTTATATGGGCACAGAACCCCTCAGTGACTGCTAATATCCTTATCATTTACAGTAGGGGGTACATTATCCCTTATAATACATGAGTGATACTCAGAGTTCCCTGTATAACTCAGCCTGCAGCCTTGTGCCTTTATATGGGGGCACAGAACCCCTCAGTGACTGCTAATATCCTTATCATTTACAGTAGGGGGTACATTATCCCTTATAATACATGAGTGATACTCAGAGTTCCCTGTATAACTCAGCCTGCAGCCTTGTGCCTTTATATGGGGGGCACAGAACCCCTCAGTGACTGCTAATATCCTTATCATTTACAGTAGGGGGTACATTATCCCTTATAATACATGAGTGATACTCAGAGTTCCCTGTATAACTCAGCCTGCAGCCTTGTGCCTTTATATGGGCACAGAACCCCTCAGTGACTGCTAATATCCTTATCATTTACAGTAGGGGGTACATTATCCCTTGTTGTTCTTCCTTCTCCCCAGTGGGGCCCCCCTGCTTGAGCTCAATGGCAGGTAAAAGGCAAATGTGCTTCTCTTGTAGCTGATTGTACTACGCAGGGGCCCCCCGCTGTGTCTAGGGGTGCAGGAAATATAAGGGAAATTATCGGTTGCAGTACCAGGTCTCACCACTAGCAGCCAACATCCTGTATTTCCCATAGGGCTACAGCACAACAGCGCCACTGCCTGTAAATCTGGGCATCACCTGACCCTCCAGCTTCTGTAAGTGGCCAATCATAGGGCGCAATCCCTCAGCTGTCAGACGAGAGGGTGGGGGGTGAGTCAGGGACTGGGGGGTTTTGGGGTGAGTCAGGGACTGGGGGGTTTTGGGGTGAGTCAGGGACTGGGGGGTTTTGGGGTGAGTCAGGGACTGGGGGGTTTTGGGGTGAGTCAGGGACTGGGGGGTTTTGGGGTGAGTCAGGGACTGGGGGTTTTTGGGGTGAGTCAGGGACTGGGGGTTTTTGGGGTGAGTCAGGGATTGGGGGGTTTTGGGGTGAGTCAGGGACTGGGGGGTTTTGGGGTGAGTCAGGGATTGGGGGGTTTTGGGGTGAGTCAGGGACTGGGGGGTTTTGGGGTGAGTCAGGGACTGGGGGGTTTTGGGGTGAGTCAGGGATTGGGGGGTTTTGGGGTGAGTCAGGGACTGGGGGGTTTTGGGGTGAGTCAGGGATTGGGGGTTTTGGGGTGAGTCAGGGACTGGGGGGTTTTGGGGTGAGTCAGGGACTGGGGGGTTTTGGGGTGAGTCAGGGATTGGGGGGTTTTGGGGTGAGTCAGGGACTGGGGGGTTTTGGGGTGAGTCAGGGACTGGGGGGTTTTGGGGTGAGTCAGGGACTGGGGGGTTTTGGGGCGAGTCAGGGACTGGGGGGTTTTGGGGTGAGTCAGGGATTGGGGGTTTTGGGGTGAGTCAGGGACTGGGGGGTTTTGGGGTGAGTCAGGGACTGGGGGGTTTTGGGGTGAGTCAGGGACTGGGGGGTTTTGGGGTGAGTCAGGGACTGGGGGGTTTTGGGGTGAGTCAGGGACTGGGGGGTTTTGGGGTGAGTCAGGGACTGGGGGGTTTTGGGGTGAGTCAGGGATTGGGGGGTTTTGGGGTGAGTCAGGGACTGGGGGGTTTTGGGGCGAGTCAGGGACTGGGGGGTTTTGGGGTGAGTCAGATGTTCCTGGGAGTCGGATTCCCTAACTGTGGGTGCTGTAGCTCAGGAGTCGCAATGGATTCGCTTCACTTGTCCCATCGCATCAGTCGCAGATTCCTTTCTGCTGTTTAAAGGACAAGTAAACCCAAAGTGTTCATTCCTTTTGCTGAAATGGGGCCCAGCCTTTGCCCAGGGAAGCACATTGGCCCACGTTTCACTCCAACTTCAGTTCCCCCCTTAACCCCCGACTGGGCCAGCGGGAGAAACTAAGTCCCAGGGCTGATGGGGGGGGGGGGGGGATTTACTCACATTAACACCTCGACCACTGAGAGGCCTATTGTTACTGGCCCATCCCGCTGCCCCCCGGCCAATCACATCTTCTACACTCAGAACTACCGCATCCGATTGGCCTAATCTGGGCCCCAAAACATTAAGGAACATTAAGTGGATATTGGGGAGTGCAGAGTTCCCCTTTAATAAACTGCATGGTGTCACTTTACATGGTACTGTGCCCCCCCCCCCCCCAATCCTGCATAAAGCAATGAGGGGGTTGATAGTGACTTGGTGCAAGAGGCTGAAAGGAGCAAAGGCTAGTACAGGGGCAGTATGGGGCAGTTGGGGTAGGAGCAGGGGCATTATGGGGCAGTTGGGGTAGGAGCAGGGGCAGTATGGGGCAGTTGGGGTAGGATGGGGCAGTTGATCAATAGTAGGGGCAGGACGGGGCAGTTGGGCTAGGAGCAGGGGCAGTATGGGGCAGTTGGGGTAGGACGGGGCAGTTGATCAATAGTAGGGGCAGGACAGGGCAGTTGGGCTAGGGGCAGTATGGGGCAGTTGGGGTAGAAGCAGGGGCAGTATGGGACAGTTGGGGTAGGAGCAGGGGCAGTATGGGACAGTTGGGGTAGGAGCAGGGGCAGTATGGGACAGTTGGGGTAGGAGCAGGGGCAGTATGGGACAGTTGGGGTAGGAGCAGGGGCAGTATGGGACAGTTGGGGTAGGAGCAGGGGCAGTATGGGACAGTTGGGGTAGGAGCAGGGGCAGTATGGGACAGTTGGGGTAGGAGCAGGGGCAGTATGGGACAGTTGGGGTAGGAGCAGGGGTAGGGGCAGGGGCAGTATGGGACAGTTGGGGTAGGAGCAGGGGCAGTATGGAGCAGTTGGGGGGGGGGTATGGGCAGTTGGGTAGGATGGGCAGTTGATCAATAGTAGGGCAGGACGGGGCAGTTGGGCTAGGAGCAGGGGCAGTATGGGGCAGTTGGGCTAGGACGGGGCAGTTGATCAATAGCAGGGGCAGTATGGGCAGTTGGGGTAGGAGCAGGGGCAGTATGGGACAGTTGGGGTAGGAGCAGGGGCAGCATGGGACAGTTGGGGTAGGAGCAGGGCAGTATGTGGCAGTTGGGGTAGGAGCAGGGGCAGTATGGGGGCAGTTGGGTAGGAGCAGGGGCAGTATGTGGCAGTTGGGGTAGGAGGCAGGGGCAGCATGGGACAGTTGGGTAGGAGCAGGGGCAGTATGGGGCAGTTGGGGTAGGAGCAGGGGCAGTATGGGGCAGTTGGGGTAGGAGCAGGGGCAGTATGGGGCAGTTGGGTAGGACGGGGCAGTTGGGGTAGGAGCAGGGGCAGTATGGGGCAGTTGGGGTAGGAGCAGGGGCAGTATGGGGCAGTTGGGGTAGGAGCAGGGGCAGTATGGGGCAGGATGGGGCAGTTGGGGTAGGAGCAGGGGCAGTATGGGGCAGTTGGGGTAGGAGCAGGGGCAGTATGGGGCAGTTGGGGTAGGATCAGGGGCAGTATGGGGCAGTTGGGGTAGGACGGGGCAGTTGATCAATAGCAGGGGGTTGTGCAACTATCAGAGTGACAGGAGGGACGGGGGAAGTTGCGACACTTGGAGTGAAGGTGGCACCCCCCCCCCGCTCCGTGTATTAATAAGCCCCCCCCGCCCCCCCACCCATGTCTGTGCCCAGTTGGTGACTGATCCCAACAGCTGCTCCCGGGCCCGGCCCATCCCAGTCTCCCCCAGTGTCGGCCCCAGTAGCACAAGGAGCCACAGAGCAGAGGGAGTAGACTGAGCGCTCACTAGCCAAGGGCCCCAGCCAGTAGCCATGAAGGAGCTGAAGGTGCTGAAGATCCGGGTCACGTCCTGTATCGCCCTGGTGGGCATCTCGCTCATGTTGGCGGCCGTAATGAGCGACCACTGGGCCGTACTGAGCCCCAAACTGGACGACGACACCCAGTCCTGCGAGGTGGCCCACTTTGGCCTATGGAGGCTGTGTAAGAAGAAGATTTTCATGAGTGATCAGGAGACTATGATCAAGGGATGTGGCCCCCTGAGCCTTCCTGGGGGTAAGTAAGTCAGGGTAACCAGGCAACAAAGATTCTTTCCCCAACTTGCCCCCCAAATTCTGATTCCAGGGTTCCCATTTCATCTGGGGGCCAACCTGTAACTGTTCCACATAGGGGGGCTGGAGTGTGGGGGCCGGGGGGGCCCTACTTAATGAACAATTGATATTGGTTCCTTATTGCCGTTGGGCACTCACTGGGTAGGTCCCTTGGGCGCTCACTGGGTAGGACCTCAGGGCGCTCACTGGGTAGGACCTCAGCCGGGCACACTGGGTAGGACCCTTGGGCACTCACTGGGTAGGACCCTTGGGCGCTCACTGGGTAGGACCCTTGGGCGCTCACTGGGTAGGACCCTTGGGCGCTCACTGGGTAGGACCCTTGGGCGCTCACTGGGTAGGTCCGTTGGGCGCTCACTGGGTAGGACCTCAGGGCGCTCACTGGGTAGGACCCTTGGGCGCTCACTGGGTAGGACCTCAGGGCGCTCACTGGGTAGGACCTCAGGGCGCTCACTGGGTAGGACCTCAGGGCGCTCACTGGGTAGGACCTCAGGGCGCTCACTGGGTAGGTCCATTGGGCGCTCACTGGGTAGGACCTCAGGGCGCTCACTGGGTAGGACCTCAGGGCGCTCACTGGGTAGGACCATTGGGCGCTCACTGGGTAGGACCATTGGGCGCTCACTGGGTAGGACCTCAGGGCGCTCACTGGGAAGGACCTCAGGGCGCTCACTGGGTAGGACCTCAGGGCGCTCACTGGGTAGGACCTCAGGGCGCTCACTGGGTAGGACCTCAGGGCGCTCACTGGTAGGACGATTGGGCGCTCACTGGGTAGGACCTCAGGGCGCTCACTGGGTAGGACCTCAGGGCGCTCACTGGGTAGGACCTCAGGGCGCTCACTGGGTAGGACCTCAGGGCGCTCACTGGGTAGGACCTCAGGGCGCTCACTGGGTAGGACCTCAGGGCGCTCACTGGGTAGGACCTCAGGGCGCTCACTGGGTAGGACGATTGGGCGCTCACTGGGTAGGACCTCAGGGCGCTCACTGGGTAGGACCTCAGGGCGCTCACTGGGTAGGACCTCAGGGCGCTCACTGGGTAGGACCTCAGGGCGCTCACTGGGTAGGACCTCAGGGCGCTCACTGGGTAGGACCGTTAGGCACTCACTGGTAGGACCTCAGGGCGCTCACTGGGTAGGACCTCTGGGCGCTCACTGGGTAGGACCGTTAGGCACTCACTGGTAGGACCTCAGGGCGCTCACTGGGTAGGACCTCTGGGCGCTCACTGGGTAGGACCTCAGGGCACTCACTGGGTAGGACCTCAGGGCACTCACTGGGTAGGACCTCAGGGCACTCACTGGGTAGGACCTCAGGGCGCTCACTGGGTAGGACCTCAGGGCGCTCACTGGGTAGGACCTCAGGGCGCTCACTGGGTAGGACCTCAGGGCGCTCACTGGGTAGGACCTCAGGGCACTCACTGGGTAGGACCGTTGGGCACTCACTGGGTAGGACCGTTGGGCACTCACTGGGTAGGACCTCAGGGCACTCACTGGGTAGGACCATATGGCAATCCGCTGGCCTATGAGGCTCAGTATACCAAGGCAGGACCATCTATCACTGGTGCGGGGGGAGTAGGGCCCATGGATTATAGGAGGGGCCACCTCTGTCTGCAGCCCCCCCACACTCATGGGTCTGCCCCCACCCAGTGGCCCCATGTGTGGTGATTCAGGTGATGCCCCTCCCCAGTATCTGGTCACTGGGGGTAAGAGGCAGAGCAAGGGACCCCCTAAACTTCTCCCTGCCCTCTACCCCATATTTCCTACCCCTATGGGGGGTTGTTAGTGATCACTGGGCAGAGGGAAATACATAAAGTATGTATGTAAATAGGTATGTATGTATGTAAATAGGTATGTATGTAAATAGGTATGTATGTAAATAGGTAAGTATGTATGTAAATAGGTATGTATGTATGTAAATAGGTATGTATGTATGTAAATAGGTATGTATGTAAATAGGTATGTATGTAAATAGGTATGTATGTAGGTAAATAGGTATGTATGTATGTAAATAGGTATGTATGTATGTAAATAGGTATGTATGTAAATAGGTATGTATGTAAATAGGTATGTATGTAGGTAAATAGGTATGTATGTATGTAAATAGGTATGTATGTAGGTAAATAGGTATGTATGTAGGTAAATAGGTATGTATGTATGTAAATAGGTATGTATGTATGTAAATAGGTATGTATGTATGTAAATAGGTATGTATGTAGGTAAATAGGTATGTATGTATGTAAATAGGTATGTATGTAGGTAAATAGGTATGTATGTAAATAGGTATGTATGTATGTAAATAGGTATGTATGTAAATAGGTATGTATGTATGTAAATAGGTATGTATGTAGGTAAATAGGTATGTATGTATGTAAATAGGTATGTATGTATGTATGTAAATAGGTATGTATGTAAATAGGTATGTATGTAAATAGGTATGTATGTAGGTAAATAGGTATGTATGTAGGTAAATAGGTATGTATGTATGTAAATAGGTATGTATGTAGGTAAATAGGTATGTATGTAGGTAAATAGGTATGTATGTAGGTAAATAGGTATGTATGTAGGTAAATAGGTATGTATGTAGGTATAATTTGTGTACAAATTGTAGCCAAATATTGCTTCTAGCTGCTATGTAGCCTTTAAACCAATGAATCACTTCCATGTGAGTGCTACTGAGCTGGGGTTTGAGCTAAAGGTGCAATAGGTCTCACTACTCACTCACATTGTTTCCTGGGGGACTTTATTTTAATTGCATCACAGACTCAAAGTCATTAGACAGTGTAGGACTCGCGTATAATGAGGGGCCTTGACGCGGCACGTGAGCTTACATATTTTGGCCAAAGTGTGGTACTAACACCTCATTTTTTGTAAAAATTATTTTTAAAGGCAAACTAAGCGCTGGCAAACTTTCTTTCTCTATGTATGTAGGTATGTATGTATGTAAATAGGTATGTATGTAAATATGTATGTATGTAAATAGGTATGTATGTAAATATGTATGTATGTAAATAGGTATGTATGTAAATATGTATGTATGTAAATAGGTATGTATGTAAATAGGTATGTATGTAAATATGTATGTATGTATGTAAATATGTATGTATGTAAATAGGTATGTATGTAAATAGGTATGTATGTAAATAGGTATGTATGTAAATAGGTATGTATGTAAATATGTATGTATGTAAATAGGTATGTATGTAAATATGTATGTAAATAGGTATGTATGTAAATATGTATGTATGTATGTATGTAAATAGGTTTGTATGTAAATAGGTATGTATGTACGTAAATATGTATGTAAATAGGTATGTATGTACGTAAATATGTATGTAAATAGGTTTGTATGTATGTAAATAGGTTTGTATGTATGTAAATAGGTATGTACGTACGTAAATATGTATGTCTGTATGTAAATAGGTATGTATGTAAATAGGTTTGTATGTATGTTAATAGGTATGTACGTACGTAAATATGTATGTCTGTATGTAAATAGGTATGTTTGTACGTAAATAGGTATGTATGTAACTAGGTATGTATGTACATAAATATGTATGTAAATAGGTTTGTATGTATGTAAATAGGTATGTATGTACATAAATATGTATGTAAATAGGTATGTATGTAAATAGGTATGTATGCACATAAATATGTATGTAAATAGGTATGTATGTAAATAGGTATGTAAATAGGTATGTAAATAGGTATGTATGTAAATAGGTATGTATGTAAATAAGTATGTATGTACATAAATATGTATGTAAATAGGTTTGTATGTATGTAAATAGGTATGTATGTAAATATGTACGTATGTAAATAGGTTTATCTGTATGTAAATAGGTATGTACGTAAATATGTATGTCTGTATGTAAATAGGTATGTATGTAAATAGGTATGTATGTAAATAGGTTTGTATGTATGTAAATAGGTATGTACGTATGTAAATATGTATGTCTGTATGTAAATAGGTATGTACGTACGTAAATATGTATGTCTGTATGTAAATAGGTATGTATGTAAATAGGTATGTATGTAAATAGGTTTGTATGTATGTAAATAGGTATGTACGTATGTAAATATGTATGTATGTAAATATGTACGTATGTAAATAGGTTTATCTGTATGTAAATAGGTATGTACGTAAATATGTATGTCTGTATGTAAATAGGTATGTATGTAAATATGTACGTATGTAAATAGGTTTATCTGTATGTAAATAGGTATGTACGTAAATATGTATGTCTGTATGTAAATAGGTATGTATGTAAATAGGTATGTATGTAAATAGGTTTGTATGTATGTAAATAGGTATGTACGTATGTAAATATGTATGTCTGTATGTAAATAGGTATGTACGTACGTAAATATGTATGTCTGTATGTAAATAGGTATGTATGTAAATAGGTATGTATGTAAATATGTATGTAAATAGGTTTGTATGTATGTAAATAGGTATGTATGCAAATAGGTATGTATGTACGTAAATAGGTATGTATGTAAATAGGTATGTATGTACGTAAATATGTATGTAAATAGGTTTGTATGTATGTAAATAGGTATGTATGTACGTAAATATGTATGTCTGTATGTAAATAGGTATGTATGTAAATAGGTACGTATGTAAATAGGTTTATCTGTATGTAAATAGGTATGTACGTAAATATGTATGTCTGTATGTAAATAGGTATGTATGTAAATAGGTATGTATGTAAATAGGTTTGTATGTATGTAAATAGGTATGTACGTATGTAAATATGTATGTCTGTATGTAAATAGGTATGTACGTACGTAAATATGTATGTCTGTATGTAAATAGGTATGTATGTAAATAGGTATGTATGTAAATATGTATGTAAATAGGTTTGTATGTATGTAAATAGGTATGTATGTAAATAGGTATGTATGTACGTAAATAGGTATGTATGTAAATAGGTATGTATGTACGTAAATATGTATGTAAATAGGTTTGTATGTATGTAAATAGGTATGTATGTAAATAGGTATGTATGTACGTAAATATGTATGTCTGTATGTAAATAGGTATGTATGTATGTAAATAGGTATGTATGTATGTAAATAGGTATGTACGTACGTAAATATGTATGTCTGTATGTGAATAGGTATGTATGTACGTAAATATGTATGTAAATAGGTTTGTATGTATGTAAATAGGTATGTATGTAAATAGGTATGTATGTACGGAAATAGGTATGTATGTAAATAGGTATGTATGTACGTAAATATGTACGTCTGTATGTAAATAGGTATGTATGTATGTACGTAAATAGGTATGTATGTAAATAGGTATGTATGTACGTAAATATGTACGTCTGTATGTAAATAGGTATGTATGTATGTAAATAGGTATGTATGTAAATAGGTATGTATGTAAATAGGTATGTATGTATGTAAATAGGTATGTATGTAAATAGGTATGTATGTACGTAAATAGGTATGTATGTAAATAGGTATGTATGTAAATAGGTATGTATGTATGTAAATAGGTATGTATGTAAATAGGTATGTATGTACGTACGTAAATATGTACGTCTGTATGTAAATAGGTATGTATGTATGTAAATAGGTATGTATGTAAATAGGTATGTATGTAAATAGGTATGTATGTATGTAAATAGGTATGTATGTAAATAGGTACGTATGTAAATAGGTATGTATGTACGTAAATAGGTATGTATGTAAATAGGTATGTATGTACGTAAATAGGTATGTATGTAAATAGGTATGTATGTAAATAGGTATGTATGTATGTAAATAGGTATGTATGTAAATAGGTATGTATGTACGTACGTAAATATGTACGTCTGTATGTAAATAGGTATGTATGTATGTAAATAGGTATGTATGTAAATAGGTATGTATGTAAATAGGTATGTATGTATGTAAATAGGTATGTATGTAAATAGGTATGTATGTAAATAGGTATGTATGTATGTAAATAGGTATGTATGTAAATAGGTATGTATGTAAATAGGTATGTATGTATGTAAATAGGTATGTATGTAAATAGGTATGTATGTAAATAGGTATGTATGTAAATAGGTATGTATGTATGTAAATAGATATGTAAATAGGTATGTATGTATGTGGGTATGTAGGTATAGAGTAGGCAGTAACCCTTCCCACACATACCCCCCCATACTGGGCCAGATTGCCCCTAGTGCTGCCACTCACTGGCTCATACTGGGGGCCCTACAGGCCGTAGCACACGTGTCAGTCACTGGGCTGCCCCGGGGCAAATGGCTAGTGGCATATTTATAGAGTGCAGGAGGGAAAGGGAATCCTATGTATGGGGCACGTATGGGAATCCAGGGCTATAAAGATCCACCTGCCCCAGAGAGCCGGAGCCGGGGGTGAGTGACAGGGGCAGGTGTGTGGGGGGGTCACTGCCCCTTCCCTTTCTACTCCCCAGATGCACCACTAGTGCCACACGTGTAACTCAAGTCTCCCTGAGGCTCCGCACCCACATTAATTCCCTGGGTATAAATAAACTTTTATAGGGGCCCCGGGGCCGACATTCCCTCCCTGTCATAAATGGATATTGGGAAGTGCCTGGAATCCATAGGCCGCTTTTAGCTGAGGGGGTCTCAGGGGCCCTGGGTAAAGTCCCGCAGGGGGCCACAGGCAGGGGGCGATAGGCAGGGGCCACAGGCAGGGGGCAGTGCAGTTTCCTTTCGGTAACAGGAAGTGCAGCGAGCAAAGGAATTGACTTCCCAGGGACACTGATTTCCTACAAGAAAGTGCAAATCTATATGTCACATGACCACACGGAGCCCTTGCTATCTGGCTGTGCATGCTGGGAGTTGTAGTATCGCCCCATGGGGAAAGCCTGGCACCTAAATAAAACTTCTGGCAGTCAATGGGTTAAGCAGGATCAGCCCATTGCTAATGGCGGGGGCAGCCTGAGAGCCCAGGTGGGGGCATGTCAGGGCACAAAAGGACTGTGGGAATAAAGTGGCCAATCAGCAGGATTAATCTTGTGCCCAGCTGCCCCCAGGCAACCCCCCCCCGGCAAATGGAACAGCTGCAGCCTGTCAGCAAAATGCACCAAAACCCCCAATAATGCCCCCCACGTGGCAGCAAGTGTGACTGACAGATGCACAAGCGCCGCAATTAGCTCCGTGCCAAGGGCCACGCTGGCCTAATTAGGGGCCCCACGGGGGGAGAGTGTTTGTGGGCCCCTATTTGTTCAGCTGTGTTAGACTACAACTCCCAGAATTCCCAGCAGCTTGGGGTTATAACTGATGGCCCACAGGTTCAGCAACATTGATTGAAAGTGCAGATTGTGCCCCAATGTCTCCATCTTGCCCCACTGTATTTGTATTGGGGCCCTGGAAGATATAGGGGCCACCATCAGAGGGGGACGGGGGGGCCTAAGAGACAGGAAGGGGTGGGACTTGTATGGGAATGGGTAGGGTTGGGCACAAAGGGCTTGGCCATAGCAGACCGGGGGCATTTACTTTTTCATTGGAGCCCCATTCTACTTACAGGGGGGCTTGGTGACTGGTGGGCTAATATCCCGCCCCCTTGGGTGGGGCCCCTTAATCCTGAGGAAGGGCCCCTGTGCATCTATCTGCTGCAGGGAAGAACAATATAATGGTGATCATGTGACTCTTGGCATGGCTTCTGATTGGCAGGCCTCCAAGGCATTTATTAATGAGGTCCGTCCTGAACAGGAGGCCGGGGAGCTGGTGCTTTGGGCACTGGGCCATAAAAAAGTACAGTGTCAGGCAATACAATTAATAAAGGGACGGAGATTCTAATGGAGAATGCTGTAGCAGTGCCTTCATACACAGGCCCAGTAAGTACCACAAATATGTCACATGGGGCCCAGGGGGCAGATGGTGGGCACAGGGCCCATTCACCCAGCACAAGGGGGGGGACTTGCCAGTCACAATGTCATGTGATCAACCCCACAATGGAAACCCTGGGAGGGAGGAGCAATCAGTTAGGCCCCGCCCCCCATGTAGAACTCAATATATAAATATGGGGAGGCAACTGGGGAACGAATATTCCAACAAACGAACTTGATCCCTCGGCCCCAGTGGGAGTAATCGGCTCTTTATTGGCTGCTACTATTTCCCAGTTGCTTCCCAGTATAGAGCTGGTGTTTATGGGAAGGACTGAGTGACTGTGGCCCCACACACAGATACCCCAGATCCCTAACAGCCCCTGCCCGGGGCAAAGATGGAGATAGTAGGGCAAGATGGAGACAGTAGGGCAAGAAGATGGGGACAGTAGGGCAAGATGGGGACAGTAGGGCAAGATGGGGACAGTAGGGCAAGATGGGGACAGTAGGGCAAGATGGGGACAGTAAGGCAAGATGGGGGCAGTAGGGCAAGATGGAGGCAGTAGGGCAAGATGGAGGCAGTAGGGCAAGATGGAGACAGTAGGGCAAGATGGGGACAGTAGGGCAAGATGGGGACAGTAGGGCAAGATGGAGACAGTAGGGCAAGATGGGGACAGTAGGGCAAGATGGGGACAGTAGGGCAAGATGGGGACAGTAGGGCAAGATGGGGACAGTAAGGCAAGATGGGGACAGTAGGGCAAGATGGAGACAGTAGGGCAAGATGGGGACAGTAGGGCAAGATGGAGACAGTAGGACAAGATGGGGACAGTAGGACAAGATGGGGACAGTAGGACAAGATGGAGACAGTAGGGCAAGATGGAGACAGTAGGGCAAGATGGAGACAGTAGGACAAGATGGGGACAGTAGGACAAGATGGGGACAGTAGGACAAGATGGAGACAGTAGGACAAGATGGGGACAGTAGGGCAAGATGGAGACAGTAGGACAAGATGGGGACAGTAGGACAAGATGGGGACAGTAGGACAAGATGGAGACAGTAGGGCAAGATGGGGACAGTAGGACAAGATGGGGACAGTAGGGCAAGATGGAGACAGTAGGGCAAGATGGGGACAGTAGGACAAGATGGGGACAGTAGGGCAAGATGGGGACAGTAGGGCAAGATGGAGACAGTAGGACAAGATGGGGACAGTAGGACAAGATGGGGACAGTAGGACAAGATGGAGACAGTAGGGCAAGATGGAGACAGTAGGGCAAGATGGAGACAGTAGGACAAGATGGGGACAGTAGGACAAGATGGAGACAGTAGGACAAGATGGGGACAGTAGGACAAGATGGAGACAGCAGGGCAAGATGGAGACAGTAGGGCAAGATGGGGACAGTAGGGCAAGATGGAGACAGTAGGACAAGATGGGGACAGTAGGACAAGATGGGGACAGTAGGACAAGATGGAGACAGTAGGGCAAGATGGAGACAGTAGGGCAAGATGGAGACAGTAGGACAAGATGGGGACAGTAGGACAAGATGGAGACAGTAGGGCAAGATGGGGACAGTAGGACAAGATGGGGACAGTAGGACAAGATGGGGACAGTAGGACAAGATGGGGACAGTAGGACAAGATGGAGACAGTAGGACAAGATGGGGACAGTAGGGCAAGATGGAGACAGTAGGACAAGATGGGGACAGTAGGACAAGATGGAGACAGTAGGGCAAGATGGAGACAGTAGGGCAAGATGGGGACAGTAGGGCAAGAGGGAGACAGTAGGACAAGATGGAGACAGTAGGGCAAGATGGGGACAGTAGGGCAAGATGGAGACAGTAGGGCAAGAGGGAGACAGTAGGGCAAGAGGGAGACAGTAGGGCAAGAGGGAGACAGTAGGGCAAGAGGGAGACAGTAGGGCAAGAACGCCAAGTAAAGTAACATGGCAGCCAATCCCCTGCCAAGAAAGACCCCCTTACACAGGGACCCACATACAATAAGGAATTGCCCCCCACAGAGTCACCCCACTCTCACACTCACCCTACAGCACAATCAATAACCAATTGGGATCAATACCGATAGACAGATACAAAGCTGAACGTGGGAGCAGTTTAACCATGTGAGTGCCACATGGCCAAGGGAATATGGTCAGGGGGGTGGAGCCAAATCTCTAATAATCGGTGCAGGGAATCCCATGGGAATAAGGTCAGGGGGGTGGAGCCAAATCTCTAACAATCAGGGTGCAGGGAATCCCCAGAACCCCAGAGATAACAGCAGTTGTTCCTATTGGCTGTCGATAGCTACAAGGCAAAGACCTGATGATAAAATAATCACTTGCATCAAGTTCAGTCCGACTGCCAAACTGGTACCTGGTTGCTAAGCACAGTTACCTTAGCAACCAGATGGCCGCGCAGAGTGATCTGACCCCCGTTGTGTTGCCCCCCCAGAGCACAGCTGCACCTACTTCAAGCATTTCACTTCAGGGGAGAACGCGGATATTTTCGAGGTGACGACGCAGAAAGGTGAGGGGCCCATTGTGACATCACTGTGCGTTTGTCTCCCCAATGTCCCTGCCCCCCCAACCCTCGTTACTCGTTGTGTATGTCCCAGAAGCCTCCACTCTGCCCTCTCACCCCCTGATCTTGCCCCCCCCCAGAGTACAGCATCTCGGCAGCCGCCATCGCCATCATCGGAGTGGGGTTCATGACTATGGGCACAGTGTGCACCCTGCTGTCCTTCAAGGAGAAGCTCGACTACCTGCTCAAACCCGCCGGCCTCTTCTTCATCTTTGCAGGTTTGTACCCCCAGTGCCCCTAGAAACCCCCATGTCTCTGCCACACTCAGGGGCAAATCAGGGAGGCAACAAATCCGCCAACATTGTAAGCCAACAAGGCAAGGGGGCTAGGGCACCCACTCATAGCAGCCTACAGGGGGAGGGGCAGGGAGTCTGTGACTCAAGCAGTGGGTGGGACTAGAGCCCTCTGATGGCAGCTTATAAGGGGGAGGGGCAGGGAGTCTGTGACTCAAGCAGTGGGTGGGACTAGCGCCCTCTGATGGCAGTTTATAGGGGGAGGGGCAGGGAGTCTGTGACACAAGCAGTGGGTGGGACTAGCGCCCTCTGATGGCAGTTTATAGGGGGAGGGGCAGGGAGTCTGTGACCCAAGCAGTGGGTGGGACTAGAGCCCTCTGATGACAGTTTATAGGGGGAGGGGCAGGGAGTCTGTGACACAAGCAGTGGGTGGGACTAGAGCCCTCTGATGGCAGTTTATAGGGGGAGGGGCAGGGAGTCTGTGACCCAAGCAGTGGGTGGGACTAGAGCCCTCTGATGACAGTTTATAGGGGGAGGGGCAGGGAGTCTGTGACCCAAGCAGTGGGTGGGACTAGAGCCCTCTGATGACAGTTTATAGGGGGAGGGGCAGGGAGTCTGTGACCCAAGCAGTGGGTGGGACTAGAGCCCTCTGATGACAGTTTATAGGGGGAGGGGCAGGGAGTCTGTGACCCAAGCAGTGGGTGGGACTAGAGCCCTCTGATGACAGTTTATAGGGGGAGGGGCAGGGAGTCTGTGACCCAAGCAGTGGGTGGGACTAGAGCCCTCTGATGGCAGTTTATAGGGGGAGGGGCAGGGAGTCTGTGACACAAGCAGTGGGTGGGACTAGCGCCCTCTGATGGCAGTTTATAGGGGGAGGGGCAGGGAGTCTGTGACTCAAGCAGTGGGTGGGACTAGAGCCCTCTGATGGCAGTTTATAGGGGGAGGGGCAGGGAGTCTGTGACCCAAGCAGTGGGTGGGACTAGAGCCCTCTGATGACAGTTTATAGGGGGAGGGGCAGGGAGTCTGTGACCCAAGCAGTGGGTGGGACTAGCGCCCTCTGATGGCAGTTTATAGGGGGAGGGGCAGGGAGTCTGTGACACAAGCAGTGGGTGGGACTAGAGCCCTCTGATGACAGTTTATAGGGGGAGGGGCAGGGAGTCTGTGACCCAAGCAGTGGGTGGGACTAGAACTCTATGATGGCAGCTCACAGGGGGAGGGGTTTGTGCTCAGCCAATGCAATACATCCAGTTAAACAGCTGAATTCCCATCTAAGAAACATTAGATTAACCCCCGGCTTGCCGTTGCAGGGCTGTGCATGATTATCTCGGCGGAAGTGATCAGACAGTCGGTGCACCGGATGATAGACAGTAAGGAGACGGTCTGGATCGAGTATTATTATTCGTGGTCCTTCGCCTGCGCCTGCGCCGCCTTCGTGCTGCTGTTCGTGTGCGGCGTCGCCCTGGTGCTCATCTCCCTGCCGCGCATGCCCAGGAACCCCTGGGAGACCTGTATGGACGCGGAGCCCGACATGTGAGGGGAGATTCCGGGGGGTCACGGACCGGAGATGGACCCCCGACATTCACTGACTGAACTCAATGGGCGAGTGAGGGCAGAGGGGGTGGCGCACCCCAATATCTCGCTTCTTTCCTGTATAGTGTAAGCTCCTCCCCAAGGCTTGGCCAATGGCGTAACCAGGAATTACTGGGCCCCACAGCAAATTCATTTTGGGCCCCCACCCCCTGTATGGAACCCCTCTGGGTGTGTAACTAGTGGGAGGGGGATTTGGGGGCCCCCACCCCCTGTATGGAACCCCTCTGGGTAACTAGTGGGAGGGGGATTTGGGGGACCACACCCCCTGTATGGAACCCCTCTGGGTAACTAGTGGGAGGGGGATTTGGGGGACCCCACCCCCTGTATGGAACCCCTCTGGGTAACTAGTGGGAGGGGGATTTGGGGGACCCCACCCCCTGTATGGAACCCCTCTGGGTAACTAGTGGGAGGGGGATTTGGGGGACCCCACCCCCTGTATGGAACCCCTCTGGGTAACTAGTGGGAGGGGGATTTGGGGGCAGCCCCCCTACAGCAGCTGGGATTCTCTCCCTGCCCCCAGCACCTTTATTTACTGGATTATTTCACTGGCTTTAAATAGCGTCCCCCGGCCTGTGCCCCCCCCCCCATTACAGGAATAGACACCGACCCATAGGGAGACTGAGGGACTCACAGGGCGTCGTTACAGCTGCAGAGTCGGGGGGCTCAGGGGGTGGGAAGATATGAGAAATAATGTGTGACTTTGGCCTTTGTGGTGTTTATCTAATCACTGAATGTCTTTAAATTTCAAGGGTAAATAGAACCAAGTTTTACTTTATCATCTGTGCATTTGCCTATTTCTATGGAAAGGGAGCTGCCATAGTGCCCAAGGGTGCCAGGAGCTGCCATAGTGCCCAAGGGTGCCAGGAGCTGCCATAGTGCCCAAGGGTGCCAGGAGCTGCCATAGTGCCCAGTCCTCCTGGAAATCATCTCTGGGGTGGGGGCTGAATGGCATCTCTGATTGGCCAAGCGACATACCTTCTCCATATGTGACTGCAATGACAGCACCAGGTACACCAACTGTATCATAAAAATACACCTACAGGGGGCACCGGGGGTTCTACAATTACAGTAATACACCTACAGGGGGCACCGGGGGTTCTACAATTACAGTAATACACCTACAGGGGGCACCGGGGGTTCTACAATTACAGTAATACACCTACAGGGGGCACCGGGGGTTCTACAATTACAGTAATACACCTACAGGGGGCACCGGGGGTTCTACAATTACAGTAATACACCTACAGGGGGCACCGGGGGTTCTACAATTACAGTAATACACCTACAGGGGGCACCGGGGGTTCTACAATTACAGTAATACACCTACAGGGGGCACCGGGGGTTCTACAATTACAGTAATACACCTACAGGGGGCACCGGGGGTTCTACAATTACAGTAATACACCTACAGGGGGCACGGGGGTTCTACAATTACAGTAATACACCTACAGGGGGCACCGGGGGTTCTACAATTACAGTAATACACCTACAGGGGGCACCGGGGGTTCTACAATTACAGTAATACACCTACAGGGGGCACGGGGGTTCTACAATTACAGTAATACACCTACAGGGGGCACCGGGGGTTCTACAATTACAGTAATACACCTACAGGGGGCGCCAGCGGTTATAGTTACACTATTGCTACCAGCGGTTACCAGAAGGACTATAAATACATTACCCCTGAAGGGGCACCAGCAGTTATACAATCAGAGTATTGCCCCACATGGGGCACCAGGAGTTATACAATCAGAGTATTGCCCCACATGGGGCACCAGGAGTTATACAACCAGAGTATTGCCCCAGGGGGGCACCAGCAGTTATACAACCAGAGCATTGCCCCAGGGGGGCACCAGGAGTTATACAACCAGAGTATTGCCCCAGGGGGGCACCAGCAGTTATACAATCAGAGTATTGCCCCACATGGGGCACCAGGAGTTATACAACCAGAGTATTGCCCCAGGGGGGCACCAGCAGTTATACAATCAGAGTATTGCCCCACATGGGGCACCAGGAGTTATACAACCAGAGTATTGCCCCAGGGGGGCACCAGCAGTTATACAACCAGAGTATTGCCCCAGGGGGGCACCAGGAGTTATACAACCAGAGTATTGCCTCAGGGGGGCACCAGGAGTTATACAACCAGAGTATTGCCCCAGGGGGGCACCAGCAGTTATACAATCAGAGTATTGCCCCACATGGGGCACCAGGAGTTATACAACCAGAGTATTGCCCCAGGGGGGCACCAGCAGTTATACAACCAGAGTATTGCCCCAGGGGGGCACCAGGAGTTATACAACCAGAGTATTGCCCCACATGGGGCACCAGGAGTTATACAACCAGAGTATTGCCCCAGGGGGGCACCAGCAGTTATACAATCAGAGTATTGCCCCACATGGGGCACCAGGAGTTATACAACCAGAGTATTGCCCCAGGGGGGCACCAGGAGTTATACAACCAGAGTATTGCCTCAGGGGGGCACCAGCAGTTATACAATCAGAGTATTGCCCCAGGGGGGCACCAGGAGTTATACAACCAGAGTATTGCCCCAGGGGGGCACCAGCAGTTATACAACCAGAGTATTGCCCCAGGGGGGCACCAGCAGTTATACAACCAGAGTATTGCCCCAGGGGGGCACCAGCAGTTATACAATTACAGTATTGCCTATTGCCCCTGTAGGGGGCAGAAGTAGAAAAGAGACGGTACCTGCACTTTGCCTCTGCGCTTCTGACGGGGGGGGCGGGGGCAGGTTGGTGGGGGGGGGGGGTCAGTCGTTGCCGAGTAACTGCCCCTGGTGCAACTTTGTATCTGCCCCACCTTCCCCTCTGGCCCTTCTCTCTCACCCCTGCACAGGGCAATTTCCAGGGGCACCACAGTTATCTAATGGTTTAGCCCTTTAGCCCCGGGGGTGGGACTCACGTTCCGGCGTTGGAGAGATTTGCCCCCCACTGATTAATCTCACCTGGCGGGGGGCGGGGCCTGACTCACCTTTCCCTCACCTTTAACCCTTCCAATGCTTAAACTCCCACTGGCGTTACCTCTATGTGAGGAGAAAAGCAGCACTAAGAGAAGGTAGGTGGGTACTAGGGTGGGTAAGGTAGGTGGGCACTAGGGTGGGTAAGGTAGGTGGGCACTAGGGTGGGTAAGGTAGGAGGGCACTAGGGTGGGTAAGGTAGGAGGGCACTAGGGTGGGTAAGGTAGGTGGGCACTAGGGTGGGTAAGGTAGGTGGGCACTAGGGTGGGTAAGGTAGGAGGGCACTAGGGTGGGTAAGGTAGGTGGGCACTAGGGTGGGTAAGGTAGGTGGGCACTAGGGTGGGTAAGGTAGGAGGGCACTAGGGTGGGTAAGGTAGGAGGGCACTAAGGGTGGGTAAGGTAGGAGGGCACTAGGGTGGGTAAGGTAGGAGGGCACTAGGGTGGGTAAGGTAGGAGGGCACTAGGTGGTATAGGGGGGTAAGGTAGGAAAGGCACTAGGGTGGGTAGGTAGGAGGGCACTAGGGTGGGTAAGGTAGAAGGGCACTAGGGTGGGTATGGTAGGTGGGTACTAGGGTGGGTGGGTAACTAGGGTGGTAAGGTAGGAGGTACTAGGGTGGGTAAGGTAGGAAGGTACTAGGGTGGGTAAGGTAGGAGGGCACTAGGGTGGGTAAGGTAGGAGGGTACTAGGGTGGGTAAGGTAGGAGGGCACTAGGGTGGGTAAGGTAGGAGGGCACTAGGGTGGGTAAGGTAGAAGGGCACTAGGGTGGGAAAGGTAGGAAGGTACTAGGGTGGGTAAGGTAGGAGGTACTAGGGTGGGTAAGGTAGGAAGGTACTAGGTGGGTAAGGTAGGAGGGCACTAGGGTGGGTAAGGTAGGAGGGGCACTAGGGTGGGTAAGGTAGGAGGGCACTAGGGTGGGTAAGGTAGAAGGGCACTAGGGTGGGTAAGGTAGGAAGGTACTAGGGTGGGTAAGGTAGGAAGGTACTAGGGTGGGTAAGGTAGGAGGGTACTAGGGTGGGTAAGGTAGGAAGGTACTAGGGTGGGTAAGGTAGGAAGGTACTAGGGGTGGAAGGTTAAGGTAGGAAGGTACTAGGGTGGGTAAGGTAGAAGGGCACTAGGGTGGGTAAGGTAGGAAGGTACTAGGGTGGGTAAGGTAGGTGGGTAAGGTAGAAGGGCACTAGGATGGGTAAGGTAGGAAGGTACTAGGGTGGGTAAGGTAGGAGGGTACTAGGGTGGGTAAGGTAGGAAGGTACTAGGGTGGGTAAGGTAGGAAGGTACTAGGGTGGGTAGGTAGAAGGGCACTAGGGTGGGTAAGGTAGGAAGGTACTAGGGTGGTAAGGTAGGTGGGTACTAGGGTGGGTAAGGTAGAAGGGCACTAGGGATGGGTAAGGTAGGAAGGTACTAGGGTGGGTAAGGTAGGAGGGTACTAGGGTGGGTAAGGTAGAAGGGCACTAGGATGGGTAAGGTAGGAAGGTACTAGGGTGGGTAAGGTAGGAGGGTACTAGGGTGGGTAAGGTAGGAGGGTACTAGGGTGGGTAAGGTAGGAAGGTACTAGGGTGGGTAAGGTAGGAGGTACTAGGGTGGGTAAGGTAGAAGGGCACTAGGATGGGTAAGGTAGGAAGGTACTAGGGTGGGTAAGGTAGGAGGGTACTAGGGTGGGTAAGGTAGGAGGGTACTAGGGTGGGTAAGGTAGAAGGGCACTAGGATGGGTAAGGTAGGAAGGTACTAGGGTGGGTAAGGTAGGAGGGTACTAGGGTGGGTAAGGTAGGAGGGTACTAGGGTGGGTAAGGTAGGAAGGTACTAGGGTGGGTAAGGTAGGAGGGTACTAGGGTGGGTAAGGTAGGAAGGTACTAGGGTGGGTAAGGTAGGAGGGTACTAAGGTGGGTAAGGTAGGAGGTTACTAGGGTGGGTAAGGTAGGTGGGTACTAGGGTGGGTAAGGTAGGTGGGGGCCTAATGGGCAGAGGGGCCGGGGGCAGATCCCTGGCGGTCTAAGACGGGACACGGTCTATGGGAGAGACATCTCTTTGCCCAGGCGGCTGTCTCCTCCAGCTGTGGGGAGTGGGATGCCAGTCAGGGTGTCGGCCAATCAGGGGGCCCTACTGTGTGGGGATAAATCGCATTGGGGAGACTCCGACCTCCAAAGAACACAACTAAAAACTGATCCTGGTTCTGCTTAACTGGAGGGGGAGGAGCTAGGTTTTGGGGCGTGTCTTGCCTATTAGTGACCCCTCCCCCCCAGATGAATGAAAGATGAGGGGCATGGTGTACCCCAGTACCGACCCGAGACTGGGCTGAGCCCTTGGTACTGAGCCCAAACTACTGAGATCATGTGACCGGGCTGTGAGGCTGCAGGGGGCGCTGTGACCATGTTTGGGCTCATCTTCTGGCCTGGTTTGTTCTGTTTTGGCCAAATGCAAAAATGACTGATTTTGACATTCAAACAATTTGCCCCCAGGAGTCACATGGGCATGGAGAGGGGCACAGAGCATTGACCCAGTCAGGTATGGGCCTGTGCCACCCAGCAACGTGCCCATAGGAATGTGCCACCCAGCAACGTGCCCAGTCGCAACGTGCCACCCAGCAACGTGCCCATAGGAATGTGCCACCCAGCAACGTGCCCAGTCGCAACGTGCCACCCAGCAACGTGCCCATAGGAATGTGCCACCCAGCAACGTGCCCACTCTCAATGTGCCACCCAGCAAGGTGCTCACTCGCAATGTGCCACCCAGCAACGTGCCCACTCGCAATGTGCCACCCAGCAACGTGCCACCTAGTAGCCCAATGGCAGCCACTATTGATCCCACTGTATTCACCCGCCGGCCCCCTTGCTCAGCCCCGCCCCCAACAGTAGCACCAAATGCCCCCCTGGCACCACCCCCCCAGTCCCAATAAAGCGGCAAAGTGTCGGTTTTTTGAATGTCACATTTTAATGTAAACATCAAATAAATGTACCAAAATTGTTTTTTTTCTGTTTTTGTTTTTTTAAAACCAGAAAAAAAAAAGAAAGGAAAAAAAAAATGGAAGCGGCACAATCGTTATTTTTCTTTTTTCCCCCCCAAAACCACGGCGGGGGGGGGGGGGGCAGGTAGCGGGGGGGACGCTGGGTACAAACATTGACACATGCATAGTGAAAAGAAACAGCATTTTTACTAAATTCACACATTTCTTCCTTAAAAACAAGTCATGAAATTCTACTGAGCACCGGCGGCCCCACTGACTTCCCATGATTCCCAGCGGCGGCCCCACTGACTTCCCATGATGCCCAGCGGCGGGCCCCACTGACTTCCCATGATTCCCACCGGCGGCCCCACTGACTTCCCATGATTCCCACCGGCGGCCCCACTGACTTCCCATGATTCCCAGCGGCGGCCCCACTGACTTCCCATGATTCCCACCGGCGGCCCCACTGACTTCCCATGATTCCCACCGGCGGCCCCACTGACTTCCCATGATTCCCAGCGGCGGGCCCCACTGACTTCCCATGATGCCCAGCGGCGGGCCCCACTGACTTCCCATGATTCCCAGCGGCGGGCCCCACAGGCGCTTCCCATGATTCCCAGCGGCGGGCCCCACAGGCGCTTCCCATGATTCCCAGTGGCGGGCCCCACAGGCGCTTCCCATGATTCCCAGCGGCGGGCCCCACAGGCGCTTCCCATGATTCCCAGCGGCGGGCCCACTGACTGGCGCTTCCCATGATTCCCAGTGGCGGGCCCCACAGGTGCTTCCCATGATTCCCAGCGGCGGGCCCCACAGGCGCTTCCCATGATTCCCAGCGGTGGGGCCCACTGACTGGCGCTTCCCATGATTCCCAGCGGCGGGCCCACTGACTGGCGCTTCCCATGATTCCCAGCGGCGGGCCCACTGACTGGCGCTTCCCATGATTCCCAGCGGCGGGCCCCACAGGCGCTTCCCATGATTCCCAGCGGCGGGCCCCACAGGCGCTTCCCATGATTCCCAGCGGTGGGCCCACTGACTGGCGCTTCCCATGATTCCCAGCGGTGGGCCCACTGACTGGCGCTTCCCATGATTCCCAGCGGCGGGCCCACTGACTGGCGCTTCCCATGATTCCCAGCGGCGGGCCCCACAGGCGCTTCCCATGATTCCCAGCGGCGGGCCCCACAGGCGCTTCCCATGATTCCCAGCGGTGGGCCCACTGACTGGCGCTTCCCATGATTCCCAGCGGCGGGCCCACTGACTGGCGCTTCCCATGATTCCCAGCGGCGGGCCCCACCGGCGCTTCCCATGATTCCCAGCGGCAGGCCCACTGACTGGCGCTTCCCATGATTCCCAGCGGCGGGCCCACTGACTGGCGCTTCCCATGATTCCCAGCGGCTCGGGTAATGAGCCCCAACCCACTTGGCTTTCTTCTTTTTTTGTCCATTTAAAAGTATATTGATTTCTTCTAATATATATAATATTTCTCTATAGATTCGCTTTCCTTTTGCCCGGGGGGTCGGCGGCTCCTCTCTGCGCTTCCCCTTTAAATGGAAAGTCGCCGTTTCGCCGATTTCTCTCGCTATTTGGGAAATGGGAAACTAAATGGAAACAACAATGTCCTGGCGACTTCCTTGCTGCTCCGCCCCCTGGTGGCGCCGACAGGGACTTTGCATCTGGGCAGTTTATGGGTTAAAATTGGTCGCATTTTACAATAAAACGGCACTTTAAAAACTTCATTTTTTTTTTCTATATTTTATTTTCAGTAATTGCACCAATAAGACGACTCCGCCCCTTGGCCCCCTGCCGTATAAAGTCTGGAGAAGCAATGGGCGCGGGGAGCAGCCAATCGGGGAAGGGACAGTAAAATGTTTAAAACTGCTGCGTTTTCATTAAAAACAGAAAAAGAAAAAAAAAGAAGGCGGGAAAGGGTTAAAAGCGAGAGAAAGCTGCAAAGGGGCGGGGCCTGGCACAGGGACCCCCACGCGGCGCCAACAATATTACGGAACAAAGGGAAAGGCGACTATTTTTTATTTCTTTTTTTTTTTTTTATAATTTTTTTAAAAGAACCGACAAAAGAAAATTCTGCCTTTTTTTTTTTTTTTTTGTGCGTTTTTTTCCCCGCGGAGCCCGAGGAATTCCCGGCGCCTAAAGTCACGCGAGATTTATGACACTTAGGAAATAAAAATTGTTCTCCGACATAAAAGCGAGGGGCTCGCAGAACGAGACTTTTCTACCCCGAAACGTCTGCAATTTTTTTTGTTTTTTTTGTTTCTTACAAGACGCAGATTTAGCAGCAAAGCGATGAATTTGATTGGGTGAATCCTCACATATAAATACACGCGTGTGCGCCCCACGTATATCCACACAGGCACCGTGACCCCGCCCACTGCGCCGCAGCACCAATGATCAGGAACATGATTGAGCCGGGGCAGTATTTATCTTACCCAGGGGGCACCTGGGGGGAGGTGCAATTAGGCGCAGTGGGCGGAGTCCCAAGGTCACACAGCCAAAACGTGTGTATTGTTCTCTCCCCGCGGAGTTATACGCACACGCACACACGTGTTTCTTCACACGCATACAGAGAGAAAATAAAAATGGCTGAAGGGTAAGGCGGAGCCTATTTAACTCATCAACATCAACCAAAAAGCTAAAACGAGAAGTTTTTTCTACAAAAAGAAAAAAAAAAGTGTATTGGGGGGGGGGGGGGGTCGCATTATAAAAACCATGGGGGGGGGGGGGCGAGGGGGCGTTTATTTAAAATAGGAGTAAAAGCCGTTATTTCCCGCCGAACTGCCCAGGCTCAGCTCCTGAAACAAAGACAAAGGGTCGCTATTTTTTTTTGCCTGCTCTGGGGGGGGCTTGGGCCTGGGGGGGGCGCGCAGGGCGCTGGCGTAAGACATGGTGGGCTTGTTGCCCCCGACGCTTTGCTGCATGGCGGCAGCGCCGTTGGGCTCTACAATCTGCTTGTTGGGCATGAGCGGCGGGAACTGGCCCAGGTGCTGCAGGACATTGTAGTTGAAGGAGGCGGGGAGGGGCTGCATGTTCTCCGCCTTCAGCTGCTCCTCCGGGGGCTTCACCATTTTTGGGGGCACAACTGGAAAAAGACAGAGAAATTGTATTATTATTATTGGCCGGTTCCTTGCAAATCATGCGCCAATCCCACCCCCACCCGCAGGCAATGCCCAGCGGCCAGGAACCCAGGAAGGCTTCTGGGGGACCAATTATTAACAAAGAAGGGGGGCCAATAGGGCAGAAAGAAGGGGGAGCCAATAGGGCACAAGGAAAGGGGGGCCAATATGGCACAAGGAAAGGGGGACCAATAGGGCACAAGGAAAGGGGGGCCAATATGGCACAAGGAAAGGGGGACCAATAGGGCACAAGGAAAGGGGGACCAATAGGGCACAAGGAAAGGGGGGCCAATAGGGAACAAAGAAGGGGGGCCAATAGGGCATAAAGAAGGGGGGGCCAATAGGGCACAAGGAAAGGGGGACCAATAGGGCACAAGGAAAGGGGGACCAATAGGGCACAAGGAAAGGGGGGCCAATAGGGCACAAGGAAAGGGGGGCCAATAGGGCACAAGGAAAGGGGGGCCAATAGGGCACAAGGAAAGGGGGACCAATAGGGCACAAGGAAAGGGGGACCAATAGGGCACAAGGAAAGGGGGACCAATAGGGCACAAGGAAAGGGGGACCAATAGGGCACAAGGAAAGGGGGACCAATAGGGCACAAGGAAAGGGGGGCCAACAGGGCACAAGGAAAGGGGGGCCAACAGGGCATAAGGAAAGGGGGGCCAACAGGGCACAAAGAAAGGGGGACCAACAGGGCACAAAGAAAGGGGGACCAATATGGCACAAGGAAAGGGGGACCAATATGGCACAAAGAAAGGGGGACCAATATGGCACAAAGAAAGGGGGCCCAATATGGCACAAAGAAAGGGGGCCCAATATGGCACAAAGAAAGGGGGCCCAATATGGCACAAGGAAAGGGGGACCAATATGGCACAAGGAAAGGGGGACCAATATGGCACAAGGAAAGGGGGACCAATATGGCACAAAGAAAGGGGGACCAATATGGCACAAAGAAAGGGGGACCAATATGGCACAAGGAAAGGGGGGCCCAATATGGCACAAGGAAAGGGGGACCAATATGGCACAAAGAAAAAGGGACCAATATGGCACAAGGAAAGGGGGGCCAATATGGCACAAAGAAAGGGGGACCAATATGGCACAAGGAAAAAGGGACCAATATGGCACAAGGAAAGGGGGGCCAATAGGGCACAAAGAAAGGGGGGCCAACAGGGCACAAGGAAAGGGGGGCAAACAGGGCACAAGGAAAGGGGGGCAAACAGGGCACAAGGAAAGGGGGGCCAACAGGGCACAAGGAAAGGGGGGCCAACAGGGCACAAGGAAAGGGGGACCAATATGGCACAAAGAAAGGGGGACCAATATGGCACAAGGAAAGGGGGGCCAATATGGCACAAAGAAAGGGGGACCAATATGGCACAAAGAAAGGGGGACCAATATGGCACAAGGAAAGGGGGGCCAATATGGCACAAGGAAAGGGGGGCCAATATGGCACAAAGAAAGGGGGACCAATATGGCACAAGGAAAGGGGGGCCAATATGGCACAAAGAAAGGGGGACCAATATGGCACAAGGAAAGGGGGACCAATATGGCACAAAGAAAAAGGGACCAATATGGCACAAGGAAAGGGGGGCCAATATGGCACAAAGAAAGGGGGACCAATATGGCACAAGGAAAAAGGGACCAATATGGCACAAGGAAAGGGGGGCCAATAGGGCACAAAGAAAGGGGGGCCAACAGGGCACAAGGAAAGGGGGGCCAACAGGGCACAAGGAAAGGGGGGCCAACAGGGCACAAGGAAAGGGGGGCCAACAGGGCACAAGGAAAGGGGGGCCAACAGGGCACAAGGAAAGGGGGCCAACAGGGCACAAGGAAAGGGGGCCAACAGGGCACAAGGAAAGGGGGGCCAACAGGGCACAAGGAAAGGAGGGCCAACAGGGCACAAGGAAAGGAGGGCCAACAGGGCACAAGGAAAGGAGGGCCAACAGGGCACAAGGAAAGAGGGGCCAATATGGCACAAGGAAAAAGGGACCAATATGGCACAAAGAAAGGGGTGCCAACAGGGCACAAGGAAAGGGGGGCCAACAGGGCACAAGGAAAGGGGGGCCAACAGGGCACAAGGAAAGGGGGGCCAACAGGGCACAAGGAAAGGGGGGCCAACAGGGCACAAGGAAAGGGGGGCCAATATGGCACAAAGAAAGGGGGACCAATAGGGCACAAGGAAAGGGGGCCCAATATGGCACAAAGAAAGGGGGACCAATAGGGCACAAGGAAAGGGGGGGGCACCAATATGGCAGCGCCCCTCATCTGTATCAATACAAACAGAGGAGCCTGTGGATACGCTATGTACCTAACATGTCCCTGGGTGGCGCTGTTCTGCTGGATCCATTGCACGGAATGTTCTGGTAGGGCACAGAGGGGGCGCCACTGATCCACATTTCTGGGGACGAGTAGCTGAATGGGGCTTGGGGGTTCTGCTCTTCCAGATCCTTCCGCTGCCCAAGGCTCTCCTGGCACATCCCTAAATCATCAGAACCGGTGTGTGCGGAGCTCACAGATATTCTTCTTTGGTACAACGGCCTCCCGGGTCCTCTGGGTTCATACTGGAACAGCAAGAGGGGACACAATAAGCTGTACCCCCATACTGTACTGTCTAAGGGAAACACTATGGCACCTCCTACCCATATGTATAAATACAAATATACAGAGAGGGAATGTTCTGGGCACACAATAAGCTGTACCCCCATACTGTACTGTCTAAGGGAAACACTATGGCACCCCCTACCCATATGTATAAATACAAATATACAGAGAGGGAATGTTCTGGGCACACAATAAGCTGTACCCCCATACTGTACTGTCTAAGGGAAACACTATGGCACCTCCTACCCATATGTATAAATACAAATATACAGAGAAGGAATGTTCTGGGCACACAATAAGCTGTACCCCCATACTGTACTGTCTAAGGGAAACACTATGGCACCTCCTACCCATATGTATAAATACAAATATACAGAGAAGGAATGTTCTGGGCACACAATAAGCTGTACCCCCATACTGTACTGTCTAAGGGAAACACTATGGCACCCCCTCCCATATGTATAAATACAAATATACAGAGAAGGAATGTTCTGGGCACACAATAAGCTGTACCCCCATACTGTACTGTCTAAGGGAAACACTATGGCACCCCCTACCCATATGTATAAATACAAATATACAGAGAGGGAATGTTCTGGGCACACAATAAGCTGTACCCCCATACTGTACTGCCTAAGGGAAACACTATGGCACCCCCTACCCATATGTATAAATACAAATATACAGAGAGGGAATGTTCTGGGCACACAATAAGCTGTACCCCCATACTGTACTGTCTAAGGGAAACACTATGGCACCCCCTCCCCATATGTATAAATACAAATATACAGAGAGGGAATGTTCTGGGCACACAATAAGCTGTACCCCATACTGTACTGTCTAAGGGAAACACTATGGCACCTCCTACCCATATGTATAAATACAAATATACAGAGAAGGAATGTTCTGGGCACACAATAAGCTGTACCCCCATACTGTACTGTCTAAGGGAAACACTATGGCACCCCCTACCCATATGTATAAATACAAATATACAGAGAGGGAATGTTCTGGGCACACAATAAGCTGTACCCCCATACTGTACTGTCTAAGGGAAACACTATGGCACCCCCTACCCATATGTATAAATACAAATATACAGAGAGGGAATGTTCTGGGCACACAATAAGCTGTACCCCCATACTGTACTGTCTAAGGGAAACACTATGGCACCCCCTACCCATATGTATAAATACAAATATACAGAGAAGGAATGTTCTGGGCACACAATAAGCTGTACCCCCATACTGTACTGTCTAAGGGAAACACTATGGCACCCCCTACCCATATGTATAAATACAAATATACAGAGAAGGAATGTTCTGGGCACACAATAAGCTGTACCCCCATACTGTACTGTCTAAGGGAAACACTATGGCACCCCCTACCCATATGTATAAATACAAATATACAGAGAAGGAATGTTCTGGGCACACAATAAGCTGTACCCCCATACTGTACTGTCTAAGGGAAACACTATGGCACCCCCTACCCATATGTATAAATACAAATATACAGAGAGGGAATGTTCTGGGCACACAATAAGCTGTACCCCCATACTGTACTGTCTAAGGGAAACACTATGGCACCCCCTACCCATATGTATAAATACAAATATACAGAGAAGGAATGTTCTGGGCACACAATAAGCTGTACCCCCATACTGTACTGTCTAAGGGAAACACTATGGCACCCCCTACCCATATGTATAAATACAAATATACAGAGAAGGAATGTTCTGGGCACACAATAAGCTGTACCCCCATACTGTACTGTCTAAGGGAAACACTATGGCACCCCCTACCCATATGTATAAATACAAATATACAGAGAAGGAATGTTCTGGGCACACAATAAGCTGTACCCCCATACTGTACTGTCTAAGGGAAACACTATGGCACCCCCTACCCATATGTATAAATACAAATATACAGAGAAGGAATGTTCTGGGCACACAATAAGCTGTACCCCCATACTGTACTGTCTAAGGGAAACACTATGGCACCCCCTACCCATATGTATAAATACAAATATACAGAGAGGGAATGTTCTGGGCACACAATAAGCTGTACCCCCATACTGTACTGTCTAAGGGAAACACTATGGCACCCCCTACCCATATGTATAAATACAAATATACAGAGAGGGAATGTTCTGGGCACACAATAAGCTGTACCCCCCATACTGTACTGTCTAAGGGAAACACTATGGCACCCCCTACCCATATGTATAAATACAAATATACAGAGAAGGAATGTTCTGGGCACACAATAAGCTGTACCCCCATACTGTACTGTCTAAGGGAAACACTATGGCACCCCCTACCCATATGTATAAATACAAATATACAGAGAAGGAATGTTCTGGGCACACAATAAGCTGTACCCCCATACTGTACTGTCTAAGGGAAACACTATGGCACCCCCTACCCATATGTATAAATACAAATATACAGAGAGGGAATGTTCTGGGCACACAATAAGCTGTACCCCCATACTGTACTGTCTAAGGGAAACACTATGGCACCTCCTACCCTTATCTACAGAAGAATTATGCGGAGCTATATGAAGTAATGTCTAGGAGGAAAAAGACAAAGCGACACTCCCCCTAGGGGCAAAAGAGAAAGCGACACTCCCCCTAGTGGCAAAAGAGAAAGTGACACTCCCCCTAGGGGCAAAAGAGAAAGCGACACTCCCCCTAGTGGCAAAAGAGAAAGCCACACTCCCCCTAGTGGCAAAAGAGATAGCGACACTCCCCCTAGTGGCAAAAGAGATAGTGACACTCCCCCTAGTGGCAAAAGAGATAGTGACACTCCCCCTAGTGGCAAAAGAGATAGCGACACTCCCCCTAGTGGCAAAAGAGATAGCGACACTCCCCCTAGTGGCAAAAGAGAAAGCCACACTCCCCCTAATGGCAAAAGAGAAAGCCACACTCCCCCTAGTGGCAAAAGAGATAGCAACACTCCCCCTAGTGGCAAAAGAGAAAGCCACACTCCCCCTAGTGGCAAAAGAGATAGCGACACTCCCCCTAGTGGCAAAAGAGATAGTGACACTCCCCCTAGTGGCAAAAGAGAAAGCGACACTCCCCCTAGTGGCAAAAGAGAAAGCCACACTCCCCCTAATGGCAAAAGAGAAAGCCACACTCCCCCTAGTGGCAAAAGAGATAGCAACACTCCCCCTAGTGGCAAAAGAGATAGCAACACTCCCCCTAGTGGCAAAAGAGAAAGCCACACTCCCCCTAGTGGCAAAAGAGAAAGCCACACTCCCCCTAGTGGCAAAAGAGAAAGTGACAGTGCCCCTAGTGGCAAGAGAGAAAGCGACACTCCCCCTAGTGGCAAAAGAGAAAGTGACACTCCCCCTAGTGGCAAGAGAGAAAGTGACACTCCCCTAGTGGCAAGAGAGAAAGTGACAGTGCCCCTAGTGGCAAGCGAGAAAGTGACAGTGCCCCTAGTGGCAAGAGAGAAAGTAACAGTGTCCCTAGTGGCAAGAGAGAAAGTGACAGTGCCCCTAGTGGCAAGCGAGAAAGTGACAGTGCCCCTAGTGGCAGTGCCAGTAGTGCAAGGCGCCACAGGTAGGGGGTGTAGGCGCTATGGAGCAGAGGCGGATAATAATTGGGGGTAAGTGCCGGTGCATGAGAGCGTATGTAACGCTGCCATTAGCAGGGGAGGGGGAGACGCACGTTCTTTAATCCATTATCCGGCTTTTCCCGCAGGCTAAACCCCCCGTGTGTCAGCACAAAGCCCCCTCTCCCTCCTCCCATTAAAGCTCCACTGACACTAAGTCTCACTTTCATCTCTGCCTTCAAAGAGATTACTTACACTCGGGCACCATCCCGGGCACTTAGTGTTCTCTCACCCCACAATGAGCCAATCCAGTCGCTTCCTTTCCCCTGTAACCCTCCAGCACCCAGAACTCAACTTGGCCCAATGGAACAATGGAAACCCCTGCACTGCTGAATCTGCCACCAACAGTACAACCATAGCTACTTATGCCTGTGTGATTCCTATATACAGCTCGTCTGTATCACTCATGTATTATATGGGATAATGTACCCCCTACTGTAAATGATAAGGATATTAGCAGTCACTGAGGGGTTCTGTGCCCATATAAAGGCACAAGGCTGCAGGCTGAGTTATACAGGGAACTCTGAGTATCACTCATGTATTATAAGGGATACTGTACCCCCTACTGTAAATGATAAGGATATTAGCAGTCACTGAGGGGTTCTGTGCCCCCCATATAAAGGCACAAGGCTGCAGGCTGAGTTATACAGGGAACTCTGAGTATCACTCATGTATTATAAGGGATAATGTACCCCCTACTGTAAATGATAAGGATATTAGCAGTCACTGAGGGGTTCTGTGCCCCCCATATAAAGGCACAAGGCTGCAGGCTGAGTTATACAGGGAACTCTGAGTATCACTCATGTATTATAAGGGATAATGTACCCCCTACTGTAAATGATAAGGATATTAGCAGTCACTGAGGGGTTCTGTGCCCCCCATATAAAGGCACAAGGCTGCAGGCTGAGTTATACAGGGAACTCTGAGTATCACTCATGTATTATAAGGGATAATGTACCCCCTACTGTAAATGATAAGGATATTAGAAAGATATTAGAGAACACTTACTTTAATCCCACCAGGAATGAACAAGCACCCTGTTTACCGTACCCAAGCCACACTCTCCCGTCCCCACAGTCCCACACCCCCAGTGCTGGGCACTAAGGATTTACCTCTTCTAGGGTGTGGAGTGAAGAGGTGGACACTGCCCGAGACGCAGGCGGATGAAATGGTTCCTGACCAGCTGGCGGCTGTGGATGGTTCTGGTGCAACTGGTGCATGAACGGGTTCTGTTGGGGTCTGTGCGGAAGTGGGGGCATCCCATAATGAAAGCCCTGCCCCATTAAGGGGTTCTGCGCAAGGCTAGCATAGGTCCATGAGCCGTCGTGCTGTAGGTATTTGAGGGGTGGGGGAGTCGTGTGTCCCGGGGGCAAGGGGTAAATGTGCCCCATGTGCTGGGCAAAGGCTGGGGGGTTGCTCATCTCCATGTCTCGGCTGTTCTCACTGAAGTTGGGGTACTGGGCGCCATGGCTCGAGGAAGGGGATGATAGTGCTGGTGGGCTTCTGGCCTGGACCTGCCTGTACTGTAACAGTCTGGATTGGGGGGGCGGCATTTCCGATAGGTCTCTGCCTTCGCTGGGATCGTGATGAGACAGCTCTCGTAGGAACTCCTGGAACCTGCCGAGAAAAGCGGGGAGACTGTCACCCAACAACCCCCAACTGGGGGCCAATAAACATGCACTAGAACCTGCCCCCCTCCTCTACACGAGACACTGCAGGGAAACTCATACCCATTGGTACCACTAGAACCTGCCCCCCTCCTCTACCCGAGACACTGCAGGGAAACTCATACCCATTGGTACCACTAGAACCTGCCCCCTCCTCTACCCGAGACACTGCAGGGAAACTCATACCCATTGGTACCAATAGAACCTGCCCCCCTCCTCTACCCGAGACACTGCAGGGAAACTCATACCCATTGGTACCAATAGAACCTGCCCCCCCCCCTCCTCTACCCGAGACACTGCAGGGAAACTCATACCCATTGGTACCAATAGAACCTGCCCCCCTCCTCTACCCGAGACACTGCAGGGAAACTCATACCCATTGGTACCAATAGAACCTGCCCCCCTCCTCTACCCGAGACACTGCAGGGAAACTCATACCCATTGGTACCACTAGAACCTGCCCCCTCCTCTACCCGAGACACTGCAGGGAAACTCATACCCATTGGTACCAATAGAACCTGCCCCCCTCCTCTACCCGAGACACTGCAGGGAAACTCATACCCATTGGTACCAATAGAACCTGCCCCCCTCCTCTACCCGAGACACTGCAGGGAAACTCATACCCACTGGTACCAATAGAACCTGCCCCCCCCCTCCTCTACCCGAGACACTGCAGGGAAACTCATACCCATTGGTACCACTAGAACCTGCCCCCCTCCTCTACCCGAGACACTGCAGGGAAACTCATACCCATTGGTACCACTAGAACCTGCCCCCCTCCTCTACCCGAGACACTGCAGGGAAACTCATACCCATTGGTACCAATAGAACCTGCCCCCCTCCTCTACCCGAGACACTGCAGGGAAACTCATACCCATTGGTACCACTAGAACCTGCCCCCCTCCTCTACCTGAGACACTGCAGGGAAACTCATACCCATTGGTACCACTAGAACCTGCCCCCCTCCTCTACCCGAGACACTGCAGGGAAACTCATACCCATTGGTACCACTAGAACCTGCCCCCCTCCTCTACCCGAGACACTGCAGGGAAACTCATACCCATTGGTACCACTAGAACCTGCCCCCCTCCTCTACCTGAGACACTGCAGGGAAACTCATACCCACTGGGTACTATACCTGGTACCACCAGAACCTGGTCTGGACTGGGATTCAAACTAGACCCTGGCATTTCCAGTACCCAGAGGCCCAACCTGAATAACTGGACAAACCAAAGGGACACCCAAACTAACCCCTACCTGGAGTAAGCTGCTTCCGACTCCTCCTCAGCACTGGGAATCTTCCAGTTTGGTCTGACTAGCGGCGGCTGCTGGGGGATCGCCATCGCTTGCTGGGGGAGATGCTGCAGGTGGGGGTGGTGCGGGGGGTAGGGGATGTTTCCTTGGGTCAGGAAAGCGCTGTGTTCGTTCCATTGCTGGAGTCGTGTCTGCTGTTGCCTTAACGTTTCCAAGGCCACGTTGCCGTGTAAGCGATCTGTAAGGCCATAAAAAGCTGTCAGTAAGCGCCAGGCTTGCCCAGTAACGCCATCAGCTACAGCCCTGTGGGCTGCTCATTGCCCAGAAACCAAGATGAACAAACCATACGGCAATGCCGCTGAGCCGGTACCATTGGCTCCCTGCTGCCCCCCACCGGGAAATGTGTCCCCAGGCAATTTCAACCCAATGGGGGAGATTTGGGCAGTTAAATCCCAATTTGCAGTAATTGCACCCTGCGTGCCTATGTGTTAGGCCACACCTGCCACATTCATTCTGCTTTGCCCCAGAAAAGCTTTGGCATCAGAATGCGGAGATTGTTCTGTCTCCCTATCAGCAGCAGCAGATCCGCGTCATTCATTTGGGACCCAATGTGCATCAAGTCATAGCGGCAGATTTACCCAAATGTGAGTTTAGAGCTAAATCCATAAAAACTCACCCCCGTTCTGCTCATTCCTATGGGATTTTTAGAATGGTATTTATCAACAGGTTAGAACTCGCCATTTGATAAATACGCTTCCCATAGGAACGAACAGAACGGGGGTGAGTTTTTATGGATTCAGCTCTAAACTCACATTTGGATAAATGTGCCCCTTAGTGGGCAATACCCACCTGTGCAACACCCCCTAGCAATATTACTGGCATGGATGGGGGCACTGTGCCCAGTGGGGAATGGATTCCCAGGCACTTACCCAGCGTCTCTCCAGCACCCATGCTTTGGGGGCCATCTTCCATAAAATTATTCATATGTGATGAGAGCAGGGGGTTGTGCTGGGGAAGCGACCGGAGGGGGGCGACATCTGGAAGCATGGGGGGAGGCGGCTGTTCGGACATCATTCCGTCGGCGCCGGGAGAATGCGGCCGGCCAGGCATCGGGTTATTAAAGAACGAGTGATTGGCTCCGGGAGGGAAGGCGGGAGAAAGCTGCGAGCCCTGCGGCGCCGGCGGCTGAGTTAGATGGTTAAGCTGTGGGACAAGCTGGCCCGGTTGCGGAGGTATTTGGTTTTGTAGTTCTGATAAATGGTTCTGTTGCTGGGTGAGCACGTTCTGCTGCTGTATGGAAAACGGGGGGCGCTGGAGCTGGGAGAGGTGCTGGTAGTGCCGGCTGGGCAGGGGGAACTGCGGCTGTGGGGGGGCAAGGTGCACATTCAGGTGCCTCTGACTGGGATTTTCTTTCCGGTGAAATTTAGGGTTAAGAAATGCGGTGTTTCCTCGGGAATCTGGACTTCTCTGTGCGTTTGGGTCCATGTCGCCCTGTACGGAGAAATGATGCATTAGGAAAGGGGTTGTGCAGAACCGTGGGGCAGGGGTTCTTACAGCTCAGTAATGGGACAGAACAAATATGGCAACAGGGCCCATAAGGAATGGGGTTCTGCAGAACCGTGGGGCAGGGGTTCTTACTGCTCAGTAAAGGGACAGAACAAACATGGCAACAGGGCCCATATAATGCATTAGGAAAGGGGTTCTGCAGAACCGTGGGGTAGGGGTTCTTACTGCTCAGTAATGGGACAGAACAAACATGGCAACCGGGCCCATATAATGCATTAGGAAAGGGGTTCTGCAGAACCGTGGGGTAGGGGTTCTTACTGCTCAGTAATGGGACAGAACAAACATGGCAACAGGGCCCATATAATGCATTAGGAAAGGGGTTCTGCAGAACCCAGTCGGGATTTACCGGTTTAGGTTCCAGAGGCTTTTTCTCTGGAGTACGAAGCTTGTTCAGATCCGTTCCTTGATTGCTTTCGCTTTTACCTGGAAAGAAATGGAAAGAGAACCTTACTGAATTGGCCTGACTGCCCAGTACAATCTAGTCTGCCAGGGGCCTGGGCTGCCCAGTGCATTCCCAGTCTGCCAGGGGCCTGGGCTGCCCAGTACATTCCCAGTCTGCCAGGGGCCTGGGCTGCCCAGTACATTCCCAGTCTGCCAGGGGACTGGGCAGCCCAGTACATTCCCAGTCTGCCAGGGGCCTGGGCTGCCCAGTGCATTCCCAGTCTGCCAGGGGCCTGGGCTGCCCAGTACATTCCCAGTCTGCCAGGGGCCTGGGCTGCCCAGTACATTCCCAGTCTGCCAGGGGACTGGGCAGCCCAGTACATTCCCAGTCTGCCAGGGGACTGGGCTGCTCATTACATTCCCAGTCTGCCAGGGGACTGGGCTGCCCAGTACGTTCCAGTCTGCCAGGGGAGGGGGGTACAGAGAAATGGGCCGATCTCAGGGGCTTCTGATACAATTTGGCTGCTCACAAGTGTCACTTTGAAATATTATTTCCCCATCAGCCATCAGAAGGAAACAAAATGGCCACACCTCGGAATCAATATGGCCGCCGCTGGCCTGAATCCTGACAGTGTGAAACAGAATGGCTGATGCCCAGACTGTATACGGACTATTCCTGCCAAGGTTAGCAGTCGGTACCCACCATTACGATGCTGCTCGTGCTGATCTTTGTCCGGGTGCTGAAGAGGTTGCTGTGGGGGCCCCACGTTGACGGGAGAATGATGACCGAGGCCAAATGGGATGGGGGAGCCGCGGCCATGTGCCTGCAGGAGGTTCATGTTATACGCCATTGCTGTGTGCGTCATAAGCCGAGGGTCGACAGAAAACCTGCCCTGATAACTGGGCCACGGGACCTACAACAGAATATCAGGATGATTCCGGCCCAGTGGGTTGAGCTGAGGTACATAAGAGATCTCTAAAAAGATTAAAGGGGAAGTCTGCATGCAGCAGTGGGATGAAGCCATGTAAATAACAAGAAGCTGCACAATCACAGGGGGATCTGCTCATCTGGAAGGCCAGCCAATCAGGGACATATCTGGGATGAATAATTATTGTATATGGAACCTTGCTATAAGCTTAGGAGATGTCAGAGGCAATGGGGGGGTCTGAAGCCAAGACATGTGACTCTACTGCCTCCCACGCTACTACCCCCCCACCCCCAGAAGGAATCAGTAAGGGGGTGCTCTGTGAATGCTGACTGGCTAAGATTCTGGGGGAGACAGTAAAACATGGCCACAGGCTGAACTGCGACAAATTGGAAGCAGTCAGAAAGGGTTTCACCCCAAAAGTTTCTGTGCCCCCCAAAGGGAGAAATGCAATGTTACCGAGCACTCCCCCTCCATGTAAACCTGCTAAGGGACAGCCAAACAAGGGGAGCCATGGATATTCCCCCCCCAGGTTCTGTACGACACCCCCCATTGGGCAGCGCCATGGGCCGTTGGCAGTACTTACAGGTAAAGGCACAGACATGACCATGTTCCCTCCATAGACAGCGGGCACGTAGAGAATACTGGTGCCGGTGTGTGGGTCAATTCTCTGCACAGGGCTGGGAGACTTGCCGATGTTAGAGTGTGGGCCCAGCGGCGGCGTGTAGGCCCGGATAGGATTGCCAATCAGAACAGAGGGGTTCTGTTGAACTATAAGAGCAGAGGGAGAAAGACAATTAAAGTTCTATAGTAGGAAAGTCTCAGCACTTCAGTTCTACTGTGCAGTAAGGCAAGAGCCCAAAGCTCCGGTACTGATCCAACACTAACGTTATACTACATACCCAGTCCATCTCCTGGAAAGTGATCGTTCTGATTGTGGTGCCCCTTACACTGAAAGACAAAAGCACAGGTCACGACCCACTATAAAGGAGCCAAACAGAACCAACAGAGCTGCCAGCAGTGCCCCCCCCCCGGTCGCTATCACTACGCACAGCAATGGGCTTAAACAGCAATACCCATTGTATGGAAATGATCAACTGAGCAGATTCTAAGGGCAGGGGGGCACACAGAGGATCAGCAGGCATCACCCCTTTTGTGCTGCCCCACTGACGGGCACGGTGCCTGTATGGATAGTATGAATACTGGCACAGACATCTGCTCCATGAAGCCCCACCCGGGCCCAAGCCATGGGGTACAGGAAGGAGTGCGGATCCCCTGCAGATCCACTCTGTGTGCCCCTGCCCTAAAGGCTATTTAGCATGCATTTGCACTGGGAAACTAAGGCGACCTTACACAGGCAGAATTCAGCTGCCAATTGGAGTCCTTTAGATTCTACGGGCCTCCCCGATCAATATCTGACTAAAAACTGCCCAGGTGTTGATTGGGCACCACTTTGGTTCATTGATGTGATCCTCGGTGTGACGGCTCCCATACCGGTTGTTGGTCTAGGGCCAAACGACGGAATTAGCCTGGTATCACCCCCACCCTAGGTGGGCGTATTGGGAAAAGATCCTCTTGTTGTATGGCCAGTTCTGTAGTCAGTACTAAATGGCCACATGTGGAAAAACAAATACAGTTACTGAAGGCACCAGATCTCCCAGTGTGTGGCTGTTAAAGGAGACGGCAATTGGCCAAACAAGCAGATTTTTATCCAACACCCTCACAATGGGCCAATGCGGCCCTTGCCCCAACAGGATTTTTAAACCCGCCCAATCAACATCTGGCTGATTTTTGGCCAGTTACACGTTGCGGGTCATTAGGGGACAATAGAGGCTGAAGTGCGCGGCGGTGGCTCCGTAACTGCGAGTGTCTGTTCGAACATGACAAACAGAAGTGAAAGCAATGCATAATTTACCCCAAAACCGTTGGACCCCAATTGTAATTTCTACCAGACTAAGTGAGGTTGTGTTAAATATCAGGGGGCAACTAATGGGGCAGGCTGGCATCCTATCCACACAGGCAAGGAATGGGGGTTACTATGTGGCATATGCCAATGTGAGGGGGCAGTGCCCTCTTTGCTAATGAGCTGCACTATCAGACGTGGCTGTGAGACACCAGGGAAGGAATAGGATTTACTAAACCCGAGTGCTGTAAGTAAATGAGACCCGGGAGCACCCGTAGAACCGCCAGCTACCTCCCTGGCACGGTGCCCGAGCAATCTGACAATACATAGGCACCCCTTTACCTTTGGGGGGGACTGCTGCTGCTGCTGCTTGGAAGGGTTTCCTGAGTGCTGCTGTCGGAGGGCACGGGGAATAAACTCGGGAGCCAGCGGGTTCAGCACGTAGGTTTTCTTCAGCTCTAAGGCCTCTAGCTGGGATTTGATCTGCTCGAAGGTAATGCCGTGAAGGCTTTTGTTTTCATGGCAAATGCTGATGAACTGCTCCCAGAACTTCCTGCAAACAAGCAGAGCGTGTGAGTGGCCAAATGGTGCCCAACCGTGCCCAAAGCAACTAGTCTGTCTGCCCAGCCCCACTGCTCCCTACAAGCAGTTCTGCTACTGATACAGGGTCCGGAACGGTAAATATTGCATGAGAGATAACGTGATGGGCCAAAATATAGTTATATAGACAGGTAACAGTATATTATATAGTAAATTAAGTACCCCCTATTGTTCCTTATAATATATAGTGAATAAAGTGCCCCCTATTGTAACATATAGGGATATTATAAGCCCCCGAGGAGTTCCTTATAATTTATAGTGAATAAAGTGCCCCCTATTGTAACATATAGGGATATTATAATCCCCCGAGGAGTTCCTTATAATATATAGTGAATAAAGTGCCACCTATTGTAACATATAGGGATATTATAAGTCCCCGAGGAGTTCCTTATAATATATAGTGAATAAAGTGCCCCCTATTGTAACATATAGGGATATTATAATCCCCCGAGGGGTTCCTTATAATATATAGTGAATAAAGTGCCCCCTATTGTAACATATAGGGATATTATAAGCCCCCGAGGAGTTCCTTATAATATATAGTGAATAAAGTGCCCCCTACTGTAACATATATATATATTATAAGTCCCCGAGGAGTTCCTTATAATATATAGTGAATAAAGTGCCCCCTATTGTAACATATAGGGATATTATAAGCCCCCGAGGGGTTCCTTATAATATATAGTGAATAAAGTGCCCCCTACTGTAACATATAGGGATATTATAAGTCCCCGAGGGGTTCCTTATAATATATAGTGAATAAAGTGCCCCCTACTGTAACCATATAGGGATATTATAAGTCCCCGAGGAGTTCCTTATAATATATAGTGAATAAAGTGCCCCCTATTGTAACATATAGGGATATTATAAGCCCCCGAGGGGTTCCTTATAATATATAGTGAATAAAGTGCCCCCTATTGTAACATATATATATATTATAAGTCCCCGAGGAGTTCCATGACAATTTAAAAGCATGGAACTCCGAGGTGACTTTTAATATCCTCATATTTTACAACAGGGGGTACTTTATTTATTATAATATAGAAGTTTTAGTGAGTCATGTGACAGAAATGACATCACTAAGCTCTGATTACAACTGATGACATCACTAAGCACCGTTTATAAGGATATCATTTATAGTTTGGTCCCACAGGGAAATGACCCAACTGTATATTATCCTGTAATTGCATTTATTTGATGTTTGATGCCCCCAACCCACTCCCGTTATATGCCTATAATTATTCATTTGGGGCTGAAGGCACACAATCCAGCACCAATCGAATGCTTTCCCCAGTCGGGATGAGGGGCTACGCGGTGCAGGCATCTGTGGCGCTTATGGAAGAGACGCTGCAGGAATTTCTGTGCCTTTGAAGTCTAAGCCCTTTATCTGCCAATGATTTGTTTATACACCCCATCAGCTCTGTGTCTAAGCGCTGGGATTATCCCGGCCGCCACAATTACCCTTCTGCGCTTCTGGGAGCTGCTAATTGTTTGGGCAGCACGGTTTTTAACCCTTACTTGGCCCAAGTGCCCCGGCTGCTTTGTGGCGCTACATATACTACGCGCGCACGGATCGCTGACTTCATGGGGATCATTCTTCAAACTGCTCGGTTTGAGGGCAATAATGGCAAGCAAAGAAACGGTGTTTGTGGGGGTCTCACAGGAAACAATACTGACAGGGCTCTATAAAGGCACGTGGGGGGTCTGTAATGGGGGAGACGTGGGGGCAGGACTAGCGGCTGTTATCCAGCTGTTACTTGTATAGAATTCCACATACTGGAAAAGGGGGGCCGAGAGCTCTAAGTGGGTTCTGGGGGGGGGCCATTCCAGGAGGGCGCCAGTCAACCTACCTGCACCTTCCAATAGAGCACAAAGCAATGGGATCTCCTACTACAGCCACCAGGGACTGGGCTCGGGTAATGGCGGTGTTGAGCAGCTTATAATTGGAGAGGAAGCCGTAGTCCAAATCCTCAGTGGAATCTTCCAGAAGCTGCTCCTTCCGTTTGATTGGAGTCTGTTTGTGTTTGCAAGTGTGGCGCGTTCGCACCGTGCTGAGGAACAGGACCCGGAACTGTTTCCCTGCGGGCACAAAGCATTAGGCACCGGTTAACGGGCTTGATCAGCATGATCAACTTGCAATTGGTCTTCATTTTTCTTCAAGTTGAGAAGTTGCTTAGAACTGGCCATTCTATAACATACTAAAAGTTAAAATAAAGGTGAACTACGCCTTTAAGAAGGATGGCCGGATGCCAGTGTCTTACTGGGGATACCGGGAGAGGGTTAGGCTGGCCATACACGCACCGATAATATTGTCCGAAACCTCGAGTCGACCTGATATCGGTCGACTCGCCGATCGGCCCAGTTTAAAGATTTTGATCGGCCCAATAGAAGGCGCCTGAGCAAAATATGTCTTCGGGGCTGAATCGGCAGAAGGAGGTAGAAATCCTATTGTTTCTACCTCCTTATCTGCCGTTTCAGCCCTGAACGGTGTGTGGCGGGTTGTACGATCCAACATGTGGTCACCTTTACTATCCTACTTCTCTGTATATCCCTGCAGCCTGTAACAATGGTAACATGTTACCCACACATAATTGTAAAAATAAAGGGCTAAACATGGTAGGAAAATTCCCCCCCCCCCCCCCCCTTGCTTTCCAATGAGCAGCATATTTGTGCTTATTCACAACAGTAGGGGCTGCTGGGATTGTTATGGTACCTACAGATAAAACTGTCTCATATACTGGCGGCTCCTCCCTGCCATCCACATATGCCCTGGCACGGTGGGCACCTCCCCATAATTATTCCCATATGAGTGGGGTGAGGCTGCTCTTGCAAAGAAGGCCATGCCAGGGGGCAGAATGCTTCCCCAGACGTACAGACTGACGTATCAAGTGCCTTTCTGTTGTTTCTATCCGGACACACCCCGGTTAAGTGATTATGTGACAGACCTAGGAGCACCCCCAGATGCCTATAACCCTAGGAAATAGGTGAGAATTTGGACAATTAGCACCCACTCACCCTGAACATTCAACACTCTTTCCACGCTGATTTCCGACAGACGTTTTTTCCGCAGCTCTGCACGAATCCTGAATACTTGGTCGGCGTATGGCGTTACCACTCCAATGCTGCCCTCGTCCAACTTGCCCCAGGCCACCGGCCATTTCCTCCGTAGCTCCTCCACGCGTTCCACCACTTCAAAGACCTGCAAGATATGGAATGTGGTGTGTGTGTTAGCCCTGACTATGGTCGCCCGTAGGTGGCACCCCACTGCACCCCGGCACGGCAATAACCAGCAGCAACACAGAGTGGAGCTGCCCCTACTGATTAGCAGCACTTGGAAGCCAAAACCGGAATGAATCGGTCAATCTGATTGGCAGCCAAGTGGCATCACTCCCTGGAGGAAACGGAGCTCTCTCGTCCGTTGTGCAACACTCTCATTTAATTGCCTGCTTTAAATCCCTGCCAATATGGCTGCGAATGTCTGGGATAGGCTGAATTAATGGAGCCCTTTCTGCCCCTTTGTTCCCTACGCACAACGCTGAGCAGATATTTGTTAAGGACAAACCCAATCAGTGTATTGGAAAAGCCAGTGAAGAAAACATCTGTCTGATCCCCGCGTATGTGCAATCGATAGCCTGAGCGGCACTCAATAGCGGCCAATTGGATACTGCAGAGCCCGCTGAGACTTCCCTGACTGACGGAACAGAATTATTGATTGAGTCGCAGAAGGAAATTGCTTTGCGCTTGCCCTGGGGGATTGGAGAGGTAGGTGCCTGGGGAGAGAATCATTCAGATACCCCCCACGGGACACTGGGTAGGGATTGGACCTTAGTGGCCGAGGGCGCGGCTGAGTTCATCAATGCAATTCTCTAATGGAAGGAAAGTGACTGTACCAGTAAAAGCTGTATTGATCAGCCTGTGAATAATGAAACCATTTATTAATCATTTATTTAATCATTAAACATGCCCCCCCTCCCTTATGAGGCTACAATGACCCCTGTGCACATTGCTGCTGTACAGAAGCCCTCTGACTGAGATCCTGTATTTAACTGAACACTCACTATTCATGGAGCCATCACTGTCTCAGTACATAAAGTACATAATTAACGGCCTATTCTGCTGCTGATGTCCCACTCCCCCCACGCCTGGCAGGGACAATATTCTCTTCTAATGGATACAGCCTTCTATCCGTGTCCTCCCTTATCTCCCTAAATGCCAATCACATGCGGTGCCACCGACGTTCTCTCTAGGTCCCTGCCAGTTATTCCATGTAATGGGGCGGCTCAGTGATGCACAAAATGTCCCAGAGCCACATCCTATACTGTATATATACAGTTGTCATTTCCCTGGGACCAAACTGTAAATTACATCTTTATAAACAGTGTTTAGTGAGGTCATCATTTATAATCGGAAGTTAGTGATGTAATTTGTCACATGACTGACTTGTTATTGGGGTATAATAAAGTACCCCCTGTTCCATTGGCCTTGCCCCATTATATGGTCATGGAACTCCTCAGTGACAAAAATGCACATACATTAAAATGCCATAGAGAGACATTGGTGGGTGCCGTGTCCATTAAACCATTGCAGTAACTCAGCCTGGCCTATTGGATCCTCCTTAGGAGGTACCACAAGTTTATATTCTCATTACTCTACTGTCAGCAGCCAAAAGCAATGCTGTGTGTGTGCGCGAGTGTGACCCCCAGGTAACGCCGGTGCCAGTGTCTGTCGGCACAGAATGGGCAATAGTTGGGCGAGTACCTCTGCGTTATTGTAGAAAGCAGTGCTGTTCTTCTCCTGTACATCCTCCCCACGTGCTGTGAAGAAGGTGAGGGGGTAGAAGTCTTTGTGAGCCGGTTGCTTGCCACTGGCCATCAGTTTGCCCTCGTAGAACAGCTCGGAGGTATAACTGTGGGGAGCGAGCGAGAACAAAAATAGTCACACAATGTACAGGGCACTTTACTGACTAGGGGCTTCCCCCACCTGTGCCATTGGGCTTCAGTTCCCCAGGGCCTGGCACCCTGGCCTTCCCCAGGGCCTGGCACCCTGGCCTTCCCCAGGGCCTGGCACCCTGGCCTTCCCCAGGGCCTGGCAGCCTGGCCTTCCCCAGGGCCTGGCAGCCTGGCCTTCCCCAGGGCCTGGCAGCCTGGCCTTCCCCAGGGCCTGGCAGCCTGGCCTTCCCCAGGGCCTGGCAGCCTGGCCTTCCCCAGGGCCTGGCAGCCTGGCCTTCCCCAACGCCCGGCACCCTGGCCTTCCCCAACGCCTGGCACCCTGGCCTTTCCCAGAGCCTGGCACCCTGGTAAGCAGCTTGGGAATCAGGTATCATGTAGCACTTACTTAATGATGGCTTCATGGGAGCGGTAATTCTCACACAGCAGAATGCGGCAGGGAAAGTCTACAGGGTACAGTTCATAGAGACGATCAAGTAATGAGACGTGCAGGTTCCTCTCTCTGGCAAACTCGCTGTAGACAAAGGGGCTGAGCTGCAACAGAGACAATTGTGTGCCATTAAATGAGTGCTGCACTCTAAAGCCGGCCATACGGGCCACACTGGCATGGTTATGATCTGATCACTCTGGCCTCTCTGCTGGGACAGTCTTTGCCCCTGTATAAACATTGCTCTAAGGCTGATCAACAGCTCCATCTAGTGGCAAGAGAAGTACATTACAGGTGACAAGCAGCAATATTCATGGTTACTTGCTGGGCACGGTATAAAGGTTAATTAGTTGGCAAATATATGGCAAAGGTATTTGGCCTTGTTAAGTGCCAAATGGGATTCTTATAGCTGTGTGATGGCTCCAGATAGCAGGATAATTAACCACTCATTATTGGTTCCTATTCTGAGCAACTTTGCAATTGGTCTTCATTATTTTTTTTTTTTTTTTTATAGTTTTTTGTTTTTTTTATTTCTACATCTTTCCAGCTTTCCAAATTTTATTTTTTTATAATTACTGATATCTTAAATTCCTTTTCTTTCAATTAGTCCCTCTCCTATTCATACTCCAGCCTATTTAAACCGCTGCCTTTTCACTATGGTAAACATGATCCTAGCAACCAGACAGCTGCTGAAATTCCAAACTGAAGGTGATGAACAAAAAGCTAAATAACTGAAAAACCAAAGACCAATTACAAACTGTCTCAGAATTTCAGTGTCTATGTCATACTAAAAAAGGGATTTCTTACTTACCGTAAAATCCTTTTCTCTCTAGTCCTATGGGGGACACAGGAACCATGGGGTTAAATCCCCTCCCATCAGGAGGCAGGACACTTTTACAGAGCTGAATGCTCCTCCTCCTCCTCCCCTATATAATGCCCTTCTCCCACCAGGCACTCAGTTATGTAACAAGAACCGAGCAAAATGCTAACTAAAACGTAACCGTTAAACTTGGCTGAGAAGAACAAGATCATCTCCCTTGTTTTCTGGGAAGGGAGGTCCTGTGTCCCCCATAGGACTAGAGAGAAAAGGATTTTACGGTAAGTAAGAAATCCCTTTTTCTCTTACGTCCTGGGGGACACAGGAACCATGGGGACATACCAAAGAGTCCCCTAACAGGGAGGGAGAAAACAGATAACTCAGGTATTACTAAGGTAACTTAGTTTATGATACTACCGCTTGTAGTACCTTACGTCCAAATGCCGCCTGAGCGGAGGCAAAGGTATCAAACCTATAGAACTTTGTAAATGTATGTGCAGAGGACCAGGTTGCTGCCCTGCACAACTGTTCAGCTGATGCCATGTTCCTACACGCCCATGAGGTACTGATTGCTCTTGTAGAATGGGCTGTAATTCTAAATGGAGGTGGTCTTTGTAGGGAAATGTATGCCTGACGTACCGCTTCCTTAATCCATCTGGTTATCGTGGCCTTAGACGCTGGTAGTCCTTTTCTGCTGCCAGATGGGATGACAAACAGTGATTTTGATTTGCGGAAATGAGCCGTGCGATCCACATACGTATGTAAGGCTCTTACCACATCCAGATTGTGTAGTCTGGCTTCTTTTTCGTTCTTAGGAGAAGAACAGAATGAAGGAATCACTATTTCCTCGTTCAAATGAAACGATGATACCACCTTTGGTAAAAATGAAGGCATCGTTCTCAATACTGCCTTCTCCTCGTGAAATATCAAGTATGGAGATTCGCAAGATAATGCATTGAGTTCCGAAACTCTGCGAGCTGAAGAAATCGCTAACAAGAATACGACCTTCCATGTGAGCCATCTTAGCTCCACTATAGGTAATGGCTCAAATGAAGAATTTATTAGGGCCGAAAGAACCGCATTGAGGTCCCAAGGAGGAACTGGCGATCTCACTGGTGGCGCAATATGAGCTACCCCCTGTAGAAATGTTCTTACATCTTCCTGTAGCGCGAGTCGCGATTGTAGAAGAATAGAAAGAGCCGACACCTGGACCTTAAGAGTACCTAGGCTTAAGCCCTTTTTCAAACCATCCTGCAGGAATTGAAGAACCATGGGAACTCTTGCACCTTGGTAAGAGAGGTTCCTGTCAAAACACCATTCCATGAACAGCTTCCAAATCCTGTGGTATGCCTTGGAAGACACCTTCTTCCTGGCTTTAATCATAGTTTGTGCCACTTCAGATGAAAATCCTTTCCTGGTCCAGATTAGTTTCTCAATTTCCATGCCATCAAATTGAACATTCCTGGATTGGGATGTAGAATAGGACCCTGGCGTAGAAGATCTATTCTTTGTGGCAATTTTATTGGTGCTTCCACTGAGAGGTTCATCAGGGTTGTAAACCAAGATCTCCTTGGCCAGTATGGTGCGATGACAATGAACGTACCCTCTTCTTGCCTTATTCTTTTTAGAATACGTGGCAACATCGCTATCGGAGGGAATACATACGCTAGTGAGAATACCCATCTCGCTGTCATGGCATCCGCCTCCTCTGCCAGAGGGTCCCTGGTCTTTGCTATGAATCTGTCTGTCTTTCGGTTGTGACGAGACGCCATGAGGTCCAGGTCTGGCTGACCCCAGCTGGCCGTGATGAGATCGAAGACCTCTCCGTTCAGTTCCCATTCTGTCGGATCCACATAATGTCGACTTAGATAATCCGCCTCCCAGTTTTTTTACGCCTGGTATGTGGACTGCTGAGATTTGATTTATTCTTGTCTCTGCCCAGCGAAATATCTTGCTTATCTCGTTTGCAGCTGCAAGGCTCTTTGTCCCTCCTTGTCTGTTCAGATATGCTACAGCCGTAGCGTTGTCCGACTGGATTCGGATATCTCGGTCTGTCAACTGATTCTCCCAGTGAAGTACTGCTTGGAAGATTGCTCTGATCTCCAGTATATTTATCGGAAGTTTCTTTTCCGATTCTGACCATAGCCCCTGGGCTATCTGTGTCTGGAATGTTGCTCCCCAGCCCGACAGGCTGGCATCCGTCGTTATCACCTGCCATGTTGGTTCCTCTATCGACCGGCCTTGAGACAGATGTGCTGGCATTGTCCACCACTCCAGTGATCTCCATGCCCTGACATCGAGATTGATTCTGTGTGAGAGGCATTCGTGTCTCTTCCATTCTGATATTATGTTTCGTTGAAGTGGTCTGATATGAAACTGCGCGAATCGAACAGCTTCCGTTGAGGATACCATCATTCCCAGCACTTTCATACAGTGGCGAATTGATGGCTTGTGAGTTGTCTGTAGGTCCTGGACCGATGAGATAAGTCTGTGTGTCTTCTCTTCCGGAAGAAGAACCTTTCCCTGAAGGGTATCGAAAAGAAACCCTAGAAAAGGCATCCTCTGGGATGGGACAAGGGACGATTTTTGTCTGTTGATTGTCCATCCGAATTCCTGTAGGGTCTGCATGGTCTTCTCTAGGTCTCTCTCTGCTTGATGCTTTGATCGAGCCTTGACCAAAAGGTCGTCCAAGTATGGAGTGATACACACTCCTTGGACTCGGAGGTGGGCTGCCATTGTAGCCATTATTTTTGTGAATATCCGTGGTGCTGATGAGAGCCCGAAGGGTAAGGCGGTGAACTGAAAGTGCTGACCCTGGAATGCAAACCGAAGATACGCTTGATGAGGTGGGAATATCGGAACATGAAGGTAGGCGTCCTTCATGTCCAGGGATGTTAAGAATTCCCCTGGCTCCATTGCTCGAATAACTGAGCGTACCGATTCCATCTTGAATCGTCGGTAGATGATCCATTTGTTTAGGCGTTTGAGATCGAGAACCGGACGGAATGTCCCGTTCTTTTTTGGTACCACAAATAGGTTTGAATAAAAACCTGTGAATTGATGATCTGGAGGTACTGGAATCACTACGTTGGATTGAATCAGTTCCTCCACCACCGAAAGAAATGCAGACTGTTTTTGAGGATCTCTTGGCACCCTGGACATAAGAAATCTTGTCGGGGGAAGTCGACGGAACTCGAGGTGGTAACCTGATGAAATGGTTTCGGTTACCCAGGGATCTGCTATGTGTCTTGTCCAATTTTCTGCAAAGTATTGTAGTTTTCCCCCTACCGGCAGATCTAGTTGTGATCTGATCTGCCAGTCATGCTGACGATTGTTTGTCATTGGGAGTCTTGTTTGAGGATTTTCTGGATTGCCAGGTTGGCTTGCCCTTTGGGCTGTATCTTCCCTTATGATGAAACTGTCTGGTTGGAGATGAACTCTTGGAGTTACGAAATCCTTGGCCCCGAAAAAACCTCCTCTTTCCTGTTGAGGGGTTGTTTTTGGGCTTTGTTTGGGGTAAGAGTGTACTCTTACCCCCCGTAGCTTGAGAAATAATTTTTTCCAGTTCCTCACCAAATAAACGTGAACCCTTAAAGGGTAGTGAGGTAAGAGATCTTTTAGAGCTCAGGTCCGCAGACCAGAGACGAAGCCATAAGGCGCGGCGTGCCGCGACTGACAGAGCCGAAGAACGCGCCACGGTTTTGAGAACATCTAAGGATGCATCACTCAGGTATGAGCTTGCTTCCTGCATACGTAAGACCGAAGCTTCAATATCCTCTACGGATGCTTCCTCTCGGATCCCCGTGAGGATAAGTTCTGACCATGCCTCTAGGGCTCTACCTACCCATGTCATAGCAATGACGGGGCGAAGAGCTGCCCCCGAGGCAGTATATATAGCTTTAAGGAAACCCTCCAGCTTTTTGTCAGTGGCGTCCTTAAACGCTGAAGCGTCTGGGACTGGAAGAGCAGTGCTCTTGGAAAGCCGAGACACTGGCGCATCTACGACAGGGGGACTACCCCACTTCTCTACCTCCTCCTTAGGTATGGGGTAAAGCTTTGCAAATTTCTTAGTAATCTGAAATTTGTGTTCTGGTGTATTCCATTCTTCCTGAATAATGGCCTGTAATTGCTCATGTACTGGAAAGGAAATGGAATGACTGGTAGCCCTGCGGAATAGCCCTTTGGACTGTTTGGATGTTGGCGTAGGTTCCTCGACCTTAAGCACCTCCATTACGGCGGTGATTAGGTCGTCTACCTTGTTGGAATGGTCTGTTGTGACTGAAGGATCCTCTCCCTCAGATGCTGAGGGTGAGAGTTCCCCGTCGCTGAGTGGTTCCTCCTCAGAATCTGAGGAAGACCCTAGTGTGTTGAGTGAGTCGCTAGCTACTGTAGCTTTGCGTTTGAGTTGTCTCCTGGGAGTGCCCGGAGAGGAGAGTTTTTCTAGAACCTTGTCTAGAGATGTAGCCAAAAGGGGTATCCCTTGTAAGGCTGACAGTGATTGGGACAGAGATATGGCCCATGCTGGCGCAGCAGGGTTACCCGTGATCACAGATGCGGATGGACCCGGAGGGTCCGCAGGCATGCTTTCCCTTATAACCTGTGTCATGGGTGAATCCAATGTGGGAGCTGAGGCATCCGCCGTTTTAGCAGTGTTACAGGACATACAGACTGGGTCCTTCTGCCCAGCCTTAAATTTTGTCTTGCATTGCGTGCATGCTAAGAACAATACCTGAGAGTTCTGTTTATCCCCCCTGAGAAACAGAGAGTCACTCCTTCCCTCAGCCATCTTTAATATAATGTAATAATCCCTCCTAGTACCCTAGTACCTGGTGTGGATATGAGCAGTACAGTGAGGAGAATGAGGAGTCAGCCCGTAATGGCGTGCTGCAGTAGAGAAGGACTTGATGCGTCCTTCTCCTTCTGTGTCCTTGGCGCCAATGAGCAGTTTGCGGCACTGTCTCGGGTTAGCTGCGTACCTCGCGACGTTAACCCGGAAGTACCGCCCTCTGCTTCCGGATGTCACTCCCGTGATGCGCGCGTCTGGTGAGTGCGTGCGCAACATTGGCGCGAATGTTCCCCGTGTTACTGCTCGGTTACCCCCCTTTTGCCATAGTTTACCAATTTTGGACCGCGGTCCTGTGGTTCATCCCGGCACTTGTGTTCCCCACATAGGGAAGGGAGGGCTGTGCGGGTGGCGCGTACCTTCCTTATTGGGGGTTTCCCTTGGCGGCCTTGCTGCCGTGGTGGGAATTAACTGGGGGAGGTTAGAGGGAACCTCACACTCCCCCCTTGGGTACTACGGGCCCGTTCTCACAGATCCTGGTCCTGTCCGGGACTGCCTGTGGTAAGTATCCCGCGTTGGGGGCTGACACGGTGAGCCCAGCAAGCTGTCTCAGGTCATGCCCCTGGTGCTGAGGCTAATCCCCAAGCCGACGTTTTCCTTGTGTTGGGCCTACTAAAGGCCTTTGTCGAACCTCCTGATTTTGCGAGGACACTTAAAAAACTGAGTGCCTGGTGGGAGAAGGGCATTATATAGGGGAGGAGGAGGAGGAGCATTCAGCTCTGTAAAAGTGTCCTGCCTCCTGATGGGAGGGGATTTAACCCCATGGTTCCTGTGTCCCCCAGGACGTAAGAGAAAGTTCATTTAAACTTTAATATTCAGTTGCATGAAACGCGACAGGGTTCTTATAACAGTGTAAAGTTACTTCTGCGTCGCTCTGTGATAGGGGAAGCACAGTGGGAGGGCCACCAATGAAACTCTTCCTTCTTGTGTGTGTGTGTGTATGTATAACTTTATTTATAAAGCGCCACAAGGGTACACAGCGCTGTACAGTCTTACGATATACAGAATTACACACAGGGAGGACAAGTGTTATAATAAATAAGTATAAATACACAGGGAGTAAGTGCCATGTGGTATGAGACACAGTAGGAAGGAGGTCCCTGCCCCGCAGAGCTTACAGACTAAGTGGTTGGGTAACATACAGGCACAAATTGGAAGTGGCACTAGGTATGGGCATTTGCCCTTAAGTGCAGGACTGGGCCCAGAGCAGCGCTCATCTAATATAATGGAAGAATGCCACCCAGTGGATGCCACGCACAGACAGGCAGGTTAATGACACTGGCACCCTGCAGGGGTGAATGGGAGACAGAAGAGGATGCCAGGGTAAATGGGGAGAAGGTTAAAGGAGCCAATGGGCTCAGCCCTTACCTGCATGTGGTCTCCGGCCAGGACAATTCTTGTACTTTTGGATGCCAATGCCAGGGGCATAATGGTTTCACACTCCATGGCTTGTGCCGCTTCATCTAAGAGGATGTGTGTGAAGAACCCTGGGGATTGAGAGAGAATCCTCAGCTGGTGCCGTGCTCATGGGTAACAGGGTAACCCACCCCCCATAATGCCATAAACAGCAGGAAAATGAAAGCGGCTGACAAAGAAAGAGATTTACAAACACAAGTGAGCCCCCCAGCTTGTCTGATTCTCTGGGTTAGGCTTACCCTCTGTCCCACGGGGACAGGCCCCGCTTCAGGACTTCCTGCCCTGCTGTAAATTGACCCCATCAGCTGTGAAAAAGTTTAAAAGTCCCTGTGTACTGCCAGGCAGATCCCTGTGTGGAACCGAAGCTCACTGAGCATAAAATATGTCAAATAATGTGCCTTCTTATTGGCTACATCTGGGCACTAAGTCATGAGCGGCTGGGTTCCCCTACCAATGGCGTTCCTCTAAAATGGGGAGTGGTTTATTGGAGGTGTTTCCCCCAAAATTGGGCGTGGTTTAAACAATTTGCCACAGCGCTTTGCGCACTGCTATTTGTTCCCGGATTTCATTTGGTCACCTTACTCTGGATGCCATCACTATGGGGATCTCAAAATCCAGAATCTTTTACACCCATAATTCCTTGCCAGGGTGCTCACTTACCAGGTTCTAGATCCAGCTGGCACAGGTACTGAGATGTGCTCAGTGTAACCACCACCACCCGGTGTTGCAGAATATCCTCCTTCTGGGGCATCTGAAAGACGGAATGGGTGCTGGATATCAGACAGTACTGGTGAACCACAGGGTGGACGGTCTTCACCCAGCGATTTCGGAAATATACCCTGGGGAGGAAGAGGATGGTTAGAAACCCATATTGTGCCAGGCACTGGCTGCCAGGGGCTTGGTGGGTCATAAGGAGCTGCTTGGAGCAACTCCCTCCTGGGTACACTCAGTGGGTCCCCTGACTCCCCCGGAAAGGAGCTTTTGTTCCCATTCTATATGACAAACACCGGGCACGCACCTGAGTGGTCTGGCTTGGGGGTTCCCTGTTTCAACATAAGGGTGCAAGTAATCCTTGATGTAGAGGTCGGCAGCACTGTTGGAGTGGGTGCAGATCAGAACCCTGCAAGGAGAGAAAAGGAAAATAAACCCAGAGTTCTGAGAGCAGCCAATTAGATGAGGACAATAATAGGCAGAGAGGAGTCAGCTCCACGCCTTCCACTCACAAAGAAATGGACCCAAAGGGGCCTCCAGGCAATGTCTGGGCAACAGGACCCCATCTTGCTTACCTGGTCTCTTGCTGTTTGAGGATGTGCTTTACGGCCTGGGCCAGCGTGAAGGTTTTGCCGGTCCCGTATGGCCCGATAATGAGGATAGGAGGGAGTTGCACTGAGAGGGGGGTAGTGATGGCCAAGATGGCTTCCTTCTGCTTCGCGTTTAGTCGCGGGTCCAACAGCTCATCCCACTGCCTATAAATAAATATTTATACTCAATGCTAGATACTGCATCCAGTGTATAGGGAGAGTCCGTTATATACAGATTGGGATATACTGGGAGATTCCCACACAATGCCAGGGGCCAATCACAGACAAGATACAGTATATAGGGAGAGTCAGTCATATACTGGGATGGGGGGAGGATGACCCTAGATGGGAAAGGAGGGGTTACAGTTTGGGTAAGGGAACTCCCCCTAGATGGGAGGATAGGGTAAGAGTCTGGGTAAGGGAACTCCCCCTAGATGGGAGGATAGGGTTAGAGTCTGGGTAAGGGAACTCCCCCTAGATGGGAGGATGGGATTAGAGTCTGGGTAAGGGAACTCCCCCTAGATGGGAGGATGGGGTTAGAGTCTGGGTAAGGGAACTGACCCTAGATGGGAGGATGGGGCTAGAGTCTGGGTAAGGGAACTCCCCCTAGATGGGAGGATGGGGTTAGAGTCTGGGTAAGGGAACTCCCCCTAGATGGGAGGATGGGGTTAGAGTCTGGCCAAGGGAACTGACCCTAGATGGGAGGATGGGGTTAGAGTCTGGGTAAGGGAACTCCCCCTAGATGGGAGGATGGGGTTAGAGTCTGGGTAAGGGAACTCCCCCTAGATGGGAGGATGGGCTTAGAGTCTGGGTAAGGGAACTGACCCTAGATGGGAGGATGGGGTTAGAGTCTGGGTAAGGGAACTCCCCCTAGATGGGAGGATGGGCTTAGAGTCTGGGTAAGGGAACTGACCCTAGATGGGAGGATGGGGTTAGAGTCTGGGTAAGGGAACTCCCACTAGATGGGAGGATGGGGTTAAGAGTCTGGGCAAGGGAACTGACCCTAGATGGGATAATGACCCTGGATAAGAAAGGTGGGGTTAGAGTTTGGGAAAGGGAATTCTTCTAGGAAAGCTGTGCCAGTGACCTTACCTTATCCCCCACCCATAATGTGCTGCTAAAGGGTAGGCCCCAGTGAATACCTGTTGGGACTCCATGGTATGGGCGGGGTCATGCTGAGATCTGGAAACAGGATGCTGTTGTCCTTCACTCTGTCCAAGGCGTAGTGCATTTCACAGAGGGGCAGCCTGTTCAGCTGGAACTGAAGCTCAACCTACAAAGGAAGCAGATTCGGCCATTACTGGGCATCGGGGGCACCGGCATCTCTGCCATTCATGGGGCAATACACACTGTAAGGCACGGTGAGAGGGTCCCATTATTAGAGGAAAGAGGCTACTGAACAAACTCAGATAAGGAATTATGGTATCTAGATTTGCTTTTTTACTTCTGACCATGGGAAAGAGAACAGCCCAGGAGCAGGAAGTACAGAGAATCAGAGCTCTGTACCTGGGTAAGTACTGGGGGGAGACTGGATTCACTTACCCAGGGGGGAGGTTCCTGCCTGACCATGGGAAAGAGAGCAGCCCAGAAGCAGGGAATAAGAGTTCTATATATGGGTAGACGTAGTGGTTTGGACTCTACTAAAGGAAAGTGGGTGGAGCTATTGCAAAGGAAACCCATGTTTAATGGTAACTGTCAGGATTACACACTCCACCTGCATCTCCCGGTCAGGCTTGAGCTTGAGTTCGTCACAGCAGTCCTTGCATATTCTCAGGAAGATATAGTCCTTGGTTTTCTCCTCAATAACCGCCTCGTAAACCTTCTCTTTGGTGCCCTGGCTCTGAACCGACCTCTCCTTAGTGACAGGCAGAACATACACAGCGTTCACTTTGGTCATCACCAGCCTCCCGGCCAAAGTGTCTTCAGAAAGTGTCTCAGTGAGTTTAAAGCGTCCAAAGAGCTGTCCGTTCTGGGCGTATTTTGCACCCCCACTTACGCCCGTCAGCATGAAGCTCGCTACCAGCTGTAGCTGCACCTTGATATTGAACCTGGGGGGGCGACAACACCAATAAGAGCACAGTATGTTCCAACATTACCAGCTGCACAGATTGGGGAGAACCTTGGGAGTTGTTACACAAAGATGCAATATAAAGGGAGGAAACAATATCTGCCCTAGTGCATTCTTTCTGTCCCCTTCTGGGGGCACATTCAGATGCATAGGGGCGCATACAGTGTGACTATTTGCCCCATCACTCTAACTATACAAACATGTTGGTGCAAACCGAGACCCTGCATCATAAACCAACACCCCCAATTGCAGCCCCAAAACTGAGTGACTGAGTGCCTGGTGTAGGTCTGTATTTCTGCTTTTGGCCGACCCTGCAGCAAGGATCCCCACATTAAACATCAGGGTTCTAGGTTAGTTCTAGGTACTAATGTGGCCTCTGTGCCATACTAGTGAGTATTATGCTCTCAGCTCTTTCCTCAGGGGCCACAATGGCACAGGGCTACTAGAGAGACAAAAGGATTCAGAGTTGCCATAAACCTTATAAAATATCTTGTCTGGAAATTGTTTTGTTCTTTTTTTCCCCTTTTACTCAGACTCCTTCTCTTGTCCACCCCCACAGCACTTAATAGGGTGGTCCATTAAGTACCCTATATCATGTGAAATACTCTTAGTAAAGACTACCTGTGTAAGGGCAGCATCTCCCCTGGGCAAAAGGGTGATAATAAGCTTCTGCTAGTCCCACCTTCTGCTTAGAAAGGACATAGCGTGATGCTCAGAATATACATCAAGGAGCAGGGGTAATTGGGCAACTCACTCTGCCAGATCATGGGAAGGGGGCAGCGTTAAGGTGGCCAGGCAGAGTGAGATTTACTTGTTTAGCAAGGTCACCAAACAATGGCAGGCATAATTGCCATTGGACCAAGGACTGCATCAACAAGCCAATAAGGTCCCTGATCCGACAGAAAATCCAAGCTCTGCCAATTTAAGGCCAGATATCGGTCGGGTAGGCCCATTGGTGGTTCCCATACACGGCAGATAAACTGCTGAATCGGTCTGAAGGACCCCAATCGGCAGTTGAAATCTGCCCCTGTATGGGCACCTTACAAGCAGGTAGTTAAGAAACAAAAACAAATGAAAAGCTTTTTTATGAAATAAAGTCACTTTTCTTTCCTTCGTTAAAGGGTTTATTATCCCCTTTAGATGCAAGAATGGGGGGGCACATGTATGGGAGAGCAGCGTGACAGCAAGAGACTTACTTGCTAACCTCCTTGTACTGTGCAATCTCCTCGATGTAGAGCAAGTCATGCAAGCGAGCCTGATAGTTGCACTTGGTCAGGGATTTGTCCAGGACAGACTGTGTAAACAGCTGGTCAGCGGAGAGGGGGATTTGGTATCGGCTGAGCAGGCTCCTTTCCATTTCAGTAGTTTCATTGGGTTCAAACTCGACAATGGTCTTGGACATGGAATCCCAGCGCTTGGCGGTTGTTAGCAGCTGCTGCCGAGCGTGCATCAAGTATTCGAGGTCTGCGTGGTGGGAGGAGACAACTGTAAGTCATCTGAATCATACTTTAATTGGGACAATCCATTACATTTAGAATGTAAGCTCTGTTGATAATAATGTAATAATTAGATGCCAGTAGGACTGCAGGACCCCGAGCTAGAGTCACAGGCAGTCCCTACAGGAATGCAGGCTACTCCATCACACTAATTTGGGCGACAATAGCAAATAGACAGAAGTAGATAAATGAAGGGAAGAGAGGACTCTGGGAATAGCCAGAGGTTAATAGGTTATACAATGAACCTATCAGCACAGTCAGCTGAATTGACAGAATTACTTTCAGTTACCTTCAGTGGATGCGGCATCTACCATTATTCTCTGCATAAGAACCGGCTCTGCACCAAAGTCGAACACAACCGTTTGCCGGAAAGTTCCAAAGATCTCGGTAGTAAACGCTATGACTACTTTGTATATGCAGTGGTCCATGCCGTTCTGTGCCATGTTTCCTCCTACCCATTCCTGGCAGCTTTCCGGGACTTCCTGGGATACTTGAGAGTTGCTGTCTCCGGCAGCTATTGCAACGATACTGAAATGAGGTCTGTGTGCGTCGTAGAGGAGCGCCACCCGCTGGAGGGGTCGTGCCGGCTGCAGAATAGAATAGGTCACAGTGTTTAGGTCAGTGACAACTTGTTGCTCCCCAACCTCTTGGATGTTGCTCTCAGTGCCCCCACACCAGGTAGTTATTTCTGAATTCCTGACTTGGGGGCAAGTTTTGGTTGAATAAAAACAAGATTTACTACCACATAAAGCCCCTGTAAGCTGATAGGGTGCATAGAGGCTGCCTAATAGCCAATCTTAGCCCTTATTTGGCTCCTCCATGAACCTTTATGGTGCTTGTGTTGCTCTCCAACATTTGACTGTGGCTCACGTGCAAGAAAGGTTGGGGACCCCTGGTTTAAGTTGCCAGATTGCACTTTATCCAGCCAATGCCACCCTGCCTGGTACATACCTTACAAGTGAGAAGGAAGGTCCAAGTTTGATGTGATTTTTTGGTGGTGACAGTGACAGAAAGGTCGGGGCTGTACTCCACGTGGACTCCATCCGCACACTCGCTGAGCTGGGGAAATAAGGAAGCACGTGGTTATTACTGTGGCATCCGCTTGGTCAGGAATAACCCCAGACCCCCCCATTTCTTAGATCCATGACAAGCTGAAGACATGGCTCTTACCACTTTCTCTGGCGACAAGGAGTTCATCCATTTCTCTATCAAGCTTTCCATGTAGCTGCCAGAAAACTGGGTGTTTTCCTTCTGCTGCTTGAGTCGGATGAGGCGCGAAGCGTAGCGTTTCTGCCATTCCTCCAGCTCTTCCTGGGAGTGCGCGGAAGTGCACTGTGCTCCGTACCTGCAAATCCCCTGCTCCAGGAACCTGTCAATAGAAGGGTATTCTGAGAGTTGTAGTTCACCAAAAAAAAGGCACGTTCTACTTTTATTGCAGACTAATGTAACCGAATGATTTAGTCGTAGAGCCTAGGGGAAGGTTTGGGTCCCAGAAGAGCAGCGCTGGAGATGCCCTCAGGTATAATATCATCAGGATATTGTACCAAACATCAGACATCCCCAGGGCAAACACGTACAAATCAATAGCTGCCATACCTCTTACATAGTGTGTATTCCTCGCTGCTCGTAACGCCACGGGGAGGGGGGCGAAACTGCCATCCGTCGTGAGACCCTGCGGGAAGAAGTATCAATGTGAATCAGCTGCCATGACTAAGAAATAGAATTAAACAATGATATGGGGCCCAAGCTATTAAGCTACAGTTAACAGCACACACGGAGCTTTTGGTGGTGGCTGCCAAACTGTAGGGCTGGTCCCCCTGGGGTGGTACCAAAGCAGTGGCGGGGTGGCTGAGCCTTCAGGGAAATTAGCGTGGGATTTAGAGAGAAAGCCTATTTGCTCCCCTAGAGAAACCTAAAAGACCACCTTAAAAGTGAAATTAGGATGAGCCCTAGGATGCAGTTTTATTTGCTGCCCCAGATAGCCATGAACTAAGCCTGAATGGCTGATACCCCAATGCTTTCTGGATGCGGAATGTAAGCACATGTCATACCAGTGGGGAGGTAAGCCCCCACTTATCCCAATAACTGGTGCACCAACATTACCCCCATCATAGATAGTAAAGCTGCAGTTTGTACCATCTTCCAGATCATCACCATGGTAACTGGACCGGACTGTGTTACTGACAGTCTGAAAAGGAAAGAGAGAAAGTTTTACCCTCCTGTGCTCCAATGCCAAGCATATTATGCCCCGGTAATACTGGCATTCTAGGGAACCGATAAGGCGTCCTTCCCAAATATCCATGCCAGTTTTTCTGTGTAAAAGGCAGCAACTGCTGGTGGCAACTTTGGAATTTTATGTCCCATGAGGCACAGTGAGCCCAGGCTGTGAGCCTTGTTTGCTAGACCACTGGCAAGAAGCACTCAGGGCACCCTCAGAGCACAAGGTGCACATACAGAAGGCTTTCTGTGCACAACCCTCGCAGGGTACAACTGTATAATTCTGGCCCCTTCACGTGGCACAGACTTGCCCAGTTGGAAGTGATCAGCACCATGGATACAACAGGAATCTGATTAACTCACCTCAATTTCAGCCAGGAGGATTTTCAGCCGAGTCAGGTCCTTGGTTACCAATCCATTCTGGGGAAAGAAAAATGTTCAGATGAGCACACAAAAACTTTTACTCTCCCTTCTAGTAGTGATGTGCAAGGGCTGGCACAAATACCCTGGGACCCATGTGCGGGCCGGCACAAATACCCTGGGACCCATGTGCGGGCCGGCACAAATACCCTGGGACCCATGTGCGGGCCGGCACAAATACCCTGGGACCCATGTGCGGGCCGGCACAAATACCCTGGGACCCATGTGCGGGCCGGCACAAATACCCTGGGACCCATGTGCGGGCCGGCACAAATACCCTGGGACCCATGTGCGGGCCGGCACAAATACCCTGGGACCCATGTGCGGGCCGGCACAAATACCCTGGGACCCATGTGCGGGCCGGCACAAATACCCTGGGACCCATGTGCGGGCCGGCACAAATACCCTGGGACCCATGTGCGGGCCGGCACAAATACCCTGGGACCCATGTGCGGGCCGGCACAAACACCCTGGGACCCATGTGCGGGCCGGCACAAATACCCTGGGACCCATGTGCGGGCCGGCACAAACACCCTGGGACCCATGTGCGGGCCGGCACAAACACCCTGGGACCCATGTGCGGGCCGGCACAAAGGTGGGGCCTTACCAGAGTCTCTCCTGCCAGGCATTTGGACAGAACACTAGACACAGCCTGCAGCTTCCCTTCCAGGTGCAAAGAGCACAGCACTGCATGAACCGAGCTATCCAGCCGGGTGCGACCTGGCCCCAGAACTGCAAGGGAACAGACACAATGGGGGTAAAAGCAGAGAAACACACACCTGTGGGCTCACAGAGCAGGACAAGGAGGAAAAGGATAGAGCTGCATTTATGCTAGGGGTACAAGGCAGGGCACGGTGCAAGAACAGAAACTGACCCCCTGCTGTGAGCTTTAGACATGGGGGAAGTTTTGTGGCTAATGGATAGAGAATAAAGCCTGGGTGTAACCCTGTCCCTTTCCCTAACTAGAACCTGGGTGTAACCCTGTCCCTTTCCCTAACTAGAACCTGGGTGTAACTCTGCCCCTTTCCCTAACTAGAACCTGGGTGTAACCCTGTCCCTTTCCCTAACTAGAACCTGGGTGTAACCCTGTCCCTTTCCCTAACTAGAACCTGGGTGTAACACTGTCCCTTTCCCTAACTAGAACCTGGGTGTAACTCTGTCCCTTTCCCTAACTAGAACCTGGGTGTAACCCTGTCCCTTTCCCTAACTAGAACCTGGGTGTAACCCTGACTCACTAACTACACTAATTTGATACATTAGTTGGACATTTCTTATCTTTGGAGCAGCTGAGCAGAATCTCTGGGTCTCATTAAACACAGCTGATATAATTGATACAATCCTTAATAACTGAGGCTGCTGGGAAATGTACCAAGTAATGTAGGAAAGTGTAACAGTTCTGCAGTGTGTGCCCCCCCCCAGGTACTGAGCTGTGAGAGACCCCCGAGTGAGAGGAACATTCAAGTTTAAACTTCAATTTTATAAAAACAGTCAGAAATATAAAATAAAACGCAAATGGCAAAGTTGTTATTCATTTGTTTGTAAGGTAGGCAAGAATTCTGCAGATCTGACCCAGTGCATGTGGGCTGTGGGGATAGTATAGATAATATACGTCCCTGCCAGTATCTGACCCAGTGTATGTGGGCTGTGGGGATAGTATAGATAATATACGTCCCTGCCAGTATCTGACCCAGTGTATGTGGGCTGTGGGATAGTATAGATAATATACGTCCCTGCCAGTATCTGACCCAGTGTATGTGGGCTGTGGGGATAGTATAGATAATATACGTCCCTGCCAGTATCTGACCCAGTGTATGTGGGCTGTGGGGATAGTATAGATAATATACGTCCCTGCCAGTATCTGACCCAGTGTATGTGGGCTGTGGGGATAGTATAGATAATATACGTCCCTGCCAGTATCTGACCCAGTGTATGTGGGGATAGTATAGATAATATACGTCCCTGCCAGTATCTGACCCAGTGTATGTGGGCTGTGGGGATAGTATAGATAATATACGTCCCTGCCAGTATCTGACCCAGTGTATGTGGCTGTGGGATAGTATAGATAATATACGTCCCTGCCAGTATCTGACCCAGTGTATGTGGGGGATAGTATAGATAATATACGTCACTGCCAGTATCTGACCCAGTGTATGTGGGCTGTGGGGATAGTATAGATAATATACGTCCCTGCCAGTATCTGACCCAGTGTATGTGGGCTGTGGGGATAGTATAGATAATATACGTCACTGCCAGTATCTGACCCAGTGTATGTGGGGATAGTATAGATAATATACGTCCCTGCCAGTATCTGACCCAGTGTATGTGGGGATAGTATAGATAATATACGTCCCTGCCAGTATCTGACCCAGTGTATGTGGGCTGTGGGGATAGTATAGATAATATACGTCCCTGCCAGTATCTGACCCAGTGTATGTGGGGATAGTATAGATAATATACGTCCCTGCCAGTATCTGACCCAGTGTATGTGGGCTGTGGGGATAGTATAGATAATATACGTCCCTGCCAGTATCTGACCCAGTGTATGTGGGGATAGTATAGATAATATACGTCACTGCCAGTATCTGACCCAGTGTATGTGGGCTGTGGGGATAGTATAGATAATATACGTCACTGCCAGTATCTGACCCAGTGTATGTGGGCTGTGGGATAGATAATATACGTCCCTGCCAGTATCTGACCCAGTGTATGAGGGCTGTGGGGATAGTATAGATAATATACGTCCCTGCCAGTATCTGACCCAGTGTATGTGGGCTGTGGGGATAGTATAGATAATATACGTCCCTGCCAGTATCTGACCCAGTGTATGTGGGCTGTGGGGATAGTATAGATAATATACATCCCTGCCAGTATCTGACCCAGTGTATGTGGGGATAGTATAGATAATATACGTCCCTGCCAGTATCTGACCCAGTGTATGTGGGGATAGTATAGATAATATACGTCACTGCCAGTATCTGACCCAGTGTATGTGGGCTGTGGGGATAGATAATATACGTCCCTGCCAGTATCTGACCCAGTGTATGTGGGCTGTGGGGATAGTATAGATAATATACGTCCCTGCCAGTATCTGACCCAGTGTATGTGGGCTGTGGGATAGTATAGATAATATACGTCACTGCCAGTATCTGACCAGTGTATTTTGGGATAGTATAGATAATATACGTCCCTGCCAGTATCTGACCCAGTGTATGTGGGCTGTGGGGATAGTATAGATAATATACGTCCCTGCCAGTATCTGACCCAGTGTATGTGGGGATAGTATAGATAATATACGTCACTGCCAGTATCTGACCCAGTGTATGTGGGCTGTGGGGATAGATAATATACGTCCCTGCCAGTATCTGACCCAGTGTATGTGGGCTGTGGGGATAGATAATATATGTCCCTGCCAGTATCTGGGCCGTTGGAAGAAGCGCCAGTCAGTACTAAGCCAGAGATGAGGAGGAGGCGCCATAGTGGCACTTACCATGCCTGCAGTCTTCATCTGCTTGATCATAGTTTTTCTACAAAGAAGACAAAGGCCATTAGCGGGGGCATGGGCAGGGCAGGGCACAGGTTGGGTGGGGGGGATAATTGTGCCTCCATTACAAAGCATTAGAATGTGCCATGGGTGCGGGCACCCCTATACCCCAGAACTCACCAGCTGCAGGAAGGAGGCGATTCTGTACAGAAGGCTCTCAGTCTGGATCCGGCTGAGTTCCGGCTGGGTGGGTGGGTTGGTGGGAGCAGCTTTGCAGGGGCCCAGGGCCCGCAGGGGCTCAGAGCACAGAGACACCACCGCTTCATACTCCTGCCGCCTGAGGGATTCACATGCTTGTTCACAGAAATTCTCCAATCTTCTGTCTGCCATGACTTAGAGACAGGAATCCTGCACAGGAGAGAGCCAATCAGGTCTCAGCCGTGGGCCTTAAACCTCCCCCCACCACCCCCAGGGCATTACCCAACATGATCCTTCTCAGCACCCATCTGGGTACATTAGCTCCCCACCTAGATCATTACCCAGTATGCACTGCTTCCCTTGCTCAATCCATATGTCTCCCACCTTCTCAGCACCCATCTGGGTACATTAGCTCCCCACCTAGATCATTACCCAGCATGCACTGCTTCCCTTGCTCAATCCATATGTCTCCCACCTTCTCAGCACCCATCTAGGTACATTAGCTCCCCACCTAGATCATTACCCAGCATGCACTGCTTCCCTTGCTCAATCCATATGTCTCCCACCTTCTCAGCACCCATCTGGGTACATTAGCTCCCCACCTAGATCATTACCCAGCATGCACTGCTTCCCTTGCTCAATCCATATGTCTCCCACCTTCTCAGCACCCATCTAGGTACATTAGCTCCCCACCTAGATCATTACCCAGCATGCACTGCTTCCCTTGCTCAATCCATATGTCTCCCACCTTCTCAGCACCCATCTGGGTACATTAGCTCCCCACCTAGATCATTACCCAGCATGCACTGCTTCCCTTGCTCAATCCATATGTCTCCCACCTTCTCAGCACCCATCTGGGTACATTAGCTCCCCACTTAGATCATTACCCAGCATGCACTGCTTCCCTTGCTAAATCCATATGTCTCCCACCTTCTCAGCACCCATCTAGGTACATTAGCTCCCCACCTAGATCATTACCCAGCATGCACTGCTTCCCTTGCTCAATCCATATGTCTCCCACCTTCTCAGCACCCATCTGGGTACATTAGCTCCCCACCTAGATCATTACCCAGCATGCACTGCTTCCCTTGCTCAATCCATATGTCTCCCACCTTCTCAGCACCCATCTAGGTACATTAGCTCCCCACCTAGATCATTACCCAGCATGCACTGCTTCCCTTGCTCAATCCATATGTCTCCCACCTTCTCAGCACCCATCTGGGTACATTAGCTCCCCACCTAGATCATTACCCAGCATGCACTGCTTCCCTTGCTCAATCCATATGTCTCCCACCTTCTCAGCACCCATCTGGGTACATTAGCTCCCCACTTAGATCATTACCCAGCATGCACTGCTTCCCTTGCTAAATCCATATGTCTCCCACCTTCTCAGCACCCATCTAGGTACATTAGCTCCCCACCTAGATCATTACCCAGCATGCACTGCTTCCCTTGCTCAATCCATAGACCTCAAACCTTCTCAGCACCTATCTGGGTACATCAAGGCCCTCACCTAGCTCAGCACCCAATGCTTCCCCATATAAGACCAAACGCTCTCATTTCAAGTCTCAGCACAACAACCACTTCACCTAAGCAATTACCCAGCATGCTCCCTGATGTCACCCATATTCCTCAAACTTTCTCATAACCCATCTGGGTACATCAACTCCCCCACCTCGAGCATAACCCAGCATGCACTGCTTTTCTGACATCATCTATAGGCTTCAAACCTCATCATCACAATTCATCACACTCTCAGCAAAATCACTACCCAACATGCACTGCTTCCCTGGCGTCACCCATAGGCCTCAGGCCCCCTCATCATGTCAGGGTATATCACCTAGTCAATTACCCGAGGAAAACTATGCCCCCAGAATCAATACTCAACCAACATATAGTTTATATTATGGGAAGTGACCTATTAAAGAATCTCACCAAGCTGGAATATATATATATATCAGTAAATACTGCCCTTTTACATCCTTTCCCTTGAGCCGCCATTTAGTGATGGGCTGTGCGCTCCCTCAGAGATCAGCTGACAGGAAGTAATACAGCTGTGTGCTCCCTCAGAGATCAGCTGGCAGGAAGTAATACAGCTGTGTGCTCCCTCAGAGATCAGCTAAAAGGAAGTAAAACAGCTCTAATTGTAACAGGAAGTAACTAGGAGCAAAAGACAGAACTCTGTGCACTGATTGGCTAATGGGGCCTAGCATGTATGTGTGCCTTGGCTTGTTTGTGTGCACTGTGAATCATGTGATCCTTTTTTTAAATGGTTTATTTAGATGACGCAGGGTTTTACACATGAGCTGGCAATATATTTTTATAGAGACCTACATTGTTTGGGGTATAGTTTCCCTTTAAAGGAGTAAAATATAGATAGTATAGACAATATAATATAAAATAATAAATAAAGATAAGATGCACAACCTGACCGCATCCGGAAATCTTACCCCACCGGGTACATGCTCTCTTGCAGGTAACCCACAGGTACCCAACGCACTGCAGGACTCTAACATGGACCCCTACACCCAGAGCATTACCCAGCATGCACTGCTTCCCTAGCATCACCCATTGGCCTAAAAGCCTTGTTGTGCCAAGTCTGGGTACATAGCCACCCCTGCCCCTAGGGCATTACCCATCATACTTTATCCAAAGGCCTCAAACCCCTTCATCACATGTCAAGGTATATCCACCTCTCGCCTACTGAATTACCCAGCATGCACTGCTTCCCTAGCATCACCCATTGGCCTAAAGCCTTGTTGTGCCAAGCCTGGGTACATAGCCACCCCTGCCCCTAGGGCATTACCCATCATACTTTATCCACAGGCCTCAAACCCCTTCATCACATGTCAAGGTATATCCACCTCTCGCCTACTGAATTACCCAGCATGCACTGCTTCCCTAGCATCACCCATTGGCCTTAAGCCTTGTTGTGCCAAGCCTGGGTACATAGCCACCCCTGCCCCTAGGGCATTACCCATCATACTTTATCCAAAGGCCTCAAACCCCTTCATCACATGTCAGGGTACATCCACCCCTCACCTACTGAATTACCCAGCATGCACTGTTTCTCTGGTACCACCCATCACAAGTCGGGGTACATGTCATGTCTGGGAAGCTGAACCCCACCGCAAGCATTACCCAACATCATCAGAGAAACAAACACAGCCAATCAGTGAGTCCAACACAAGCCAACAATGCTCTCTGAGGGGCACCTCTACACTGGGGCTTTAGGTGTAGCTAAAGGGGCAATTCTACTTCACCCAAGTGGATAACACAAGGGCAAAACCACTGATTAAAGGGAAACTATACCCCAAACAACGTAGGTCTCTATAAAAATATATTGCATAAACAGCTCATATGTAAAACCCTGCTTCATCTAAAAAAAACATTTTAATAAAAATATACTTTTCTAGTACAGGTATGGGACCTGTTATCCAGAATGCTTGAGACCCAGGGTTTTCCAGATAAGGAGTCTTTCCGTAATTCGGATCATCTACTAAAAAAATTATTTAAACAGTAATTAAACCCAATAGAATTGTTTTGGCTCCAATAAGGATTCATAATACCTTAGTTTGGGACATTCTGGATAATGGGTTTCCAGATAAGGGGTCCGATACTTGTAGTATGTGCTATTAGGTAATCCTAAATAGGAAATTACCATTTTAAGAATTAAGGGCCGCCCCCTGGGATCATAGGATTCACAGTGCACACAAACAAGCCAAGGCACACATACATGCTAGGCCCCATCAGCCAATGAATGGGCAGAGTTCTGTATTTTGCTTCCACACTACTTCCTGTTACAGTAAGAGCTGCATCACTTCCTGTCAGCTGATCTCTGAGGGAGCACACAGCTGCACCACTTCCTGTCAGCTGATCTCTGAGGGAGCACACAGCTGTATTACTTCCTGTCAGCAGATCTCTGAGGGAGCACACAGCTGTATTACTTCCTGTCAGCAGATCTCTGAGGGAGCACACAGCTGTATTACTTCCTGTCAGCTGATCTCTGAGGGAGCACACAGCTGTATTACTTCCTGTCAGCGGATCTCTGAGGGAGCGCACAGCTGTATTACTTCCTGTCAGCGGATCTCTGAGGGAGCACACAGCTGTATTACTTCCTGTCAGCTGATCTCTGAGGGAGCACACAGTTGTATTACTTCCTGTCAGCTGATCTCTGAGGGAGCACACAGCTGTATTACTTCCTGTCAGCGGATCTCTGAGGGAGCACACAGCTGTATTACTTCCTGTCAGCTGATCTCTGAGGGAGCACACAGTTGTATTACTTCCTGTCAGCTGATCTCTGAGGGAGCACACAGCTGTATTACTTCCTGTCAGCAGATCTCTGAGGGAGCACACAGCTGCATCACTTCCTGTCAGCGGATCTCTGAGGGAGCACACAGCTGCATCACTTCCTGTCAGCGGATCTCTGAGGGAGCACACAGCTGTATTACTTCCTGTCAGCTGATCTTTGAGGGAGCACACAGCCCATCACTAAATGGCGGCTCAAGGGCAAGGCTGTAGAAGGGCAGTATTTACTGATATATATATTCCAGTTTGGGGAGATTCTTTAATAGGTCACTTCCCATAATATAAACTTTCTGCTTTAGTACTCATTCTGGGGGTATAGTTTTCCTTTAAGCTTCAGTCTAGGCCCAGCAGCTTCCTACACAGTGGGAGGAGAGCAGCCCAGGGCATGTAGAGCACCCCTGTATAACAGTATTAGGGGTACCTCTAGTTGGGCTCATACAATGGTCCCTATTCAATCACCGGCACCCAATACAATCATTTCCCTCACTGCCCAATGAGAGCGACTCCGCACACCTGCAGCTAAACGTAGGGGGGCAGGGTGCAGTAATGGGGCAGAATAAAGGGGTAAACACCCTTACTGGCTCCTTCTTTTCTATAAAGCCCTTTTATTATCTTTTCAGCCCTGGGCATGTCCCAGAATGCCTCTCTCCCATGGCAGGGAACCAACAACAGCTGGCACTCACACACAATAGTGCCCCTCGCCAGTGCCAAATCCCTACCAACATTCCCTTAATGGCTGCCTATGTAACGCAAAGATGGCCTCTGAGACGGGTGAGAGTGGGGGCTTCTCAGGTCCCTGATACTCGCACTCACGGGGCCCAACGATAAGGAACACTAACAATATCCACATCAGCTTAAAGGGGAACTTAAAATGATCTGCTGCTCCAGTGCAGAAGTGAAAGCATTCAGGCAACATACTAACATGCAGGTAGTAACCCAGCCCAGCCTGTGACTTGTGTGACAATATCCATAAATACAAATATACAGAGAGGGAATGTTCTGGGCACACAATAAGCTGTACCCCCATACTGTACTGTCTAAGGGAAACACTATGGCACCCCCTACCCATATGTATAAATACAAATATACAGAGAGGGAATGTTCTGGGCACACAATAAGCTGTACCCCCATACTGTACTGTCTAAGGGAAACACTATGGCACCCCCTACCCATATGTATAAATACAAATATACAGAGAGGGAATGTTCTGGGCACACAATAAGCTGTACCCCCATACTGTACTGTCTAAGGGAAACACTATGGCACCTCCTACCCATATGTATAAATACAAATATACAGAGAGGGAATGTTCTGGGCACACAATAAGCTGTACCCCCATACTGTACTGTCTAAGGGAAACACTATGGCACCTCCTACCCATATGTATAAATACAAATATACAGAGAAGGAATGTTCTGGGCACACAATAAGCTGTACCCCCATACTGTACTGTCTAAGGGAAACACTATGGCACCCCCTACCCATATGTATAAATACAAATATACAGAGAGGGAATGTTCTGGGCACACAATAAGCTGTACCCCCATACTGTACTGTCTAAGGGAAACACTATGGCACCCCCTACCCATATGTATAAATACAAATATACAGAGAGGGAATGTTCTGGGCACACAATAAGCTGTACCCCCATACTGTACTGTCTAAGGGAAACACTATGGCACCTCCTACCCATATGTATAAATACAAATATACAGAGAGGGAATGTTCTGGGCACACAATAAGCTGTACCCCCATACTGTACTGTCTAAGGGAAACACTATGGCACCTCCTACCCATATGTATAAATACAAATATACAGAGAGGGAATGTTCTGGGCACACAATAAGCTGTACCCCCATACTGTACTGTCTAAGGGAAACACTATGGCACCTCCTACCCATATGTATAAATACAAATATACAGAGAGGGAATGTTCTGGGCACACAATAAGCTGTACCCCCATACTGTACTGTCTAAGGGAAACACTATGGCACCTCCTACCCATATGTATAAATACAAATATACAGAGAGGGAATGTTCTGGGCACACAATAAGCTGTACCCCCATACTGTACTGTCTAAGGGAAACACTATGGCACCTCCTACCCATATGTATAAATACAAATATACAGAGAGGGAATGTTCTGGGCACACAATAAGCTGTACCCCCATACTGTACTGTCTAAGGGAAACACTATGGCACCCCCTACCCATATGTATAAATACAAATATACAGAGAAGGAATGTTCTGGGCACACAATAAGCTGTACCCCCATACTGTACTGTCTAAGGGAAACACTATGGCACCTCCTACCCATATGTATAAATACAAATATACAGAGAAGGAATGTTCTGGGCACACAATAAGCTGTACCCCCATACTGTACTGTCTAAGGGAAACACTATGGCACCCCCTACCCATATGTATAAATACAAATATACAGAGAAGGAATGTTCTGGGCACACAATAAGCTGTACCCCCATACTGTACTGTCTAAGGGAAACACTATGGCACCCCCTACCCATATGTATAAATACAAATATACAGAGAAGGAATGTTCTGGGCACACAATAAGCTGTACCCCCATACTGTACTGTCTAAGGGAAACACTATGGCACCCCCTACCCATATGTATAAATACAAATATACAGAGAAGGAATGTTCTGGGCACACAATAAGCTGTACCCCCATACTGTACTGTCTAAGGGAAGCACTATGGCACCCCCTACCCATATGTATAAATACAAATATACAGAGAAGGAATGTTCTGGGCACACAATAAGCTGTACCCCCATACTGTACTGTCTAAGGGAAACACTATGGCACCCCCTACCCATATGTATAAATACAAATATACAGAGAAGGAATGTTCTGGGCACACAATAAGCTGTACCCCCATACTGTACTGTCTAAGGGAAACACTATGGCACCCCCTACCCATATGTATAAATACAAATATACAGAGAGGGAATGTTCTGGGCACACAATAAGCTGTACCCCCATACTGTACTGTCTAAGGGAAACACTATGGCACCCCCTACCCATATGTATAAATACAAATATACAGAGAAGGAATGTTCTGGGCACACAATAAGCTGTACCCCCATACTGTACTGTCTAAGGGAAACACTATGGCACCCCCTACCCATATGTATAAATACAAATATACAGAGAAGGAATGTTCTGGGCACACAATAAGCTGTACCCCCATACTGTACTGTCTAAGGGAAACACTATGGCACCCCCTACCCATATGTATAAATACAAATATACAGAGAGGGAATGTTCTGGGCACACAATAAGCTGTACCCCCATACTGTACTGTCTAAGGGAAACACTGATACAGATCAGTTTTTTACAAGTGGTTCCGTTACAAGGAGAAAAGGCTGGGCCTCAGTGAGTAACACTGGTTGGTCCATACCAACAAGATCAGTGCCCTGCCGGTGCCACTCACTACTGGGTGCAACTGTAGGGGGCGAGCCTGAGGATAAAGCCCATTGGCAGGGAGGTAATGCCCGCAAACTGCCATTAAACATTGGAGCAGCTCATTGGGTTTTCAGAAGTTTCTATTGGGAGTCAGAGGCCAACTGCACTTTCATTTGTATACAAGAAACTTTCTAACCAATCAGAGCGTGACCTACAGCCCGAGTGCCAATAGGAAGAGCGGGTACATTACAGCAGTGCCACAAGTTGGGCACAGGCAGCAGAACAGCGGTGGGTCCGACTCATGAGACAATGGATACTTGGGCACTACTGGCACAAGCAGGGGCCGCCATTCTGTCTGCTCCTGACCAAGACCTTCCTTTTTGGTGGGGATCGAAACGCGTTGGGTTCTTTTCATGTAAATAAATAGAATTTTTCTAATATAATTATAGAGTGCCCTACCTTTCATCTATTTTTGGGCAGAAGCAGGGGCTGATGCACAGAGCCGCCGGGTACAGCAGAGTAACATGGGGGCACCCCCCCCCAGTAGGGGGCTCCTGCGCACACACATGCGACTACTGATTCCCTGATGCACAGAGCCGCCGGGTACAGCAGAGTGACATGGGGGCACCCCCCCCCCCCCAGTAGGGGGCTCCTGCGCACACACATGCGACTACTGATTCCCTGATGCACAGAGCCGCCGGGTACAGCAGAGTGACATGGGGGCACCCCCCCCCCCCAGTAGGGGGCTCCTGCGCACACTCAAGTGACTACTGATTCCCTGATATACGGGAGTTGCAGTTTCTGCCCCTCAAACTCCGAGCAACAGAATTTGCCCTCATCCCAGCAGCTGCTCTTGCCCCAGTGAGTAGGGACGGGGGAACCTATATTAATGCCCGGGGTGGGTCGGTACCATCACCACATTCCCTGTATGGGCTGCGGGTGTGCGTCTGGAACATGTGCCCCAAACAAGCAATATAAGGGGCAATAGGTTACCCTTACAACCCCACCTCCTACTGCTGTGATGCCCTTGGGAAGGGGGCAATGCCCCACAGGTTCATTCAGCCTGGAGAACTGCCCCCACCATAACGCCCCACAGCCCAGAAGGGTCAGACTGGCCTATCAAAGTAGCAGAGGATCTGCTGGTGGGCCCCATGCTAGGAGATTTCCCATCAGCCCATAAGGATATATCAAATCTGATCAAACTGGGCCTACAGTATCGGGTTCTATGGTGGGCCCTAGGAGACCCGGTCCAAGTGGGGTGCTGGAACTCGAGAGCCCGAGGCTTCCCATGATTGGATAAGCCTGTGTCCACTACAGCCAAAGGCAAGCGGGGAGCTTAGGAGCCAATGAGCACCAATATACTTGCCCAAACACTAGGGACATGGCTTGGAGGGGCAGCCTTAACCCTTACAGTGCTGTGGCAAGGCCAGTACTCACAGGGTTAAAAGAGCAACACATTAACCGTTGCCATTCTACAGGGATATTCTGAGACAATTTGTGATTGGACAATGATCTCCTCGCTAGTGACCAATCACAAAATTTTTTATTGCCTTTGTTACCTTATTACTGAGCCCCTGTCTCTAAGCCTTGTGTCTCCCAATCATTCACTCAGATCACTGCCTGGTTGCTAGGGGAAGTAGGAGCTGCCACTCTAGCAACCACATAACTCTCTATGCGCCAAACTGGAGAGAGGCTGAGCAAAACCTAAAATGGACCACAAATGACGGGGGGGGGGGGGTAAAAAAGGGCAAAGCAGGGGGTGGGCATGGTAGCAATACTTAGTACCCAGCAGGGCGGTGGGCACGGTAGCAATACTTAGTACCCAGCAGGGCGGTGGGCACGGTAGCAATACTTAGTACCCAGCAGGGCGGTGGGCACGGTAGCAATACTTAGTACCCAGCAGGGCGGTGGGCACGGTAGCAATACTTAGTACCCAGCAGGGCGGTGGGCACGGTAGCAATACTTAGTACCCAGCAGGGCGGTGGGCACAGTAGCAATACTTAGTACCCAGCAGGGCGGTGGGCACAGTAGCAATACTTAGTACCCAGCAGGGCGGTGGGCACGGTAGCAATACTTAGTACCCAGCAGGGCGGTGGGCACGGTAGCAATACTTTGTACCCAGCAGGGCACCCTCTGGCAGCTCTGTGTCCAAATAAACACACGCTACACGTATTCCGCCCTATTACCCCTTTTCCCAAACTACCCCCTTCCCTTGCACTACTATCCCCTTTCCCCAGGGCCCTGGGTACCCTCCCACTATACAAACAGCCCAGGTTCCCTTGCACAAACACAGCAGTTCCATTGCACTAATAGCCCAGGCTGGTAGGCACTACTTGCACTATTAGTTACAGCCGGCTCCCTTGCACTACAGCCCCTCTCCCTCAGCCCCGGTGGCTTTCCAGTGCATGCCCGGGCAGTCCTGGCGCTGTGAGTGCGGGGAGGAGCAGGGAGAGGGGCCGGGGGGCTGCAGGCCGGACACACTGGGGCAGGGGGAGAGGGGCCGGGGGGCTTACACTCCTGCAGGCTGACACACTGGGGCAGGGGGAGAGGGGCCGGGGGGCTGCAGGCCGGACTGTGCTTGGGCAGGGGAGAGGGGCCGGGGGGCTGCAGGGGAGGCAGGGAGAGGGCCGGGGGGCTGCAGGGAGAGGGGCCGGCGGGCTATAGGGAGAGGGCCGGGGGCTATAGGGAGAGGGGCGGGGCTGCAGGGAGAGGGGCAGGGGGCTGCAGGGAGAGGGGCAGGGGGCTGCAGGGAGAGGGGGGCTATAGGGAGAGGGGCCAGGGGGCTGCAGGCCGGACACACACACTGGGGCAGGGGGGAGAGGGGCCGGGGGCTGCAGGCCGGACACACACTGGGGGAGGGGAGAGGGGCCGGGGGGCTGCAGGCCGGACACACTGGGGCAGGGGGAGAGGGGCCGGGGGGCTGCAGGCCGGACACACTGGGGGGGCGCAGGGGGAGAGGGCCGGGGGCTGCAGCCGGACACACTGGGGCAGGGGAGAGGGCCGGGGGGCTGCAGGCCGGACACACTGGGGCAGGGGGAGAGGGCGGGGGGGCTGCAGGCCGGACACACTGGGGCAGGCGGAGAGGGGCCGGGGGGCTGCAGGCCGGACACACTGGGCAGGGGAGAGGGCCGGGGGCTGCAGGCCGGACACACTGGGGCAGGAGGGGAGAGGGCCGGGGGGCTGCAGGCCGGACCAGGGGAGGGGGGAGAGGGGCCGGGGGGCTGCAGGCCGGAGGGGCAGGGGGAGAGGGCCGGGGGCTGCAGGCCGGACACACTGGGGCAGGGGGAGAGGGGCCGGGGGGCTGCAGGCCGGACACACTGGGCAGGGGGAGAGGGGCCGGGGGCTGCAGGCCGGACACACTGGCAGCGGGGAGAGGGGCCGGGGGCTGCAGGCCGGACACACTGGGGCAGGGAGGGCGGGGGCTGCAGGCCGGCACACTGGGGCAGGGGAGAGGGGGCCGGGGGCTGCAGGCCGGACACACTGGGGCAGGGGGAGATGGGCGCCGGGGGGCTGCAGGCGACACACTGGGGCAGGGGAGAGGGGCCGGGGGGCTGCAGGCCGGACACACTGGGGCAGGGGGAAGGGGCCGGGGGGCTGCAGGCCGGACACACACACTGGGGCAGGGGGAGAGGGGCCGGGGGGCTGCAGGGCCGACACACTGGGCAGGGGAGAGGGCCTGGGGGCTGCAGGCCGGACACACTGGGGCAGGGGGAGGGGCAGGGGGGCTGCAGGCCGGACACACTGGGGCAGGGGAGAGGGCCGGGGGCTGCAGGCCGGACACACACACTGGGGCAGGGGGAGAGGGGCCGGGGGGCTGCAGGCCGGACACACTGGGGCAGGGGGAGAGGGGCCGGGGGGCTGCAGGCCGGACACACTGGGCAGGGGGAGAGGGGCGGGGGCTGCAGGCCGGACACACTGGGCAGGGGGAGAGGGGCCGGGAGGCTGCAGGCCGGACACACACACTGGGGCGGGGGAGAGGGGCCGGGGGGCTGCAGGCCGGACACACTGGGGCAGGGAGAGAGGGGCCGGGGGGCTGCAGGCCGGACACACTGGGGCAGGGGAGAGGGGCCCGGGGGCTGCAGGCCGGACACACTGGGGCAGGGGAGAGGGGCCGGGGGCTGCAGGCCGGACACACTGGGGCAGGGGAGAGGGGCCGGGGGGCTGCAGGCCGGACACACTGGGGCAGGGGGAGAGGGGCCGGGGGGCTGCAGGCCGGACACACGGGGCAGGGGGAGAGGGGCCGGGGGGCTGCAGGCCGGACACCTGGGGCTCAGGGGGAGAGGGGCGGGGGCTTGCAGGCCGGACACACTGGGCAGGGGGAGAGGGCCGGGGGCTGCAGGCCGGACACACTGGGGCAGGGGGAGCGGGACAGACTAGGCCTCGGCGCGGCGGTTCCGGTCTCGGTGTCCGGGCGGGGTGGGGGTGGGGGCGGGCCGGGGGGTGGCGGGGGGCCGCGCAGGTTACACCGGGCAAGGGGGGAGCCATGGGGGGGGGGCAGGGCCCCGGGGAGAGTCCGCACTTACCTGTCATTACTTTCTACGCCATCTTGGATCGGCCTGTCAGGGCCCGCGGTGCATGCCGGGAAGGGCTGAGGGGGAGGGGCTCTGGTGCCGATGTTATGGGCCTAGCGGGCTGCCTCCCGGGGCCACACCGGCCTGGCACTGGCACTGGCACTGGCACTGGCACTGGCACTGGCACTGGGGGGAATCACTGCCGCTGGGGCTTTACACAGGGATACAGATCTGTTGTACTGGGGGGGCAGGGATCTGTTGTACTGGGGGCAGGGATCTGTTGTACTGGGGGGCAGGGATCTGTTGTACTGGGGGGGGGGCAGGATCTGTTGTTACTGGGGGGCAGGGATCTGTTGTACTGGGGGGGGGCAGGGATCTGTTGTACTGGGGGCAGGGATCTGTTGTACTGGGGGGCAGGGATCTGTTGTACTGGGGGGGGCAGGGATCTGTTGTACTGGGGGGGCAGGGATCTGTTTGTACTGGGGGGCAGGGACTGTTGACTGGGGGGCAGGATCTGTTGTACTGGGGGGAGGGATCTGTTGTACTGGGGGGGCAGGGATCTGTTGTACTGGGGGGCAGGGATCTGTTGTACTGGGGGGGCAGGGATCTGTTTGTACTGGGGGGGCAGGGATCTGTTTGTACTGGGGGGCAGGGATCTGTTGTACTGGGGGGCAGGGATCTTGTTGTACTGGGGCAGGGATCTGTTGTACTGGGCAGGGATCTGTTGTACTGGGGGGCAGGGATCTGTTGTACTGGGGGGGCAGGGATCTGTTGTACTGGGGGGCAGGGATCTGTTGTACTGGGGGGGGCAGGGATCTGTTGTACTGGGGGGCAGGATCTGTTGTACTGGGGGGCAGGGATCTGTTGTACTGGGGGGAGGGATCTGTTGTACTGGGGGGCAGGGGATCTGTTGTACTGGGGGGCAGGGATCTTTGTACTGGGGGGCAGGATCTGTTGTACTGGGGGGGCAGGGATCTGTTGTTACTGGGGGCAGGGATCTGTTGTACTGGGGGGCAGGCGATCTGTTTACTGGGGGGGGGATCTGTTGTACTTGGGGGGGCAGGGATCTAGTATGTACTGGGGGGGGGCAGGAATCTGGTTTTGTACTGGGGGGTAGGGATCTGTTGTTACTGGGGGGGCATGGGATCTGTGTTACTGGGGGGGGCAGGGATCTGTTGTACTGGGGGGGGCAGGGATCTGTTGTACTGGGTGGGGGCAGGATCTGTTGTACTGGGGGTAGGGATCTGTTGTACTGGGGGGCAGGTGATCTGTTGTACTGGGGGGGCAGGGATCTGTTGTACTGGGGGGGTAGGGATCTGTTGTACTGGGGGGGTAGGGGATCTGTTGTACTGGGGGGCAGGGATCTGTTGTACTGGGGGGGAGGGATCTGTTGTACTGGGGGGGGGGCAGGGGATCTGTTGTACTGGGGTGGGGGCAGGGATCAGTTATTTCATGGTGGTAGGGAGACCAATGATTGGGGGGGTAGGGATCGGTTGTACTGGGGGGTAGGGATCAGTTATTTCAGGTGGTAGAGACAATATAGGGGGGTAGGGATCTGTTGTACTGGGGGGGGCAGGGATCTGTTGTACTGGGGGCAGGGATCTGTTGTACTGGGGGGGGGCAGGGATCTGTTGTGATCTGTGTGTACTGGGGGGGCAGGGATCTGTTGTACTGGGGGGGCAGGGATCTGTTGTACTGGGGGGCGGGATCTGTTGTACTGGGGGGCAGGGATCTGTTGTACTGGGGGCAGGGATCTGTATGTACTGGGGTAGGGATCTGTTTGTACTGGGGGGGTAGGGATCTGTGTGACTGGGGGGGGCAGGGATCTGTTGTACTGGGGGGGGCAGGGATCTGTTGTACTGGGGGGGGGCAGGATCTGTTGTACTGGGGGGGTAGGGATGCAGGGATCTGTTGTACTGGGGGGGGGGCAGGGATCGGTGATACTGGGGGGTAGGGATCTGTTGTACTGGGGGGCTAGGGATCTGTTGTACTGGGGGCAGGGGATCTGTTGTACTGGGGGGGGCAGGGATCTGTTGTACTGGTGGGGGGGGGCAGGATCTGTTGTACTGGGGGGCAGGGATCAGTTATTTCAGGGTGTAGAGACCAATTATTAGGGGGGTAGGGATCGGTTGTACTGGCGGGTAAGGGATCAGTTATTCAGTGTGGAGAGACCAATTATTAGGGGGGGTAGAGGATCGGTTGTACTGGGTGGTAGGGACTCGTATTGTACTGGGGTAGGGATCAGTTATTTCAGGTGGTAGAGACCAATTATTAGGGGGGGGTAGGGATCGGTTGTACTGGGGGTAGGGATCAGTTATTTCAGGTGGTAGAGACCAATTATTAGGGGGGGTAGGGATCGGTTTGTACTGGGGTAGGGCGTATTATTTAGGTGGTAGAGACCAATTATTAGGGGGGGGTAGATGGTGTACTGGGGTAGGATCGGTTGTAGGGGGATCAGTTATTTCAGTGGTAGAGACCAATTATTAGGGGGGGGGGGGGGTAGGGAACTCGGTTGTACTGGGGGTAGGAATCAGTTATTTCAGGGTGGTTAGAGATCCAATTATTAGGGGGGGGGTAGGGATTGGTTGTTACTGGGGTAGGGATCGGTTGTACTGGGGGTAGGGATCAGTTATTTCAGGTGGTAGAGACCAATTATTAGGGGGGGGTAGGGTGGTGTTGTACTGGGGGTAGGGATCGGTTGTACTGGGGGTAGGGATCGGTTATTTCAGGTGGTAGAGACCAATTATTAGGGGGGGGTAGGTTGTAGGCATCAGTAATAGCAGTGCAGAAACAGAAAGGGACACACTGCTTTCAATGGCTTATACATGTAGAAATAACTTTAAAACCTCCAATTATAAATTAATATTGGAAAGTTGCTAAGGATGACCTTTTATCATTAGAATAAATTGTATTTTTGGGTTTATATGCCCTTTAAGGAGTCACTTTACATGCCATGGAATTTGCCACCAGTTTCCTTGCACTGACGGATGAATAGTTTCGCTATAGGGATGATTTCCCACGATGCTCAGTATTCCTGCCTCATTTGCCCAAACCGGGCTGCCAGGCAGGAGTCCAGGGCTAACGGGGCAGGTCGGGGTACGATTGACTGGATCATGGCCAATTTGTGATGGCAACTTTGTGGCCAAACTACATCCAAAATACATACCCGTTTTACTTACCCTCTTGCCCCATTTTTGCACAAACTGCAACTAAATCCCATCTGACCCAATCGGAACAGAGACTGCAGAGATCTAACTACCATTTGACCCAATGAGCACAGAGAATGCAGAGATCTAAATCCCATCTGACCCAATCGGAACAGAGACTGCAGAGATCTAAATACCATTTGACCCAATGAGCACAGAGAATGCAGAGATCTAAATCCCATCTGACCCAATCGGAACAGAGACTGCAGAGATCTAAATACCATTTGACCCAATGAGCACAGACACTGCAGAGATCTAAATCCCATCTGACCCAATCGGAACAGAGACTGCAGAGATCTAAATACCATCTGACCCAGTGGGCACAGACACTGCAGAGATCTAAATCCCATCTGACCCAGTGGGCACAGAGACTGCAGAGATCTAAATCCCATCTGACCCAATGAGCACAGAGAATGCAGAGATCTAAATCCCATCTGACCCAATCGGAACAGAGACTGCAGAGATCTAAATACCATTTGACCCAATGAGCACAGAGAATGCAGAGATCTAAATCCCATCTGACCCAATCGGAACAGAGACTGCAGAGATCTAAATACCATCTGACCCAGTGGGCACAGACACTGCAGAGATCTAAATCCCATCTGACCCAATGGGCACAGAGACTGCAGAGATCTAAATACCATTTGACCCAATGAGCACAGAGAATGCAGAGATCTAAATCCCATCTGACCCAATGGGCACAGAGACTGCAGAGATCTAAATCTCATCTGACCCAATGGGCACAGAGACTGCAGAGATCTAAATCCCATCTGACCCAATGGGCACAGCGACTGCAGAGATCTAAATCCCATCTGACCCAATGGGCACAGCGACTGCAGAGATCTAAATCCCATTTGACCCAATGGGCACAGCGACTGCAGAGATCTAAATCCCATCTGACCCAATGGGCACAGAGACTGCAGAGATCTAAATCACATCTGACCCAATGGGCACAGCGACTGCAGAGATCTAAATCCCATTTGACCCAATGGGCACAGAGACTGCAGAGATCTAAATCCCATCTGACCCAATGGGCACAGAGACTGCAGAGATCTAAATCCCATCTGACCCAATGGGCACAGAGACTGCAGAGATCTAAATCCCATCTGACCCAATGGGCACAGCGACTGCAGAGATCTAAATCCCATCTGACCCAATGGGCACAGAGACTGCAGAGATCTAAATCCCATTTGACCCAATGGGCACAGACCCTGCACCCAGAATTGCTCCATGGGGTGATCCCCTTTGTTTATTGTGTCAAGCAGGCTGCACACAATGTTTTGGGGGGGGCTCAGGCCAGCCCACTCACCCGTTTCACATGTATTTTATATCCATTTAATATTAATTATAGCTGATCTGGTTCTGATGGGTGATGGTTGCCCCCCCAGTTGCACACATATAGGCACATGAGATAGTGGGGAGCGCCGGGGGTGCAGTGTGTGAGAGGGCGCCACTGCAGGAATATTATACATGGGTTTTCTTGCCCTTTAAAGACCAAAGTGGGAGTGGTGTATGGCACAGAGGAAGGCCAGTGGGTACAGTTGTGCCAGTGTGGGCCCAGCTACATACAAACAGGACCACAGGGGAAATACAGGACCCTCATAGGGACGACCCAAGAGGACATTAGTATTTTATTATAACACAAAAAGCCATTCCGTATTGTTACACTTAGAAAGGAACATAAAAAATATATTATACAGATCCTATTCCTGCCCTGCAGAGCGGCGCCGCCGAGCCACGTGAATGCTACGCCCGGCCCTACATGCACTGCTGGGCCCCCCTACTGAGCCACACACCCCCCGCGGCTCACTGCAGATTGTGGATCATCTCTTCCTTCGCTATGAGGTGAGTGGTCTTGTTCACCAAAGCCATCAAGGAGTTCAGTTTTTGGGACCAATCGTTGAGAAGATCATTGGGATCCTTGGGCCTCTGGAAGTTTATGATTCCGGCCAACCTGTCCACCTTGGCGTATATGGTCTTATTCACAACCAGGCTGGACAGGAACTCCTCCGACTCCTGCGGGGCAAAATATATTATATATTATGTTCAGTGCAACCCTCAGTGTCTCTCTCTTCCAGCAACACCCCCAAACCCTCAGTGTCTCTCTCTTCCAGCAACACCCCCAAACCCTCAGTGTCTCTCTCTTCCAGCAACACCCCCAAACCCTCAATGTCTCTCTCTTCCAGCAACACCCCCAAACCTTCAGTGTCTCTCTCTTCCAGCAACACCCCCAAACCCTCAGTGTCTCTCTCTTCCAGCAACACCCCCAAACCCTCAATGTCTCTCTCTTCCAGCAACACCCCCAAACCTTCAGTGTCTCTCTCTTCCAGCAACACCCCAAACCCTCAGTGTCTCTCTTTTCCAGCAACACCCCCAAACCCTCAGTGTCTCTCTCTTCCACCAACACCCCCAAACCCTCAGTGTCTCTCTCTTCCACCAACACCCCCAAACCCTCAGTGTCTCTCTCTTCCACCAACACCCCCAAACCCTCAGTGTCTCTCTCTTCCAGCAACACCCCCAAACCCTCAGTGTCTCTCTCTTCCACCAACACCCCCAAACCCTCATTGTCTCTCTCTTCCAGCAACACCCTCAAACCCTCAGTGTCTCTCTCTCCCCCCCAACGACACCCCCAAACCCTCAGTGTCTCTCTCTTCCAGCAACACCCCAAACCCTCAGTGTCTCTCTCTTCCAGCAACACCCTCAAACCCTCAGTGTCTCTCTCTCCCCCCAACGACACCCCCAAACCCTCAGTGTCTCTCTCTTCCAGCAACACCCCCAAACCCTATTATCTGCTGGTACTTACATCAACGGAGAGGTCGAGCAGCTGCGCCATGCGTTTCATAGTGATCCTGGTGTAATATTTCTCCATGATCCTTATGTTCTGCAAGAGAAGAGACAGCGGTGCCCTGGTTAGACGCAAGCAGAGGGCACCAGTCCTGCCACCCCGTACCCGCCGGGGTACAATGCACAATCTGCCTGATGAAAATACACAAAGTGCAGCCTTACGTGTTCCACCACCCGGTTCTTGAGATCTTTCCAGCGCTTCTCGCCCTCCTCGCTGCAGGAAAACACATCGGTGGCCGAGCTGTCCAGGGAGCCTTCCCTCAGCTCCTTCCCATAATCCTCTACCAGCGTGCTCCAGCGCATCAGCTCCATTGTGGTGAAGAGTTTTAGCAAATCCCTAGGAAACAGCGAGGTCACTATGGGTACAGAACCCCCCTCCCCAGGGAACCCAGACACAAGAACAGAACCCCCCTCCCCAGGGAACCCAGACACAAGAACAGAACCCCCCTCCCCAGGGAACCCAGACACAAGAACAGAACCCCCCTCCCCAGGGAACCCAGACACAAGAACAGAACCTGTTCCACGGGGTGTTGTGATTGGGCCACAACATTTCCAATCAGTCTGGGGGCGCTGCTTACCTGCCCCCTGGGATCATTACTTTATATAGCAGTGGGCTAGGACCCCATAATTAGAGGGGGCTGCACTTTACTGCAGTGTCACTAAATGATACTTACTTGTATTTGGGAATATCCTCCAGTTTTTTATCAGCACTGATCCTATGGACCAGGTCGGACTGCTCGTTGTCGTACGGAGACAGAATGACATACAGCACCACGCTCTTCAGGGCCTACGGGAAAGAAGAGAGCAGTTTGCAGCACCCCTCTCTGTGGGTATCCCCAATAACTGGTTCTTGTAAGGAAATTCTGTCATTCAATGATTTAACCCAAGCTCAGACTTTCCTGGAAAAGCTGGGCAAAATGGCCAATCAATGCAATGTAACCCCCGGGGGAGCAGTTACACACAGGTCCGTATTGGGGTCTCATTGGTCCATACGCTGGGCCATCATTATAGCCTTTCAGCAAGGATCTGATTGGTGGGAATGTGCCCACAGGTAAGGACTGCATCGGGCAGGTCCCCCCCATACTCACAACTCCCCTTTCCTTCATCCTCAGCACAAATAGATGCGCAGAACTGCACACGTGAAACAGAACCGGCACAGGAACCCCCACACCCAGAGAAACCCCCAGCAGTGAAATGAGCAGGACTTGCCCCCCCCCCGCAGAACTTACATGCTGCCATTTGTCACTCTCTGCCTGGATACAGGGGGTATCATAGATGGCCCGGTAGTGCTTGCATATAGACAGGTAAGACCCCTCGTGCTGGTCCACTTGGATCATTAAGTTGTAATACTTCAGCTTAGGTTTCTGAAAGACAAGAAGGGACAGGGTTATGCAAGAGAATAATGGTGCTGATCCGATCAGTCACTGATGCACCAAGACGTATGGACCCCCCAGTCATATGGTGCAAATGATGTAGATAAATACCAGATGCCCAAAGGGAACCATTTACCTCTGTGTTCTCCTCCTTGAAGAACTTGGTGTTTATCTTCTTGCTAATGATTTGGGTTCGGATATAATCCTTAACGGCCAGACACAAGCGCATCTGCTCCAGTATGAACTCCACCTTCTCCTTCTTCTCCATTGACCCATACGTCTCCACCTGTCCAGACACACACAACAAACAGCCATTGCAGGTGGGAAAGTGTTTAGGGCTCAGTAACTTTAGCTCCAAAAATAACATGAACCATTAACTGAAATCATTCCCTCCTGCATAATAGTCTCCTGCTTATCTGTTAGCCTCCAACAAATAGTGAAAGGAGTTGTTTATACAGAGCTCACGATCTCTGGTTAAAATAGAACTTCAGCATAAATTCTATTTATTTTGCTTGGGTAGGATTACTTTAGTGTACTAAGCACAATTCAGCAGGAACAGCACCCTCATAGCCTGTACAGAGAGAGATACCATAAAACTATGGCACATGGGGATTCCCCTGTACTAAGCACAATTCAGCAGGAACAGCCCCTAAGTTTGCTCATAGCCTGTACAGAGAGATACCATAAAACTATGGCACATAGGGATTCCCCTGTACTAAGCACAATTCAGCAGGAACAGCCCCATTAGGATTGCAAGGAAAGAGCCATTAGATACAATAGCTTGAAGCAGACTGAAGGAAGGATCCCAGTGACTTTAGCACAAACACCTGATAGCTACCTGTAGCTCCTGCAGAATGGAGGCAGCCTCCTGAACATCTCCGCTCTGTTCCTTGATAGCAGCGAGTGTTTTGGTTAGGCGAGCGCGCTCAATTTCCACGTAGATCTGCCAACATGAGAGATAAAGGGGGCAGTTAGAGAATAGGAAAATAGAGATCTCTCTCTCCAGAGCAAACATCTCACCCCCAGATTAACCCTTCCCGGGGGCCAAGCGACTGCTTCTGTGCGTGCAACACATATTGTTTATACGGATTAGACAAATGCTGCCCTATTTACTCCAAGGGTCTCGTTTTACGTTCTGCGGTCTCGGCCAGAGCAGCAGGTTGTGCTGCCGCAAAGGGTTCCGCCGTTTCACATGCCCAGTAGAGGGCAGACTTTCACATAAAGAGAATGAGGTTATTAGCCCATTAGAGAAATCATTGCAGCTTTCGATACAAATCAAGATGAATATGGATAACTCATATCGGCCCTAATTAACGCCCATTCCGAGGATTAGCCGGGTGCTGCCAATAATCCCCGGCGCTATTATTGCCGTACCTTTCCCTCTGTAACCGTGCGGAGTGTGTCAATGAGGCGCAGTTTGATGGGCAGGTCTGTGAGCTCCTCCACATACTGACAGCACTGCTGGACCATCTTGGCTACAGCCTGAACGGAGAGAAGAACAGGGTCACGGCATGTTGCCTGGCACCTATACCCCGTGCCATCTATACCATAACAATACAGAATTGCATCTATACACTGCATCTGGCACACAGACAGTGGAGGGGTACATTACCCAGAATGCTCAGCAACATGCCTAAATAACAAGCAGTCACAAAGCGAGGCACCCTGACCTCTAATACAGGACATCTTATTATTCCAAGGAATAGCCTACATGCGAGTTTTTGGGGTGTGGGGGGGGGGGAAATTGGAGGAGGAAAGGGAACACAAACACACATGACGGAAGCCCCACCCAATCTCTTGGTCTCTACCCAAAAAGGAGGTAACAAAGGAAGCCCCACCCATTCTCTACCTGCCAGAGAGGGCACAGAGGGAGGTTGCAGGATCAGTGTCAGCCCCGCCCCATACTCTTGGTATCTGCCCCCCCCACTTACCTGTTTGAGCTGACTCCTCCTCTTAGACAGAAGCATAATGTTCTCATTGAGCAGGTCCCACTCTTTGGCTTCGTAGCACATCTTAACTACTGCCACCAAGATTCGGGAGGTCGACACCATGTCAGAAGCCTGTGGGAAGAGACGCACGCGCTCATAAATATGAGGGAACCGCCCCTTGTTACTATCTGGCTCCGCCCTCTCAATAGGGTGCCACACAGAGCAGGCATCTCAGCTCTTCCACCAATGCATACAGCAGCCCTACGAAGAGGGTGCTTGACTTGTAAACAGAATGCTGATTGGATGATTTGGTGTGCATACTATACAAGCAGAGCATTTATTTCAAGCCCTAAAGGGAATATTAACATTATTTTAGAACTTTTATAAAGGAATTTAGTTACCTGGTTGCTAGGGTTGCACTTCACCTAGCAACCAGGCAGTGGGGAGAGTGCAAGTTGAATTGAAAGGAAAATGATAAAGTGGCAGTTAATGGCCAGGACAATAGCGCCCGTGGTACTTACTGTTCTCGTCTGTTTCTCCAGGGAGAGGAGGATCTCGACCACTTCCTGTAAGCGACCTTCCTACATAGGGGGGCAAGCAAAGCATTCATCAGCCAGCCTTGGAAGGGGGGGAGGCAGGGATGGGTAAGGGGGGATACAGTTTGGGGGCAGAGATGGGTAAGGGGGGGGATACAGTTTGGGGGCAGGGATGGGTAAGAGGGGGATACAGTTTGGGGGCAGAGATGGGTAAGAGGGGGATACAGTTTGGGGGCAGAGATGGGTAAGAGGGGGATACAGTTTGGGGGCAGAGATGGGTAAGGGGGGATACAGTTTGGGGGCAGAGATGGGTAAGGGGGGGTACAGTTTGGGGGCAGAGATGGGTAAGGGGGGGTACAGTTTGGGGGTAAGGGGGGTACAGTTTGGGGGTAAGGGGGGGTACAGTTTGGGGGCAGAGATGGGTAAGGGGGGGATACAGTTTGGGGGCAGAGATGGGTAAGGGGGGATACAGTTTGGGGGCAGAGATGGGTAAGGGGGGGATACAGTTTGGGGGCAGAGATGGGTAAGGGGGGGTACAGTTTGGGGGCAGAGATGGGTAAGGGGGGGGTACAGTTTGGGGGCAGAGATGGGTAAGGGGGGTCAGTTTGGGGTAAGGGGGGGTACAGTTTGGGGCAAGATGGGTAAGGGCGGGTACAGTTTGGGGGTAAGGGGGGGTACAGTTTGGGGGCAGAGATTGGGGTAAGGGGGGGTACAGTTTGGGGGTAAGGGGGGGGTACAGTTTGGGGGGGCAGAGAATGGGTAAGGGGGGGTACAGTTTGGGGGGTAAGGGGGGGTACAGTTTGGGGGGCACGAGATGGTAAGGGGGGGGTACAGTTTGGGGTAAGGGGGGGTACAGTTTGGGGGCAGAGATGGGTAAGGGGGGGGATACAGTTTGGGGGCAGAGATGGGTAAGGGGGGGGATACAGTTTGGGGGCAGAGATGGGTAAGGGGGGGATACAGTTTGGGGGCAGAGATGGTAAGGGGGGGATACAGTTTGGGGGGCAGAGATGGGTAAGGGGGGGATACAGTTTGGGGGCAAGGATGGGTAAGGGGGATACAGTTTGGGGGCAGAGATGGGTAAGGGGGGGGTACAGTTTTGGGGGCAGAGATGGGTAAAGGGGGGGGATACAGTTTGGGGGCAGAGATGGGTAAGGGGGGGATACAGTTTGGGGGCAGAGATGGGTAAGGGGGGGTACAGTTTGGGGGCAGGGATGGGTAAGGGGGGGATACAGTTTGGGGGCAGAGATGGGTAAGGGGGGGATACAGTTTGGGGGCAGAGATGGGTAAGGGGGGGGGATACAGTTTGGGGGCAGAGATGGGTAAGGGGGGGATACAGTTTGGGGGCAGAGATGGTAAGGGGGGGATACAGTTTGGGGCAGAGATGGGTAAGGGGGGGATACAGTTTGGGGGCAGAGATGGGTAAGGGGGGGGGATACAGTTTGGGGGCAGGGATGGGTAAGGGGGGGATACAGTTTGGGGGCAGAGATGGGTAAGGGGGGGGATAGCAGTTGGGGGCAGAGATGGTAAGGGGGGGATACAGTTTGGGGCAGAGATGGGTAAGGGGGGATACAGTTTGGGGGCAGAGATGGGTAAGGGGGGGGATACAGTTTGGGGGCAGAGATGGGTAAGGGGGGATACAGTTTGGGGCAGAGATGGGTAAGGGGGGTACAGTTTGGGGGCAGAGATGGGTAGGGGGGGATACAGTTTGGGGGCAGAGATGGGTAAGGGGGGATACAGTTTGGGGGCAGAGATGGGTAGGGGGGGTACAGTTTTGGGGGCAGGGATGGGTAAGGGGGGATACAGTTTGGGGGCAGAGATGGGTAAGGGGGGGATACAGTTTGGGGGCAGAGATGGGTAAGGGGGGGGATACAGTTTGGGGGCAGAGATGGGTAAGGGGGGATACAGTTTGGGGGCAGAGATGGGTAAGGGGGGATACAGTTTGGGGGCAGAGATGGGTAAGGGGGGGGGATACAGTTTGGGGGCAGGGATGGGTAAGGGGGGGATACAGTTTGGGGGCAGAGATGGGTAAGGGGGGGATACAGTTTGGGGGCAGAGATGGGTAAGGGGGGGATACAGTTTGGGGGCAGAGATGGGTAAGGGGGGGATACAGTTTGGGGGCAGAGATGGGTAAGGGGGGATACAGTTTGGGGGTAAGGGGGGGGGTAATGCATTTCAGGGGACAGACACACATTACACACAGACCCGGCACCCCGGGCAGGGGCCTATAGGTGCAGCCGTGACTCAGCTCTCACCCCAGCCATCTTCTCGCACTCGGGCAGCCGCTGATCCACGGTGCTGCTATAATCCACCTCCATCTTAACAATGCGGCCATCGGAGCGTTCGGTTTCCTCTGACATGTTGATCCCGGAGACTCCCTGTGAGACAGCAGCACAGTAAGCAGGCACACGCCACGGCCGCCTCAGCCCGTCAGGACCCAATGACAATGTGCGGAAACTCGCACAGGCGAATGCAGAGGCCGCCTAAATCCGCCAGGACCCCCAAGCATTAGGGGAGGAGCTTTGGCCGTCACTAGTGACGTATCAGCCGCTACTGGGATTCCCCGAACCGTGAGTGATTGGCTGCCCCCTACCGAGCGGGGCGCTTACTGCCCTGAGGGCAAGTTCAACTCTAACCTCTTATAAAATGACCAACTCTAAGCAACTTTTCAATTGGTCTTCATTTTTGATAATTTTTAGTTATTTGTCTGTTTCTTTGCAGCTTTCAGAAGGGGGTCACTGACCCCAGCAGCCAAGAAAATATTCCTCTGCCAGGCTACAATGTTATTGTTATTAATGTGTATTATTTACCTTTCTATCCAGCCCCTACTATTCATACATCAGTCACTATCGCAAATGACTCCCTGTTACTAAGGTAAACTGGACCCTAGCAACCAGGTTACGGCTGCAGTTCCAAACTGGAGAGCTGTGGAACAAAAAGTAAAATAAAAAAGACCAACTGAGGGAAGAATTAGACCACGCCCAGTCCAGACCGGTTTACACCCCTCTTTTTGTGTCAGATCACAAATAACCAGGGTGGGACTGGGGGTGCAGGGCCCCCCGGGGCTCCCCTAACCCCCCGCAAAGTTTAATGCATGGGGGGGGCGCCGGCCATTGGGAAGTTTTGAAACATGAGATTTCATTTTCTGCCCCAGAGGCAAAGTGGTACCGGGGTGCGAGTCTCCTGAGCCGCTTACACCAAATATTCCTCAAATGCCCCCCAGAGCTTGCACTTTAATGCATCATTTGTCCCACGTATTCCTAGGTAAAGGGATAAAAAAAACTAATTGTGAAGTCTATAATCCCCCTCCCCCCACTCCCTGCCCTCTCTGCTCCATCACCCCCTCCGCCCCACCCCATGCCCCTCTCTGCTCCATAATCCCCCTCCCACCACTCCTGCACCCTCTCTGCTCCATCCACCCCGCTCCCCCCCACCCCATGCCCCCTCCTTCTGCTCATCCACCCCCTCCCCCACCCCATGCCCCTCTCTGCTCCATAATCCCTCCCCAACTCCCTGCCCCTCTCTGCTCCATCACCCCCTCCCCCACCCATGCCCCTCTCTGCTCCATCACCCCCTCGTCCCACCGCCATGCCTCCGCTCTGCTCCATAATCCCCTCGCCCCCACTCCCTGCCCTCTCTGCTCCCTCACCCCCGTGCCCCCCCCATGCGTCTCTGTCTCCATAATCCCCCTCCCCCCACTCCTGCCCCTCTCTGCTCCATCACCCTCCCCCACGACCTGCCCCTCCTGCTCCATCACCTCCCCACCCCTGCCCCTCTCTGCTCCATAATCCCCCCCCCACTCCTGCCCCTCTCTGCTCCATAATCCCCCTCCCCCACTCCCTGCACACTCTCTGCTCCATCCATCCCCGTCCTCTCCCCACTCCCTGCCCCTCTCTGCTCCATAATCCCCTCCCCACTCCCTGTCCCCTCTCTGCTCCATAATCCCCCCGCCACCTCCCCTGCACCTCTCTGCTCCATCATCCCGTCCTCTCCCCACTCCCTCCCTCCTGCTCCATAATCCCCCTCCCCCCAACTCCCTGCACCTCTCTGCTCCATCATCCCCGTCCTCCCCCACTCCCTGCACCTCTCTGCTCCATCACCCCTCCCCCACTCCCTGCACCTCTCTGCTCCATTAAAATCCCCCTCCTCCCGCACTCCTTGGCACCTCTCTGGTCCATAATCCCCCTCCTCCCCTCCTCACTCCTGCACCTCTCTGCTCCATAATCCCTCCCTCACCTCTCTGCTCCATAATGCCCCTCCTGCAGCTCTCTGGCCTCCATAATCCCCTCCTCCCGCCACCCCATGCAACCTCTCCTGCCCATAATCCCCTCCTCCCCCACTCCCTGCACCTCCTCTGCTCCATCACCCCTCCCCCCACTCCCTGCAACCTCTCTGCCCATAAATCCCGTCCTCCCCTCTCCCTGCACGCCTCTTCTGCTTCCATAATCCCCCCTCCCTGCACCTCCTCTGCTCCATAATCCCTTCCCCACCCCTGCACCTCTCTGCTCGCATAATCCCCCTCATTCCCCACCCCACTGCAACCCTCTCTGCTCCATTATCCCCCTCTCTCGCACGCAGTTCCCACCCTCTTTGTCTCCATTATTCCCTCCTCCCCCAACTCCTGCACCTTTCTGGCTCCATAATCCCCTCTCCCCCACTTTCCCTGCACTCTGGCTCAATAACCCCTCTCCCCCAGCTCCCTGCATCTCTGCTCCATAAATCCCCCTCCTGCCACTCCTGCCATCATCCCCTCACCTGCACCTCTCTGCTCCAATATCCCCTCTCCCCCAATGCACCTCTCTGCTCCAATCATCCTCTACCCACTCTGCACCTCTTGCTCCATCACCCCCACTCTGGCCACCTCCGGCTCCCACAACCCTCCTCCCCCACCCCTGCCACCCTTGCTCCATAATCCCCCTCCCTGGCACCTTCTGTCCATAATCCCCTTCCCACTCCCTGACTCTCGCCCTTCTTCCTTCCCCACCCCATGCCCTCTTCCCCATTATCCTCTCCCCACCTCTCTGCTCCATAATCCCCTCCTCCCCACTCCTGCCCCTTTCTGCTCCATAATCCCTCCTCCGCACCCCATGCACCTCTCTGCTCCATAATCCCTCCTCCCCATCCTGCACCTTCTGCTCATCACCCCCTCCCCCACTCCCTGCACCTCGTCTGCTCCATAATCCCTCCTCCACCACTCCCTGCACCTCTCTGCTCCATAAGCCCCTCCCCTGGCACCTCTCTGCCTCCATAATCCCCTTTCCCTATCACTCCCCTGCACCTCTTGCCAATAATCCCACTCCCTTCCCCACCCACTGCACCTCTCTGCTCCATTATCCCTTCACCCACCTCTGCTCCAATCCCCTCTCCCCACCCCTGCACCTTTCTGCTCCTAGAACCCTCTCACCCCATCCCAGCACCTCTCTGGCTTCCATAAATCCCCCTCCCCTGCACCTTCTCCTGCTCCATAATCCCCCTCCCTGCACCCTCTCTGCTCCATCATCCCTCTCCACCCACCCATGCACCTCTCTGCTCCATATCCCCTCCTCCCCATCCGCACCTCTCTGCTCCATCACCCTCCCCCCACTCCGCCACCTCTCTGCTCCATAATCCCCTCCTCCCCACTCCCTGCACCTCTCTGCTCCATAATCCCCTCCCTGCCACCTCCTGCTCCATAAATCCCTCCCCCACTCCGCACCTCTCTGCTCCATAATCCCCCTCCCTTCCCACCCCATGCACCTCTCTGCTCCATTATCCCCCTCTCCCCACCTCTCTGCTCCATAATCCCCTCCTCCCCCACTCCCTGCACCTTTCTGCTCCATAATCCCCTCCTCCCCCACCCCATGCACCTCTCTGCTCCATCACCCCCCCACTCCCTGCACCTCTCTGCTCCATAATCCCCTCCTCCCCCACTCCCTGCACCTCTCTGCCCATAATCCCCCTCCCTGCACCTCTCTGCTCCATAATCCCCTTTCCCCATCCCTGCACCTCTCTGCTCCATAATCCCCCTCCCTGCACCTCTCTGCTCCATATCCCCTTCCCCCACTCCCTGCACCTCTCCTGGGCTCCATAATCCCCCTCCTTCCCCACCCATGCACCTCTCTGCTCCATCATCCCCCTCTCCCCACCTCTCTGCTCCATAATCCCCTCCTCCCCCACTCCCCTGCACCTCTCTGCTCCATAATCCCCTCCCCCCACTCCCTGCACCTCTCTGCTCCATAATCCCTCCTCCCCCCCATGCACCTCTCTGCTCCATCATCCCCCTCTCCCCACCTCTCTGCTCCATAATCCCCCTCCTCCCCCACCCCATGCACCTCTCTGCTCCATAATCCCCTCCTCCCCCACTGCCTGCACCTCTCTGCTCCATAATCCCCTCCTCCCCCACTCCGTGCACCTTTCTGTTCCATAATCCCCCCTCCTCCCCCACTCCTTGCACTTCTCTGCTCCATAATCCCCCCCCCCACCCCATGCCCTCTCTGCTCCATAATCCCTCCCCCCACTCTGCCCCTCTCTGCTCCATAATCCCCTCCCCCACTCCCTGCACCTCTCTGCTCCATCATCCCGTCCTCCCCCACTCCCTGCACCTCTCTGCTCCATAATCCCCCTCCCTGCACCTCTCTGCTCCATCACCCCCTCCCCCCACCCCTGCACCTCTCTGCTCCATAATCCCCTCCTCCCCCACTCCCTGCACCTCTGCTCCATCACCCCCTCCCCCCACTCCCTGCACCTCTCTGCTCCATAATCCCCTCCTCACCCCTCTCCTTGCACGTCTCTGCTCCATAATCCCCTCCCCCCCACTCCCTGCACCTTCTGCTCCATAATCCCCTCCTCCCCCACTCCCTGCACCTCTCTGCTCCATAATCCCCCTCCTTCCCCACTCCCTGCACCTCTCTGCTCCATAATCCCCTTCCCCCACTTCCTGCACCTCTCTGCTCCATAATCCCCCTCCTTCCCACCCATGCACCTCTCTGCTCCATCATCCCCTTCCTCCCCCCCCTCCACCTCTCTGCTCCATAATCCCCTCCTCCCCCACTCCCTGCACCTCTCTGCTCCATAATCCCCTCCCCCACCCCATGCACCTCTCTGCTCCATAATCCCCTCCTCCCCCACTCCCCTTGCACCTCTCTGCTCCATAATCCCCTCCCTCCCCACTCTTGCACCTTTCTGTTCCATAATCCCCCTCCTCCCCCACTCCTTGCACTTCTCTAACTCCATAATCCCCCTCCTCGCCCCACTCCTTGCAGCTTCTCTGCTCCATAATCCCCCTCCTCCCCCACTCCTTGCACCTTTCTGTTCCATAATCCCCTCCTCCCCCACTCCTTGCACTTCTCTACTCCATAATCCCCCTCCTCCCCCACTCCTTGCAGCTCTCTGCCCATAATCCCCTCCTCCCCACTCCTGCACCTCTCTGCTCGATAATCCCCTCCTCCCCCACTCCTTGCACCTCTCTGCTCCATCATCCCCGTCCTCCCCACTCCTGCCTCTCTGCTCCATAATCCCCTCCTCCCCCACTCCTTGCACCTCCTCTGCTCCATAATCCCTCCTTCCCTCACTCCCTGCACCTCTCTGCTCCATAATCGCCTCCTCCCCCACTCCCTGCACCTCTCGGCTCCATAATCCCCCTCCTCCCCCACTCCCTGCACCTCTCTGCTCCATAATCGCCTCCTCCCCCACTCCCTGCACCTCTCTGCTCCATTATCCCCCTCCCCCACTCCCGCACCTCTCTGCTCCATAATCCCCCTCCCCCACTCCGCTGCACCTCTCTGCTCCATAATCCCCCCCCACTACCCTGCACCTCTCTGCTCCATAATCCCCCTCCCCCACCTCTCTGCTCCATAATCCCCTCCTCCCCCACTCCCTGCACCTCTCTGCTCCATAATCCCCCTCCCCCACTCCCTGCACCTCTCTGCTCCATAATCCCCCTCCCCCACTCCCTGCACCTCTCTTCTCCATAATCCAGCTCCCCCACTCCCTGCACCTCTCTGCTCCATAATCCCCCTCCCCCACCTCTCTGCTCCATAATCCCCTCCTCCCCCACTCCTGCACCTCTCTGCTCCATAATCCCCCTCCCCCACCTCTCTGCTCCAAAATCCCCCCTCCCCCACTCCCTGCACCTCTCTGCTCCATAATCCCCTCCTCCCCCACTCCCTGCACCTCTCTGCTCCATAATCCCCCTCCTCCCCCACCCCATGCACCTCTCTGCTCCATAATCCTCTCCTCCCCCACTCCCTGCACCTCTCTGCTCCATAATCCTCTCCTCCCCCACTCCCTGCACCTCTCTGCTCCATAATCCCCTCCTCCCCCACTCCCTGCACCTCTCTGCTCCATAATCCCCCCAACAGTAGCAGGGAGTTTGGGTGCTGGTTACAGTAGCAGGGAGTTTGGGTGCTGGTTACAGTAGCAGGGAGTTTGGCTGCTGGTTACAGTAGCAGGGAGTTTGGGTGCTGGTTACAGTAGCAGGGAGTTTGGGTGCTGGTTACAGTAGCAGGGAGTTTGAGTGCTGGTTACAGTAGCAGGGAGTTTGGGTGCTGGTTACAGTAGCAGGGAGTTGGGTGCTGGTTACTGTAGCAGGGAGTCTTGGGTGCTGGTTACAGTAGCAGGGAGTTTGGGTGCTGGTTACAGTAGCAGGGAGTTTTGGGTGCTGGTTACAGTAGCAGGGAGTTGGGTGCTGGTTACAGTAGCAGGGAGTTTGGGTGCTGGTTACAGTAGCAGGGAGTTGGGTGCTGGTTACAGTAGCAGGGAGTTTGGGTGCTTGTTACAGTAGCAGGGAGTTTGGGTGCTGGTTACAGTAGCAGGGAGGTTGGGTGCTGGTTACAGTAGCAGGGAGTTTGGGTGCTGGTTACAGTAGCAGGGAGTTTGGGTGCTTGTTACAGTAGCAGGGAGTTTGGGTGCTGGTTACAGTAGCAGGGAGTTGGTGTGCTGGTTACAGTAGCAGGGAGTTGGGTGCTGGTTACAGTAGCAGGGAGTTGGGTGCTTTGTTACAGTAGCAGGGAGTTTGGGTGCTGGTTACAGTAGCAGGAGTTTGGGTGCTTTTTACAGTAGCAGGGAGTTTGGGTGCTTGGGTTACAGTAGCAGGGAGTTTGGGTGCTTGTTACAGTAGCAGGGAGTTTGGGTGGCTTGTTACAGTAGCAGGGAGTTTGGGTGCTGGTTACAGTAGCAGGGAGTTTGGGTGCTGGTTACAGTAGCAGGGAGTTTGGGTGCTGGTTACAGTAGCAGGGAGTTTGGGTGCTGGTTACAGTAGCAGGGAGTTGGGTGCTTGTTACAGTAGCAGGGAGTTTGGGTGCTTGTTACAGTAGCAGGGAGTTTGGGGTGCTGGTTACAGTAGCAGGGAGTTTGGGTGCTGGTTACAGTAGCAGGGAGTTGGGTGCTGGTTACAGTAGCAGGGAGTTGGGTGCTTGTTACAGTAGCAGGGAGTTTGGGCGCTTGTTACAGTAGCAGGGAGTTGGGCGCTTGTTACAGTAGCAGGGAGTTGGGTGCTGGTTACAGTAGCAGGGAGTTGGGTGCTTGTTACAGTAGCAGGGAGTTTTGGGCGCTTGTTACAGTAGCAGGGAGTTTGGGTGCTGGTTACAGTAGCAGGGAGTTTGTGTGCTTGTTACAGTAGCAGGGAGTTGGGTGCTGGTTACAGTAGCAGGGAGTTGGGTGCTTGTTACAGTAGCAGGGAGTTGGGTGCTGGTTACAGTAGCAGGGAGTTTGGGGTGGCTGGTTCAGTAGCAGGGAGTTTGGGTGCGTGGTACTGTAGCAGGGAGTTTGGGTGCTGGTTTAACAGTAGCAGGGAGTTTGGGTGCTGGTTACGTAGCAGGGAATTGGGTGCTGGTTACTGTAGCAGGGAGGGGTGCTGGTTTACAGTAGCAGGGAGTTTGGGTGCTGTTACAGTAGCAGGGAGTTTGGGTGCTGGTTACAGTAGCAGGGAGTTTCGGGTGCTGGTTAAGGTAGAAGGGAGTTGGGTGCTGGTTACAGTAGCAGGGAGTTGGGTGCTGTTACAGTAGCAGGGAGTTTGAGTGCTGGTTACAGTAGCAGGGAGTTTTGGGTGCTGGTTACAGTAGCAGGGAGTTTGGGTGCTGGTTACAGTAGCAGGGAGTTGGGTGCTGGTTACAGTAGCAGGGAGTTTGAGTGCTGGTTACAGTAGCAGGGAGTTTGGGTGCTGGTTACAGTAGCAGGGGAGTTTGGTGCTGGTTACAGTAGCAGGGAGTTTGGGTGCTGGTTACAGTAAAGAGATTTGGGTGCTGGTTACAGTAGCAGGGAGTTTGGGTGCTGGTTACAGTAGCAGGGAGTTTGAGTGCTGGTTACAGTAGCGGGAGTTTGAGTGCTGGTTACAGTAGCAGGGGTTTTGGTGCTGGTTACAGTAGCAGGGATTTGGGTGCTGGTTACAGTAGCAGGAGTTGGGTGCTGGTTACAGTAGCAGGGAGTTTGAGGTGCTGGTTACAGTAGCAGGGAGTTTGGGTGCTGGTTACAGTAGCAGGGAGTTTGGGTGCTGGTTACAGTAGCAGGGAGTTTGGGTGCTGGTTACAGTAGCAGGGAGTTTGGGTGCTGGTTACAGTAGCAGGGAGTTTGGGTGCTGGTTACAGTAGCAGGGAGTTTGGGTGCTGGTTACAGTAGCAGGGAGTTTGGGTGCTGGTTACAGTAGCAGGGAGTTGTGGGCAGGAAGGGAAACGATTGTGCAACGTATCCGGCTGAAATGAGAAGCCAAGAGACACTTGGGCCGAGGGGAGAGTGTGGGACAGGGAAATATAGTGCCCCCCCATAGGGCAGTGTGGGACAGGGAAATATAGTGCCCCCCATAGGGCAGTGTAGGACAGGGAAATGTAATGCCCCCCATAGGGCAGTGTGGGACAGGGAAATATAGTGCCCCCCATAGGGCAGTGTGGGTCAGGGAAATGTAGTGCCCCCCATAGGGCAGAGTGGGACAGCCCGGGAAGGTGCTACCCCCATAGGACAGAGTGGGACAGCCCGGGAAGGTAGTACTCCCCATAGGACAGAGTGGGACAGCCCGGGAAGGTGCTACCCCCATAGGGCAGAGTGGGACAGCCCGGGAAGGTGGTGCCCCCCATAGGGCAGAGTGGGACAGCCCGGGAAGGTAGTACCCCCCATAGGGCAGAGTGGGACAGCCGGGAAGGTAGTGCCCCCCATAGGACAGAGTGGGACAGCCCGGGAAGGTGCTACCCCCATAGGGCAGAGTGGGACAGCCGGGAGGTAGTGCCCCCCATAGGGCAGAGTGGGATAGCCCGGGAAGGTGGTGGCCCCCCCATAGGGCAGAGTGGGACAGCCCGGGAAGGTGGTGCCCCCCATAGGACAGAGTGGGACAGCCCGGGAAGGTAGTGCCCCCCATAGGGCAGAGTGGGACAGCCCGGGAAGGTGGTGCCCCCCATAGGACAGAGTGGGACAGCCCGGGAAGGTAGTGCCCCCCATAGGGCAGAGTGGGACAGCCCGGGAAGGTAGTGCCCCCCATAGGGCAGAGTGGGACAGCCCGGGAAGGTGGTTCCCCCCATAGGGCAGAGTGGGACAGCCCGGGAAGGTAGTGCCCCCCATAGGGCAGAGTGGGACAGCCCGGGAAGGTGGTGCCCCCTATAGGACAGAGTGGGACAGCCCGGGAAGGTAGTGCCCATAGGGCAGAGTGGGACAGCCCGGGAAGGTGTTGCCCCCATAGGGCAGAGTGGGACAGCCCGGGAAGGTGGTTCCCCCCATAGGGCAGAGTGGGACAGCCCGGGAAGGTAGTGCCCCCCATAGGGCAGAGTGGGACAGCCCGGGAAGGTGGTGCCCCCCATAGGACAGAGTGGGACAGCCCGGGAAGGTAGTGCCCCCCATAGGACAGAGTGGGACAGCCCGGGAAGGTAGTGCCCCCCATAGGGCAGAGTGGGACAGCCCGGGAAGGTGAGGAGCCAGACCACACGGTTCTTACACCCCGGGAAGGAGCCAATAGGAGGAAGGTGCGGCAGCGCGGAGGAATCACGGAGGGGGAGTAGTTTGAATTGGGCCCCTGCCTCCCATTGGCTGCTGCGCACACCCTTCCCCTGCTGATGTCAGGCCGCCGCTGCTGCATCACTGCGGGGGGATGAGGAGGAGGAAGCAGTCCCGTACAGCGGCGCATACCGTGGGGCACATCGCTGGGACTGGCCGCTCTGTGTGGCCCCGGGAAGCTGCTCGCTAGTCTCGGTAGCTGCTGGGCTCACATTCCCGGCCGTTCCCCGCCTGGGTCCCGCTCGCTGTGGGTTTGCGGTTCTTTGCAGAGACAAAGGCGGGACTGTGGGTTCGGGGAGCGCAGCTGCTCGGGACTGAATGAGTTAATGAGCGGAGGGGCCACATCGGCCGATGATGCTGCTCAAGGAGTACAGGATCTGCATGCCCCTGACTGTGGAGGAGGTGAGTGGCCACCAAGGGGTTAAATTAACCCGCTCCCTGCTGCGCTTGCTTGGGGTGTTTAACCCACTCGGTGCTCAGGCTACTGTTACTCAGCGCTGGGCCACTAGCCCTTCCTCACTGGGATACTGTCATTTGCCCTGGGCTAGTAACCCTGCTGGGATACTGTCATTTGCCCTGGGCTAGTAACCCTGCTGGGATACTGTCATTTGCCCCGGGCTAGTAACCCTGCTGGGATACTGTCATTTGCCCTGGGCTAGTAACCCTGCTGCTATACTGTCATTTGCCCCAGGCTAGTAACCCTGCTGCTATACTGTCATTTGCCCTGGGCTAGTAACCCTGCTGGGATACTGTCATTTGCCCTGGGCTAGTAACCCTGCTGGGATACTGTCATTTGCCCTGGGCTAGTAACCCTGCTGCTATACTGTCATTTGCCCTGGGCTAGTAACCCTGCTGCTATACTGTCATTTGCCCTGGGCTAGTAACCCTGCTGCTATACTGTCATTTGCCCTGGCTAGTAACCCCTGGCTGCTATACTGTCATTTGCCCCGGGCTAGTAACCCTGCTGGGATACTGTCATTTGCCCTGGGCTAGTAACCCTGCTGGGATACTGTCATTTGCCCTGGGCTAGTAACCCTGCTGGGATACTGTCATTTGCCCCGGGCTAGTAACCCTGCTGGGATACTGTCATTTGCCCTGGGCTAGTAACCCTGCTGGGATACTGTCATTTGCCCTGGGCTAGTAACCCTGCTGCTATACTGTCATTTGCCCTGGGCTAGTAACCCTGCTGGGATACTGTCATTTGCCCTGGGCTAGTAACCCTGCTGCTATACTGTCATTTGCCCCGGGCTAGTAACCCTGCTGGGATACTGTCATTTGCCCCGGGCTAGTAACCCTGCTGCTATACTGTCATTTGCCCTGGGCTAGTAACCCTGCTGGGATACTGTCATTTGCCCTGGGCTAGTAACCCTGCTGGGATACTGTCATTTGCCCTGGGCTAGTAACCCTGCTGGGATACTGTCATTTGCCCTGGGCTAGTAACCCTGCTGGGATACTGTCATTTGCCCTGGGCTACTAATCCCTTGATGTTGGGATGGTTGCACTGTTAATAAATCCAGGGCTAGTAATCCCTTTGGTGATGACATGTTTGCACCGTTAACAAGCCCTGGGCTAGTAGCCCCTTTAGGCTGGGGTGGTTGTACCGTTACTAGGGGCAATGGATACAGTACTGCCCTTTGCATTATGTTGGTGCTTTATACATATTCCATGGGGCAGATCATGGGCTCCAAGTTAAAGTAACTGCAATTAGCCGCAATTGCCCCTCGGAACATGTAATGTCGTTATCATTTCCTCAGGGACCACTAAGCATCCCCGCGGCAGCCTTGGTTGGTTGGCCAGTTCCCCGGCTAAATGGGGACAGTAACTGCCAACCCAGCAATACAGTCGTAGCCCCAGGGCTCCCTGCGCTGCTCCATTTGTCTGAGCTGCTTCTGAACCTCTTCTGCACTCAGTGGAACAGAGAGGGAACATTGAGGCCACCAGGTGGCACTGAGAGCTTCACCTATCTGCCTGCCTGTGAGCCCTCTGCGCTGCGCCGGGTACCGAGTATCACTGTACTGTCCGACTGCTGCTCTGTTGGGCAACGGGAACTGAGTCTGAGTCCATTTTAACTCAAACGTTATTAGGGTCTTTATTATTGTGTGCCCAGAACATTCCCTCTCTGTATATTTGTATTTATACATATGGGTAGGGGGTGCCATAGTGTTTCCCTTAGACAGTACAGTATGGGGGTACAGCTTATTGTGTGCCCAGAACATTCCTTCTCTGTATATTTGTATTTATACATATGGGTAGGGGGTGCCATAGTGTTTCCCTTAGACAGTACAGTATGGGGGTACAGCTTATTGTGTGCCCAGAACATTCCTTCTCTGTATATTTGTATTTATACATATGGTAGGGGGTGCCATAGTGTTTCCCTTAGACAGTACAGTATGGGGGTACAGCTTATTGTGTGCCCAGAACATTCCTTCTCTGTATATTTGTATTTATACATATGGGTAGGGGGTGCCATAGTGTTTCCCTTAGACAGTACAGTATGGGGGTACAGCTTATTGTGTGCCCAGAACATTCCTTCTCTGTATATTTGTATTTATACATATGGGTAGGAGGTGCCATAGTGTTTCCCTTAGACAGTACAGTATGAGGGTACAGCTTATTGTGTGCCCAGAACATTCCTTCTCTGTATATTTGTATTTATACATATGGGTAGGGGGTGCCATAGTGTTTCCCTTAGACAGTACAGTATGGGGGTACAGCTTATTGTGTGCCCAGAACATTCCTTGTATTTATATATAAGGCTAAAAGCTCTCAAATTCTGGTTGTTTTAGGTTCATAAGTAAATCCCTAGTTGCAGAGCTTGGGTGCCCAATGGGGTAAAGCTATATGGGGACAAAGATAAGTTGGCAACTTGGCCACTCATGCATTTCGGCACGTGTTTGGAGCCCTTGGAATGTACCAACCAGTCTATATGTGGCTGGAAAATTACTAGAACTTTCAGTTGGGCAGGTTTGAAATCCCATTGGACGAGGGCCCATCAGCGCCTTTATGCAGTTCTTTCCCAATGGGTCGCCATAGTTACTGTGTGTAGCCAAAACGCTTGGTCCAGATATAGGGCTTGGCGGTGCTGTGGCAGCTAATGGGTCAATGAAGCCCTAAGGGGATTGTACCACTCCTTCATACCTGGGGGTAATAAGAAAATAAGTATCAGTTGCCCCATCGCTGGAGTCCCCCTCCTCATGCTGGGGCAAATTGGTGGCTTTGCCCTTTCGCGGGGTGGGGTGAGAAAGTGAGCGGCTGCTACTTAGCCTACTCTGCCCAGTTCTGGGGTTGGGGCTTGTAGCAGAGCATTGGATTGCAAGCTCCTGCGCATCATCTGAATTATACATGTTTGCCCCAGTGAGTATCACTCTGCTATATTTGCCCCTTAGCACTGGGCTCACTGCTGCCCTTGGATGGAATGGCGCGACATGGGACCGACATTAATAGCAATGTAGGATTGTGGGGGGTATTATGTCATGCTGCTCAGTCTAGTATCTGCCCCAGGCTGGGGCTAATGATCCTCCACTTCCCATTGGTTAGTATGTGATAGTGTATGGGGAGTTGTTTTTGCTCAGTCAGCAGCTCCCACTCTCTCCCGGCTGCGCATTGCACCGCGTCCTCCCTTAGCATGGAATTGTGCCGCAGGGACGGGCAGCGGCGCCCCCCAAGGGCCACCAGAAGGTATCAGCCCCCTGGGAAAAGAGAAATGAAAGGAACAGGCCGCTTGAAATCATTGGCTCCTGTGTGAGGAACAGTGTCTTCCCTGGATACGGGGTATAGAGCTATGGGGCAGAGAGGGCCGGGGGGGGGTAACATTAGTGCCCGTAACAGGGAGGGGGTAACGCTGGTGCCCGTAACAGGGAGGGGGTAACACTGGTGCCCGTAACAGGGAGGGGGTAACACTGGGGCCCGTAACAGGGAGGGGGTAATGCCGGTGCCCGTAACAGGGAGGGGGTAATGCTGGTGCCTGTAACAGGGAGGGGGTAACATTAGTGCCCGTAACAGGGAGGGGGTAACATTAGTGCCCGTAACAGGGAGGGGGTAACATTAGTGCCCGTAACAGGGAGGGGGTAACATTAGTGCCCGTAACAGGGAGGGGGTAACATTAGTGCCCGTAACAGGGAGGGGGTAACATTAGTGCCCGTAACAGGGAGGGGGTAACATTAGTGCCCGTAACAGGGAGGCGGGTAACATTAGTGCCCGTAACAGGGAGGGGGTAACATTAGTGCCCGTAACAGGGAGGGGTAACATTAGTGCCCGTAACAGGGAGGGGGTAACATTAGTGCCCGTAACAGGGAGGGGGTAACATTAGTGCCGTAACAGGGAGGGTAACATTAGTGCCCGTAACAGGGAGGGGGTAACATTAGTGCCCGTAACAGGGAGGGGGTAACATTAGTGCCCGTAACAGGGAGGGGGTACATTAGTGCCCGTACAGGGAGGGGTTGACATTAGTGCCCGTAACAGGGAGGGGGTAACATTAGTGCCCGTAACAGGGAGGGGGTAACATTAGTGCCCGTAACAGGGAGGGGGTAACAATGGGGCCCGTAACAGGGAGGGGTTAATGCTGGTGCCCGTAACAGGGAGGGGTTAATGCTGGTGCCCGTAACAGGGAGGGGGTAACGCCGGTGCCCGTAAACAGGGAGGGGGTAACGCCGGTGCCCGTAACAGGGAGGGGGTAACGCCGGTGCCCGTAACAGGGAGGGGGTAACGCCGGTGCCCGTAACAGGGAGGGGGTAACGCCGGTGCCCGTAACAGGGAGGGGGTAATGCCGGTGCCCGTAACAGGGAGGGGGTAACGCCGGTGCCCGTAACAGGGAGGGGGTAACGCCGGTGCCCGTAACAGGGAGGGGGTAACGCCGGTGCCCGTAACAGGGAGGGGGTAACGCCGGTGCCCGTAACAGGGAGGGGGTAACGCCGGTGCCCGTAACAGGGAGGGGGTAACGCCGGTGCCCGTAACAGGGAGGGGGTAACGCCGGTGCCCGTAACAGGGCAGGGGTTGCATTGATTCTGGGCTATAAATGTATTTTTGATGGCACAGCTGCATAGCCAATCCAGAAAGGGATGGGGGCATTAGTATTGGCTAGTGCGGGGCAAATCTAGATGCCACTGATGCCTCGCAGGGGATTGGCTCTGCCCCACACTAGCTGGGCCCCCTCCCTATGTTGGACGCATTGCTTTATCCATAAGTATTTGATCTCCTTAATCACCATCTGCTGCTACATTGCCACTAATCCGACTGATTGGGGGCAAAGCCAGGCTGCTGGGCCGGACCCGCTACTCCCCCTGTACCTGCATGTGTTGGTACCGACTTGGGCCCCTGGTTCTGTTTGCTGATTATACTCACAGTCGTCTATTGATCTGGCCTGAGGGAGGGCATTAGCCCTTTCCTTCTCTTTAACTGCCCCCCTTCATGTTTCACAGGGGTCTATGTCTCTTTAGCCTTCGGGCACCAGGATTTGATGGCAAGCTCTGTAGGGCAGAGGCTCAGGCCCTGTATAACCCTCTGTACAATGGGGGCTGTGTGTTTGCTATGTGGCATTAATCTAATACCTGCTCCTGTTGGTATATACTGATACCCCCCAGGGGCAAAGCCTATGTGTAAGAACAGACAATAATCATTTCTGTGCCCCTCCTGTATCTCCTGTATCAGTAACTGCAGCGTATAGCAACCCGGGGCATTTCTCTGCTGCAGGTAATAACTGCCAACCAGCTGGCAGCTGGCATTCAAACTTTGTATATAGTTGGCACAAGCAAGGGGGGGGGGGGGGGGGGCAAGGTGCTAAAGGCAGGGTTGTGAATTTAGTAAAATTTGTACTGATTGTTATTGTAATAATCCAAACTGTTTCCCCTATGGGGGTACAGCTTATTGTGTGCCCAGAACATTCCTTCTCTGTATATTTGTATTTATACATATGGGTAGGGGGTGCCATAGTGTTTCCCTTAGGCAGTACAGTATGGGGGTACAGCTTATTGTGTGCCCAGAACATTCCTTCTCTGTATATTTGTATTTATACATATGGGTAGGAGGTGCCATAGTCTTTCCCTTAGACAGTACAGTATGGGGGTACAGCTTATTGTGTGCCCAGAACATTCCCTCTCTGTATATTTGTATTTATACATATGGGTAGGGGGTGCCATAGTGTTTCCCTTAGACAGTACAGTATGGGGGTACAGCTTATTGTGTGCCCAGAACATTCCCTCTCTGTATATTTGTATTTATACATATGGGTAGGGGGTGCCATAGTGTTTCCCTTAGACAGTACAGTATGGGGGTACAGCTTATTGTGTGCCCAGAACATTCCCTCTCTGTATATTTGTATTTATACATATGGGTAGGAGGTGCCATAGTGTTTCCCTTAGACAGTACAGTATGGGGGTACAGCTTATTGTGTGCCCAGAACATTCCTTCTCTGTATATTTGTATTTATACATATGGGTAGGAGGTGCCATAGTGTTTCCCTTAGACAGTACAGTATGGGGGTACAGCTTATTGTGTGCCCAGAACATTCCTTCTCTGTATATTTGTATTTATACATATGGGTAGGAGGTGCCATAGTGTTTCCCTTAGACAGTACAGTATGGGGGTACAGCTTATTGTGTGCCCAGAACATTCCTTCTCTGTATATTTGTATTTATACATATGGGTAGGGGGTGCCATAGTGGGGGCAATTAAGGGCTGGCCGCTCTCAATGGTCTTCTCGTCCCTACTCCAAGCCTTTCCAATGCCCCGGCCCTCAGCTCCTGTAAATGATCTGCCCCCCCCATTCATATTTAGAGGTATTGCTGTGCCCTCCTGCCCAGGCAGGATTGTCTCATTCCTGGGCCCTCCCCTCAGGCATCTGCTCGTTCTATTAATTAGGGCTGTCACCAATTAATTGTTATCATGATACATTGCTGCACTTTCTAATGGATGTGTGCAAGGCCTGCTGGGACATGGTGCATTGCATCATGGGAAATGGCTGTTTCAGCTCTGGTCCCCATCATGGCTACTATATCCTCCATTCTCTTTCCTTTCTCTGGTTCTGACTCTTGAAATAATATAGCAAAAGTCAGTTGCCTGTGGAAATGTGGGCTAAATGCATATTGGAAAGACATTTTTCCCATTGGGGAGGGGTATTTCCTTCTGTGTTACAGGGGTTGTTAGGGCAGCAAATCCCTTTGGCCGTTCCTGGCTTCCTGTTGTGAGGCTGCAGTGAATCGAGGCCATTACTATGGGATGTTGCAGTTTCCAGGCTAAAATAAGTCGGCTCCGTCCCTAAATAGCGCCGGGGGGTAAATACAGCGAGCGGCGTGGATTCCAGGTGGAGTCTTTCCTGCGGGATGTTGGGAATGTCGGAGCTGCGTATTAATAGAAAGTGTTGTTATTATTGTGATTATTTTCCGTGCATTTCCCCTGGTGCTGGGGGGCTGCTCCTTTATGGCGGAAAGGCAATATGGGGGTAAGAAATAGCCGTCTATTTGCAGCCGCAGCTCCCTATTAATATCTCTACAAGCCTCCATTGTGTTGATGTTGCCGTGGAGACGCCAGTCATATGGTGGAAGCGAGACTACTACCAAAATAACCGTCGGACAGGTGCGCTGGGTTCCCTCTCAGGTTTCCGCCTGCAGGTGATATGACTCCTCCCACTGGAGCCCAGGCCCACGGCTTTTATCCAATAGAAGTTCATATACAGCAGGTTGTGCGCCCCCTACTGGCTGCCCCTACTATAAATTGCCACTAGCCCCAGCTGCCCTTTAACTTTCCCTTGGAACAAATATTCCTTAGGGCGTTCCTTAATAAAAGTCTGGTCATTATGTATAGGGAATAGGATAATAGTGGAGAGGGAATGGGGATATAATGGAAGGGAGAGGGAATGGGGATATAATGGAGGGGAGAGGGAATGGGGATATAATGGAAGGGAGAGGGAATGGGATATAGTGGAGGGGAGAGGGAATGGGGATATAATGGAAGGGAGAGGGAATGGGATATAGTGGAGGGGAGAGGGATGGCGATATGGACGGGAGAGGGATGGGTGATAGTGGAAGGGGAGGGAGGGGTAAATGGAGGGAGAGGAATGGGATATAGTGGAGGGGAGAGGGAATGGGGATATAATGGAAGGGAGAGGGAATGGGGATATAATGGAAGGGAGAGGGAATGGGGATATAATGGAAGGGAGAGGGAATGGGGATATAATGGAAGGGGAGAGGGAATGGGATATATGGAGGGAGAGGGAATGGGGATATAATGGAAGAGAGGAATGGGGATATAATGGAAGGGAGAGGGAATAGGATAATAGTGGAGGGGAGAGGGAATGGGGATATAATGGAAGGGAGAGGGAATGGGATATAATGGAAGGGAGAGGGAATGGGGATATAATGGAAGGGAGAGGGAATGGGGATATAGTGGAGGGGAGAGGGAATGGGGATATAGTGGAGGGGAGAGGGAATGGGGATATAATGGAAGGGAGAGGGAATGGGGATATAATGGAAGGGAGAGGGAATAGGATAATAGTGGAGGGGGAAAGAGGGGAATGGGATATATGGAGGGAGAGGGGAATGGGATATAGTGGAGGGGAGAGGGAATGGGAAGATATAATGGAAGGGAGAGGGAATGGGATATAATGGAAGGAGAGGGAATGGGATATAATGGAAGGGAGAGGGAATGGGGATATAATGGAAGGGAGAGGGAATGGGGATATAATGGAAGGGAGAGGGAATGGGGATATAATGGAAGGGAGAGGGAATGGGGATATAATGGAAGGGAGGAAATATAATGGAAGGGAGAGGGAAGGAAGGGATATAATGGAAGGGAGAGGGAAGGATATAATGGAAAGGGAGAGGGAATGGGTATAATGGAAGCGCGAGAGGGAATGGGAAGGGATATAATGGAAGGGAGAGGGAATGGGATATAATGGAAGGGAGAGGGAATGGGATATAATGGAAGGGAGAGGGAATGGGAAGGGATATAGTGGAGGGGAGAGGGGAATGGAAGGGATATAGTGGAGGGAGAGGAATGGGAAGGATATAGTGGAGGGAGAGGGAATGGGAAGGGATATATGGGGAGAGGGAATGGGAAGGGATATAGTTGGAGGGAGAGGAATGGGAAGGGATATAGTGGAGGGGAGAGGGAATGGGATATAATGGAAGGGAGAGGGAATGGGAAGGGATATAGTGGAGGGGAGAGGGAATGGGAAGGGATATAGTGGAGGGGAGAGGGAATGGGAAGGGATATAGTGGAGGGAGAGGGAATGGGATATAGTGGAGGGGAGAGGGGAAGGGAAGGACTATAGTGGAGGGTGAGAGGGAATGGGATATAGTGGAGGGGAGAGGGAATGGGAAGGGATATAATGGAAGGGAGAGGGAATGGTGATATAGTGGAGGCGGAGGAGAGGGAATGGGAAGGGATATAGTGGAGGGGAGAGGGAATGGGAAGGGATATAATGGAAGGGAGAGGGAATGGGGATATAGTGGAGGGGAGAGGGAATGGGGATATAGTGGAGGGGAGAGGGAATGGGGATATAGAGGAGAGGGAATGGGATATAGAGGAGAGGGAATGGGATATAGAGGAGAGGGAATGGGATATACAGTGGTGTGAAAAACTATTTGCCCCCTTCCTGATCTCTTATTCTTTTGCATGTTTGTCACACAAAATGTTTCTGATCATCAAACACATTTAACTATTAGTCAAAGATAACACAAGTAAACACAAAATGCAGTTTTTTAAATGAGGGTTTTTATTATTTAGGGAGAAAAAAAATCCAAACCTACATGGGCCCTGTGTGGAAAAGTAATTGCCCCCTGAACCTATAAACTGGTTGGGCCACCCTTAGCAGCAATAACTGCAATCAAGCGTTTGCGATAACTTGCAACAAGTCTTTTACAGCGCTCTGGAGGAATTTTGGCCCACTCATCTTTGCAGAATTGTTGTAATTCAGCTTTATTTGAGGGTTTTCTAGCATGAACCGCCTTTTTAAGGACACGCCACAACATCTCAATAGGATTCAGGTCAGGACTCTGACTAGGCCACTCCAAAGTCTTCATTTTGTTTTTCTTCAGCCATTCAGAGGTGGATTTGCTGGTGTGTTTTGGGTCATTGTCCTGCTGCAGCACCCAAGATCGCTTCAGCTTGAGTTGACGAACAGATGGCCGGACATTCTCCTTCAGGATTTTTTGGTAGACAGTAGAATTCATGGTTCCATCTATCACAGCAAGCCTTCCAGGTCCTGAAGCAGCAAAACAACCCCAGACCAACACACTACCACCACCATATTTTACTGTTGGTATGATGTTCTTTTTCTGAAATGCTGTGTTACTTTTACGGCCAGATGTAACGGGACACGCAACCTTCCAAAAAGTTTCAACTTTTTGTCTCGTCGGTCCACAAGGTATTTTCCCCAAAAGTCTTGGCAATCATTGAGATGTTTTTTAGCAAAATTGAGACGAGCCATAATGTTCTTTTTGCTTAAAAGTGGTTTGCGCCTTGGAAATCTGCCATGCAGGCCGTTTTTGCCCAGTCTCTTTCTTATGGTGGAGTCGTGAACACTGACCTTAATTGAGGCAAGTGAGGCCTGCAGTTCTTTAGATGTTGTCCTGGGGTCTTTTGTGGCCTCTCGGATGAGTTGTCTCTGCGCTCTTGGGGTAATTTTGGTCGGCCGGCCACTCCTGGGAAGGTTCACCACTGTTCCATGTTTTTGCCATTGTGGATAATGGCTCTCACTGTGGTTCGCTGGAGTCCCAAAGCTTTAGAAATGGCTTTATAACCTTTACCAGACTGATAGATCTCAATTACTTTTGTTCTCATTTGTTCCTGAATTTCTTTGGATCTTGGCATGATGTGTAGCTTTTGAGGTGGCTTTGGGCTACTTCTCTGTGTCAGGTAGCTCCTATTTAAGTGATTTCTTGATTGAAACAGGTGTGGCAGTAATCAGGCCTGGGGGGGGACTACACAAATTGAAAATTGAAATTGATAAACCACAGTTAAGTTATTTTTTAAACAAGGGGGCAATCACTTTTTCACACAGGGCCATGTAGATTTGGAGTTTTTTTCTCCCTTTAATAACGTAAACCTTCATTTAAAAACTGCATTTTGTGTTCAATTATGTTATCTTTGACTAATAGTTAACGGTTTTTGATGAGCAGAAACATTTTGTGTGACAAACATGCAAAAGAATAAGAAATCAGGAAGGGGGCAAATAGTTTTTCACACCACTGTAGAGGAGAGGGAATGGGATATAGAGGAGAGGGAATGGGGATATAGAGGAGAGGGAATGGGATATAGAGGAGAGGGAATGGGGATATAGAGGAGAGGGAATGGGGTAGTATATAGTGGAGGGGAGAGGGAATGGGATAGTAGAGGAGAGGGAATGGGATATAGAGGAGAGGGAATGGGGTATAGAGGAGAGAATGGGATATAGAGGAGAGGGAATGGGGATATAGAGGAGAGCAATGGGGATATAGAGGAGAGGAATGGGATATAGAGGAGAAATGGGGATATAGAGGAGGAGGAATGGGGATATAGAGGAGAGGAATGGGATATAGAGGAGAGGGAAGGGATATAGAGGAGAGGGAATGGGGATATAGAGGAGAGGGAATGGGGATATAGAGGAGAGGGAATGGGGTATAGAGGAGAGGGAATGGGATATAGAGGAGAGGGAATGGGGATATAGAGGAGAGGAATGGGGATATAGAGGAGAGGGAATGGGGATATAGAGGAGAGGGAATGGGGATATAGAGGAGAGGGAATGGGGATATAGAGGAGAGGGAATGGGGTAGTATATAGTGGAGGGGAGAGGGAATGGGGTATAGAGGAGAGGGAATGGGATATAGAGGAGAGGGAATGGGGATATAGAGGAGAGGGAATGGGGTATAGAGGAGAGGGAATGGGGTAGTATATAGTGGAGGGGAGAGGGAATGGCGTATAGAGGAGAGGGAATGGCGTATAGAGGGAGAGGGAATGGGGAAGGTAGTATATAGTGGAGGGGAGAGAATGGGAGGAGAGGGAATGGATATAGAGGAGAGGGAATGGGGATGAGAGGGAATTGGGATATAGAGGAGAGGGAATGGGGATATAGAGGAGAGGAATTGGGATATAGAGGAGAGGGAATGGGGATATAGAGGAGAGGGAATGGGGATATAGAGGAGAGGGAATGGGGATATAGAGGAGAGGGAATGGGGATATAGAGGAGAGGGAATGGGGATATAGAGGAGAGGGAATGGGATATAGAGGAGAGGGAATGGGGTGGGATGCTGGTGTTGGTCAGTACTGGGATGAGAATCTGATTGGCTGGGTTCCCTATTGGGGGAATAATTCCCACCCCCCCGGGCAGCACTTGGCAGGGCTACAGGCCGTTTCATTGTACAGAGGAGCACAAAGTGGTCTGGGTTTGTTTGTTAGGAAGAAAGAGCAGCTCCTCCGGCCCAACAACAGCTCATTCTCTGTATCAGGTTTATTTTGCCCAACTGGCGCCCAAGTCTGGGGGAAGTGGAATGAACTCACTAATAAACTGGCAGATGGAGTAGCCCAGCTCCTTACCAGCTGTACCCCTCGTGTGGGAAGTGGGTGCTGGGATTGCCACCTGGCACATAGAATCTGTATGCCGTGTGGCTATAATAGAACCAGTGCAGCCTGCAGCGAGCACAGGTTGAATTACTTTATATACATATTTGCCTTCTGGTGCTGTTCTGGTGCAGACCCGATTGGCTGTTATTTGTCGCTTGATAGTAAGAAGCAGCCTCCTCCCCCTGTTTGTTTGTTCTTAGACCCCGGGCCCTAGGGTTGGGGGGGCACAGGTACGCGGGGGACCCTAAGTGATGTCTCCCATTGATTATTATTATTCCTTCCCCGTTTGGCTTTCTGAATTGCACAACACATGGGAGAGCAGAATGTGGAGAGAGAGGATGCCAAGCTGTGCCCGCCCAACATACCCTGCAATCTGGAGGCTGCTGCTTTCTGTTCTAATGGGGCAGAGTCTGTGCCACCTGGCACCGCGCTTGCCCACTTGCCTTCTGACTGCTGCCTATACCCGCTATAGTGGGGCGAGAATGGAGACATTACAACTCCCAGCACCCACTGTCAGGCATTGGGGTCAGCCCAGGGCACCATAGGCAGTGCCAAATCTGTGCCCAGGTCTTTGCCTACTGGCAGCTACTTATCTCTTCATAAAGTGCAAAACCCAGGATTCGCCCACTTCGTTGGACGGACAGCGGACTCCCCCCCATCCCCCCCCCCCCCAGAGGGCCGCTCTGGGGCGGGGATAAAGGGCCGCTCTGGGGCGGGGATAAAGGGCCGCTCTGGGGCGGGGATAAAGGGCCGCTCTGGGGCGGGGATAAAGGGCCGCTCTGGGGCGGGGATAAAGGGCCGCTCTGGGCGGGGATAAGGGCCGCTCTGTGGGGCGGGATAAGGGCCGCTCTGGGGCGGGATTAAAGGGCCGCTCTGGGGCCGGGATAAAGGGCCGCTCTGGGGCGGGGATAAAGGGGGGCCTTCTCTGGGGCGGGATAAAGGGCCGCTCTGCGGGCGGGGATAAGGGCCGCTCTGGGGCGGGGATAAGGGCCGCTCTGGGGCGGGGATAAAGGGCCGCTCTGGGGCGGGGATAAAGGGCCGCTCTGGGGCGGGGATAAAGGGCCGCTCTGGGGCGGGGATAAAGGGCCGCTCTGGGGCGGGGATAAAGGGCCACTCTGGGGCGGGGATAAAGGGCCACTCTGGGGCGGGGATAAAGGGCCACTCTGGGGCGGGGATAAAGGGCCGCTCTGGGGCGGGGATAAAGGGCCACTCTGGGGCGGGGATAAAGGGCCGCTCTGGGGCGGGGATAAAGGGCCGCTCTGGGGCGGGGATAAAGGGCCACTCTGGGGCGGGGTAAGCGTTGCTTCTCGTGTCTCCTGGTATTCGCCCCTATCCCAGTGGGACTTACCTTGGATCAGTAATGCAGCTTTTATATGAACAAGCCGCTCATTCAGAACAACCTGTCATTTTCCCAGAATGGCCCATCTGCTAAACTGGGTTGATGAGCTGCGCAGCATAATAATTGCCCCGGGCTCCAAAATGAGTCCCTCTTTGCCCCTAAATGCCCCCATGCAGGCGCCGAAACTTGCACATCTAGCTGCTATATATGCCTGCTACTATTGTTATACAGCAGCCCAGTCACTCATTAGTGCCTAATGCCCCCCAATTAGAGCTGCTGCACCCCAACAACATCTCTATGTATCTGAATGTATAGATATGGGTGGGAGCTGCCATATTGTTTCCCTGCATAGTATATAGTAAAAGTTGCAGTAGCAAAACTCCCTGCAGTCGGCAGGTAGCAGAGGACCGGATTGGGCAGCGGGTGGGTAGGAGACCAAATTGGGCAGCAGGTGGGCAAGAAGCCTATTGGGCAGCGGGCAGGCAGGAGGTCGAATTGGGCGGTGGGCAGATGGGAGGCCAAATTGGGCGGTGGGCAGGTGGGAGGCCGAATTGGGCGGTGGGCAGGCGGGAGGCCGAATTGGGCGGCAGGCAGGAGACCGAATTGGGCAGCAGGTGGGCAAGAAACCTATTGGGCAGCTGGCGGGCAGGAGGTCGAATTGGGCGGCGGGCGGGCAGGAGGCCGAATTGGGCGGCGGGTGGGCAGGAGGTCGAATTGGGCGGCGGGCGGGCAGGAGGTCGAATTGGGCGGCGGGCGGGCAGGAGGCCGAATTGGGCGGCGGGCGGGAAGGAGGCCGAATTGGGCGGCGGGCTGGCAGGAGGTCGAATTGGGCGGCAGGCAGGAGACCGAATTGGGCAGCAGGTGGGCAAGAAACCTATTGGGCAGCGGGCGGGCAGGAGGTCGAATTGGGTGGCGGGCGGGCAGGAGGCCGAATTGGGCGGTGGGCTGGCAGGAGGTCGAATTGGGCGGCAGGCAGGAGACCGAATTGGGCAGCAGGTGGGCAAGAAACCTATTGGGCAGCGGGCGGGCAGGAGGTTGAATTGGGCAGCGGGCGGGCAGGAGGTTGAATTGGGCAGCGGGCGGGCAGGAGGTTGAATTGGGCAGCGGGCGGGCAGGAGGTTGAATTGGGCAGCGGGCGGGCAGGAGGTCGAATTGGGCAGCGGGCGGGCAGGAGGTCGAATTGGGCAGCGGGCGGCCAGGAGGTCGAATTGGGCGGCGGGCGGGCAGGAGGCCGTACAATAAAACTGTACAATAAATGGGTTTATAATAATCTCATTGCAAATTATTTTCCAAATCTGAGCAAATAGGCAGGGAGAGGTCGGGGAAGGGTTTCGGGTGGAACCAACTGAAATGAACAGGAATTGTTTCCTGACTTTCCCCCTTGGGCTATTGCTGCAGCCCGTACTGCATTTCCCTTCATCCTGCAGTTTCCCTATCTCCCTAAAGAGCCCCCGTGCGGAATGCTAAGATTCCTGCCCCAGGTGTGGGCAAGATGGGACCTGAAGAAATATTTCAGGAATAATAAAAGGCAGCAGTGAAGTCATTAGGTTAAAGTGCCAAACCAATGGGGAATATCTCCTGAATATATATGTATGGGGGTCGCTGCTGAGGCAGTAGGGCAGCTTCTCACAGACAGGAGACTGGGGCACAGGTACCAGGCAGAACTCTGCTAATGGGGGCAAATGAGCCCAATAGAAGGGGGGATACTGAGGTTCCCTGTGCTCTCTCAGCAGCAGCTGCACCCCACTCCCAGGGCTTTAGGGGGGCAGAAAGGAGCTATTCAGTAGGGGCAAATGCATAGGGTATTAGAGGTGCTTGTAAGCGGGGACAAGGCAGACTGGCCCCTGGGTCTGTGTAGCCGAGACAGACTGCCCGCTGGCGCTGCCATTGGCTGGGGGGGCATTACCGGCCCAGAAAGCTCCTTAGTGGCAGATTATGTGCTCAGCACTGGATATTCCGGATCAGGGGGATAATGAGGTATCAGCCGGCTGAAAGGTTCCTCGGCAGAGAAACTGTGTCAGGTTCCGAGGGGGGAGATGGCAAAAAAAACAGAAGCCCCATCTCTAGAACACTGACTCTAGAACCCCAACTCTAGAACCCCTTTGTATGATCCCATGCGGCTCTGGATCATGTGGGGACAGTTGGATCCCAGATATTTCTCTTCTGATCCTGTTGGATGGAAGGATCTAATCAGACCTGTGGGGGGGGACCAGCTTTCTGGATAATGGGTTTTCAGATAACAATTCCCATATCCCACTGTGCCTCAGAGCTCACACTCACTGTACTAGCAGGATAGAAATAGCCCAGTGCTGCCTAAATATAATTGGTATCATTCATGCCCAGGGGCCCCGTATTGGGTTAGACCTTCTGACTGACAGAAGTGTAGTGGATACATGGCACAGCCTCTCAGCAGGATGGGGGCTGCTGTACCACTTATGTAACAAGTGCAGGTTGCTGCAGTGTAGTAACCAATCAGATATCAGCTTGTATGATTTTAGCAGCCCTGCTGTGATCTAACCTGCCAGCTGAATGGATGTGTCTCCCTGAGGTTCCGATGGGGCCCGAGTCCTTTCCCTGCCAGACGAAGGCTCTGTGCTGTGCAGCCGAGATGCTGGGACTGATGAGCATTTGGGGAGTCAGAACTGCACCTCATCAGCCCAGAGATTCCTTAGTGGCCTCTGCCCATCCCATGGGATCTCTAACTAAGAACTGGGTATTTATTGGCCCTTAGCCCAGTGCCACACTGCCCTTGCCCATCCCATGGGATCTCTAACTAAGAACTGGGTATTTATTGGCCCTTAGCCCGGTGCCATGTTGCCCTTGCCCATCCCATGGGATCTCTAACTAAGAACTGGGTATTTATTGGCCCTTAGCCCAGTGCCACACTGCCCTTGCCCATCCCATGGGATCTCTAACTAAGAACTGGGTATTTATTGGCCCTTAGCCCGGTGCCATGTTGCCCTTGCCCATCCCATGGATCTCTAACTAAGAACTGGGTATTTATTGGCCCTTAGCCCAGTGCCACGCTGCCCTTGCCCATCCCATGGGATCTCTAACTAAGAACTGGGTATTTATTGGCCCTTAGCCCAGTGCCACGCTGCCCTTGCCCATCCCATGGGATCTCTAACTAAGAACTGGGTATTTATTGGCCCTTAGCCCGGTGCCATGTTGCCCTTGCCCATCCCATGGGATCTCTAACTAAGAACTGGGTATTTATTGGCCCTTAGCCCGGTGCCATGTTGCCCTTGCCCATCCCATGGGATCTCTAACTAAGAACTGGGTATTTATTGGCCCTTAGCCCGGTGCCATGTTGCCCTTGCCCATCCCATGGGATCTCTAACTAAGAACTGGGTATTTATTGGCCCTTAGCCCGGTGCCATGTTGCCCTTGCCCATCCCATGGGAATCTCTAAACTAAGAACTGGGTATTTATTGGCCCTTAGCCCGGTGCCATGTTGCCCTTGCCCATCCCATGGGATCTCTAACTAAGAACTGGGTATTTAATTGGGCCCTTAGCCCGGTGCCATGTTGCCCTTGCCCATCCCATGGGATCTCTAACTAAGAACTGGGTATTTATTGGCCCTTAGCCCGGTGCCATGTTGCCCTTGCCCATCCCATGGGATCTCTAACTAAGAACTGGGTATTTATTGGCCCTTAGCCCGGTGCCATGTTGCCCTTGCCCATCCCATGGGATCTCTAACTAAGAACTGGGTATTTATTGGCCCTTAGCCCGGTGCCATGTTGCCCTTGCCCATCCCATGGGATCTCTAACTAAGAACTGGGTATTTATTGGCCCTTAGCCCGGTGCCATGTTGCCCTTGGCCCATCCCATGGGATCTCTAACTAAGAACTGGGTATTATTGGCCCTTAGCCCTTATAGGCCGGTGCCATGTTGCCCTTGCCCATCCCATGGGATCTCTAACTAAGAACTGGGTATTTATTGGCCCTTAGCCCGGTGCCATGTTGGCCCTGCCATCCCATGGGATCTCTAACTAAAACTGGGGTATTTATTGGCCCTTAGCCCGGTGCCATGTTGCCCTTGCCCATCCCATGGGATCTCTAACTAAGAACTGGGTATTTATTGGCCCTTAGCCTGGTGCCATGTTGCCCTTGCCCATCCCATGGGATCTCTAACTAAGAACTGGGTATTTATTGGCCCTTAGCCCGGTGCCATGTTGCCCTTGCCCATCCCATGGGATCTGTAACTAATAACTGGGTTTTTATTGGCCCTTAGCCCGGTGCCATGTTGCCCTTGCCCATCCCATGGGGTCTGTAACTAAGAACTGGGTATTTATTGGCCCTTAGCCCAGTGCCATGTTGCCCTTGCCCATCCCATGGGGTCTGTAACTAAGAACTGGGTATTTATTGGCCCTTAGCCCGGTGCCACGCTGCCTTTGCCCATCTCATGGCGTCTGTAACTAATAACTGGGTATTTATTGGCCCTTAGCCCAGTGCCACGCTGCCCTTACCCAGTTCTTAGTTACAGACCCCATGAGATGGGCAAGGGCAGCGTGGCACTGGGCTAAGGGCCAATAAATACCCAGTTATTAGTTACAGACGCCATGAGATGGGCAAAGGCAGCGTGGCACCGGGCTAAGGGCCAATAAATACCCAGTTCTTAGTTACAGACCCCATGAGATGGGCATTTATTGGCCCTTAGCCCGGTGCCACGCTGCCTTTGCCCATCTCATGGCGTCTGTAACTAATAACTGGGTATTTATTGGCCCTTAGCCCGGTGCCACGCTGCCCTTGCCCATCCCATGGGGTCTGTAACTAAGAACTGGGTATTTATTGGCCCTTAGCCCGGTGCCACGCTGCCTTTGCCCATTTAATGGGGTCTGTAACTAAGAACTGGGTATTTATTGGCCCTTAGCCCGGTGCCACGCTGCCTTTGCCCATTTCATAGGGTCTGTAACTAAGAACTGGGTATTTATTGGCCCTTAGCCCGGTGCCACGCTGCCTTTGCCCATTTAATGGGGTCTGTAACTAAGAACTGGGTATTTATTGGCCCTTAGCCCGGTGCCACGCTGCCTTTGCCCATTTAATGGGGTCTGTAACTAAGAACTGGGTATTTATTGGCCCTTAGCCCGGTGCCACGCTGCCTTTGCCCATTTCATAGGGTCTGTAACTAAGAACTGGCCAATCTGTAGCCCCTTAGTATTTATTGGCCCGGTGCCACGCTGCCCTTGTTGGTTTCTGCTCTGTGCCAGACCTGCTTGGGGCTGTGCGATGATGATGCCCGGCTGGGAGGGGGTTAATCAGCACCTCTGGGTTTTTCCATGGGGGCAATATTAAAAGCTCTGCTATTTTGGAAGCCCCCCTTCTGAGAAGCCATTACTCAGGCATTCCAGGCATGTTAGTGCTGGTGCCGGGAGCTGCCAAATTTGGCTCCAGTCCAGCGTCAGCGGCGGCTGATAGAGATGGAAAAACTGCCCCCCCACCCCCCCAGGCTGCACACCTTCTCCCCTGGGGCAGTATTAGGGCTGGGAGTTTAGTGCCCCGCAGCTGCATTGGCACAACCACACCTGGTATTGGCAAGGGTCATGTGAGCAGGAATGGTAACCCCCCATGGTTGTGCCGCCACCTTCTCACCCAATATAGGAACGTTCCTTACAGCCTTCTGGTACCTCTGGCTTTTGCCCACATGGAGAACCCACGTGGCTCCTTATTGTTTGGGTTTGGGCTGAATGAATTCATTATATTGACTTGGGTGCAGGGAAACTGCAGGAAGGCACTTTACATCTACATTTATATCATGATATTCTTGGGGGGTCTGGGACCCCAAACCCGAGGAACAGCTCCATGTGTCCCACCACTATTTATCCAAGGGGCTTCCAGTAAGTCCCCAGCACCCTGGCCAGGCCCTGTATTCTGTATAATTAAATGGAAGAAGGGCCCCTGATGCTTTCTGTCTCTGATACATACGGGATATGCCATATACACAGTATGACCCCAGGTAATGGCTCCCCCTATGGGCCCCCGGGTGTATGAGCAGAACCATTTGTCCCCTCGCCTCCTACTTTCTATGAGTTCTGCCTCACTGCTTGTGATCTGGCACCGCAACTGGTCACATGGTCTCACATACCGCAAGGCTGGCGCTCCACTGTCATGTGATACGTCATGTGACACCTCTTATGTAATCCCCGGCCCATGCCCAGGGTGATCACACTTCTGGCACCATTGGGGGAGCTCACATTTCCTGCTTCCCCCCTGAGATTCCTCTGCTGCCCCTGGGAGTCACATAGCTCTGAGCTCCAACCCCTAGGAGCCCGGTTATGCCATGGCTGCATTGCCCATCTTTCTGCTTTCCCTGGCACTGCCCATTGCCATCTTCCCTGCAGCACCACCAGCACTTACCTATTGGTTTATATGGATAGGCAGGAGCTGCCATATTGTTTCCCTTAGGTAGGGAGAGGGGGTGAAGTGTGAGTGGGAAGGATTTGGGGTGCCGGGGGTAGGTTAGAGAAGGAAAGGTAATGGGGGGGGTAAGATATTTTGGGCAGATACAGGGTTATGTGTGCAATAAATACATACATTGTGCTGCTGCCCCCAGAAATTCGGGGATCAGTGGTGGAGCTCTGTGGCTGCTATACAGTATTTGCCCCCCGCTGACTGTCAGTTGCGTGTCTCCTGGAAATCATATTTCTTCTAATTCCTTATTGTACCCATGAAATATTTCTAGAGGGGCAAGATGGAGACAGGAGGGGCAAAACCCAGACAAATTGCCAGTAAAAGACCCAAAACCATCTGTAGAGAGGAAACAGTATTGTCCCTGCCACATTATGGTCCTACAGTTGCCCCCCGGCCCACCGAGTACTTTGCCCGCCATTCTAGCCACTTTGAGGTTCTGATCTGCTCATTTTGTGGTTCTGTATCGTCTGTCCCACTAGTAATAGTGCAGGGAAACAAACCCAGAAGTGGAGAATAATTATTGATCGGACCCCCCCCCCCAGCCTGGGGCAGTTTGCGCTCCTTCCTCCCAGCAGTGCAGTAAAGTGCTGAGCCCCAGCTGAAGGGAAGCTGCTTTAGTGACACGTTGTTGTGGTTTTGCCACCCCCTGTGCAGGGAAATGTGTGCAAATGGCTCCGGCGCCCCCAACAGGCTGGGTAATGTGGGTCGGTTGGTGATTCAGAACTTTACCAGAAGCTTCCATGGAACTGGATAGGGGGGGTAGAACTGATCTGATACGTAGTAGTACCCCTCCCTCTGTTTGTGTCTCAGTCGGGTTCTCTGGGCTGAGATTATTTCTGTTCTATTAAATATTGCCCTTACCCCAATAGAGCTGAATGGGAATAAAGGGCAACTAAACTGACATTGATTGGCCTACAGATTATGCTTTGGCTATCAGATCTACAACACTGCACTGCACGTGCTCAGTCATTTCTGTCCTTTTTTTCTCATGCTGCTTACTGGGCATGCTCAGTGCTGATCAGCACAATATCTTTGGAAACCCTGCATAGGTTACCTCTCCAGCGCTCTGATTCTCTGTACTTCAGGAACCCCCCCCTGGGTAAGTGAATCCAATCTCCCCCCAGTACTTTCCCAGGTACAGAGCTCTGATTCTCTGTACTTCCTGCTCCTGGGCTGCTCTCTTTCCCATGGTCAGGCAGGAACCCCCCCCTGGGTAAGTGAATCCAATCTCCCCCAGTACTTACCAGGTACAGAGCTCTGATTCTCTGTATTCCTGCTCTGGGCTGCTCTCTTCCCCATGTCCAGGCCAGGACACCCCCCCCTGGGTAAGTGATCCAATCTCACCCCCAGTACTTGTACCAGTACAGAGCTCTGATTCTCTGTACTTCCTGCTCCTTGGCCTGCTCTCGTTCCCATGGTCAGGCAGGAACCCCCCCTCCCCCCCGGTAAGTGAATCCAATCTACCCCAGTACTTACCCAGGTACGGAGCTCTGATTCTCTGTACTTCCTGCTCCTGGGCTGCTCTCTTTCCCCATGGTCAAGGCAGGAACCCCCCCCCCCCGGTAATGAATCCAATCTCCCCCCAGTCTATCCCAGGTACAGAGTTCTGATTCTCTGTACTTCCTGCTCCTGGGCTGCTCTCTTCCCATGGTCAGGCAGGAACCTCCCCCGGGTAAGTGAATCCAATCTCCCCCCATTACTTACCCAGGTACAGAGCTCGATTCTCTGTACTTCCTGCTCCTGGCTGCTCTCTTTCCCATGGTCAGGCAGGAAACCCCCCCCCGGGTAAGTGAATCCAATCTCCCCCCAAGTACTTACCCAGGTACAGGAGTTCTGATTCTCTGTAACTTCCCTGCTCCTGGGCTGCTCTCTTTCCCATGGTCAGGCAGGAACCTCCCCCTGGGTAAGTGAATCCAATCTCCCCCCAAGTACTTACCCAGGTACAGAGCTCTGATTCCCTGTACTTCTCTGCTCCTGGGCTGCTCTCTTTCCCAATGGTCAGGCAGGAACCTCCCCCTGGGGTAAGTGAATCCAATTCTCCCCCCCAGTACTTACCCAGGTTACAGAGTTCTGATTCTCTGTACTTCCTGCTCCTGGGCCTGCTCTCTTTCCCCATGGTCAGGGCAGGAACCTCTCCCCTGGGTAAGTGAATCCAATCTCCCCCGAATACTTATCCAGGTACAGGAGCTCTGATTCTCTGTAGCTTCCTGCTCCCTGGGCTGCTCTCTTTCCATGGTCAGGCAGGAACCCCCCCCCCCTGGGTAAGTGAATCCAATCTCCCCCCAGTACTTACCCAGGTACAGAGGCTCTGATTCCCTGTACTTCCTGCCCTGGGCTGCTCTCTTTCCCATGGTCCAGGCAGGAACCTCCCCTGGGTTAAGGTGAATCCAATCTCCCCCCAGTACTTACCAGGTACAGAGCTCTGATTCTCTGTACTCCTGCTCCTGGGCTGCTCTCTTTCCATGGTCAGGCAGGAACGCCCGCCCGGTAAGTGAATCCAATCCTCCCCCCAGTACTTACCCAGGTACAGAGCTCTGATTCTCTGTACTTCCTGCTCGGGCTGCTCTCTTTCCCATGGTCAGGCAGGAACCCCCCCCTGGGTAAGTGAATCCAATCTCCCCCAGTACTTACCCAGGTAACAGAGCTCTGATTCTTCTGTACTTCCTGCTCCTGGGCCTTGCTCTCTTTCCAGGTCAGTGCCAGGAACCTCTCCCTGGGTAGAAGTGATGCCAATCCCCCCCCCCCCCAATACTTTTCCAGGTACAGAGCCTGATTTCTGTACTTCCTGCCCCTGGGCTGCTCTCTTTCCCATGGGTCAGGCAGGAACCTCTCCCTGGGGTAAGTGAATCAATCTCCCCCCAGTACTTACCCAGGTACAGAGCTCTGATTCTCTTACTTCCTGCCCTGGGCTGCTCTCTTCCCATGGTCAGCAGGAACCCCTCCCTGGGTAAGTGAATCCAATCTCCCCAGTACTTACCCAGGTACAGAGCTCTGATTCTCTGTACTTCCTGCTCCTGGGCTGCTCTCTTTCCCATGGTCAGGCAGACCCCCCCTGGGTAAGTGAATCCAATCTCCCCCCAGTACTTACCCAGGGTACAGAGCTCTGATTCTCTGTACTTCCTGCCCCTGGGCTGCTCTCTTTCCCCATGGTCAGACAGGAACCCCCCCCCCCCCCCGGTAAGTGAATCCCAATCTCCCCCCAGTACTTACCCAGGTACAGAGTTCTGATTCTCTGTACTTTCCTGCTCCTGGCTGCTCTCTTTCCCATGGTCAGGCAGGAACCCCCCCCCCCCCCCCCCCCCCCCCGGTAAGTGAATCCAATCTCCCCCCAGTACTTACCCAGGTACGGAGCTCTGATTCTCTGTACTTCCTGCTCCTGGGCTGCTCTCTTTCCCATGGTCAGGCAGGAACCCCCCCCCCCCCGGTATAGTGAATCCAATCTCCCCCCAGTACTTACCCAGGTACAGAGTTCTGATTCTCTGTACTTCCTGCTCCTGGGCTGCTCTCTTTCCCATGGTCAGGCAGGAACCCTCCCCCTGGGTAAGTGAATCCAATCTCCCCCCAATACTTACCCAGGTACAGAGCTCTGATTCTCTGTACTTCCCTGCTCCTGGGCTGCTCTCTTTCCCATGGTCAGGCAGGAACCCCCCCCGGGTAAGTGAATCCAATCTCCCCCCAGTACTTACCCCAGGTACAGAGTTCTGATTCTCTGTACTTCCTGCCTCCTGGGCTGCTCTCTTTCCCATGGTCAGGCAGGAACCTCCCCCTGGGTAAGTGAATCCCAATCTCCCCCCAGTACTTATCCAGGTACAGAGCTCTGATTCTCTGTACTTCCTGCTCCTGGGCTGCTCTCTTTCCCATGGTCAGGCAGGAACCTCCCCTGGGTAAGTGAATCCAATCTCCCCCCAGTACTTACCAGGTACAGAGCTCTGATTCTCTGTACTTCCTGCTCCTGGGCTGCTCTCTTTCCCATGGTCAGGCAGGAACCTCCCCCTGGGTAAGTGAATCCAATCTCCCCCCAGTACTTACCCAGGTACAGAGCTCTGATTCTCTGTACTTCCTGCTCCTGGGCTGCTCTCTTTCCCATGGTCAGGCAGGAACCTCCCCCGGGTAAGTGAATCCAATCTCCCCCCAGTACTTACCCAGGTACAGAGGCTCTGATTCTCTGTACTTCCTGCTCCTGGGCTGCTCTCTTTCCCCATGGTTCAGGCAGGAACTCCCCCTGGGTTTAAGTGAATCCAATCTCCCCACCAGTACTTACCCAGGTACAGAGCTCTGATTCTCTGTACTTCCTGCTCCTGGGGCTGCTCTCTTTCCATGGTCAGGCAGGAACCCCCACCCTGGGTAAGTGAATCCAATCTCCCCCCAGTACTTACCCAGGTACAGAGCTTCTGATTCTCTGTACTTCCTGCTCCTGGGCTGCTCTCTTTCCCATGGCAGGCAGGAAACCCCCCCCCCGGGTAAGTGAATCCATCTCCCCCCAGTACTTACCCAGGTACAGAGCTCTGATTCTCTGTACTTCCTGCTCCTGGGCTGCTCTCTTTCCCATGGTCAGGCAGGACCCCCCCCCCCCCGGGTAAGTGAATCCAATCTCCCCCCCAGTACTTACCCAGGTACAGAGCTCTGATTCTCTGTACTTCCTGCTCCTGGGCTGCTCTCTTCCCATGGTCAGGCAGGAACCCCCCCCCCCCCCCCCCCGGTAAGTGAATCAATCTACCCCCATACTTACCCAGGTACGGAGCTCTGATTCTCTGTACTCCTGCTCCTGGGGCCTGCTCTCTTTCCCATGGTCAGGCCAGGAACCCCCCCCCCCCCCGGTAAGTGAATCAATCTCCCCCACAGTACTTACCCAGGTACAGAGTTCTGATTCTCTGTACTTCCTGCTCCTAGGTCTGCCTCCTTTCCCATGGTAGGCAGAACCCTCCCCTGGTAATGAATCAATCTCCCCCAATACTTACCACGACAGAGCTCTGATTCCTGCTACTGTCCTGTCCTGGCTGCCTCCTTTCCCATGGTCAGGCAGAACCGCCCCCGTAAGTGAATCCAATCTCCCACCAGTACTTACCCAGGTACAGAGTTCTGATTCCTGTACTTCCTGCTCCTGTGGCTGCTCTCTTTCCATGGTCAAAGGCAGATCCCCCTGGGTAAGTGAATCCAATCTCCCCCAGTACTTACCCAGGTACAGAGCCCTGATTCCCTGTACTTCCCTGCTCTCGGGCTGCTCTTTTCCATGGTCAGGTCAGGCAGGAAAACCTTACCCTGGTAAGTGAATCCAATCTCCCCAATACTTACCTCAGGTACAGAGTGATTCCTGTACTTCCATGACTCCGGCTGCCTCTCTTTCCATGGTCAGCAGAACCTCTCCTGGGTATGAACCATCCCCATTTTCCAGGTACAGAGCTCTGATTCTCTGTACTTCCTGCCCCTGGGCTGCTCTCTTTCCCATGGTCAGGCAGGACCCCCCCCCCCCGGGTAAGTGAATCCAATCTCCCCCCCAGTACTTACCCAGGTACAGAGCTCTGATTCCTGTACTTCCTGCTCCTGGGCTGCTCTCTTTCCCATGGTCAGGCAGGAACCTCTCCCTGGGTAAGTGAATCCAATCTCCCCCCAGTACTTACCCAGGTACAGAGCTCTTGATTCTCTGTACTTTCCTGCTCCTGGGCTGCTCTCTTTCCCATGGTCAGAACAGGAACCCCCCCCCTGGGTAAGTGAATCCAATCTCCCCCCAGTAACTTACCCAGGTACAGAGCTCTGATTCTCTGTACTTTCCTGCTCCTGGGCTGCCTCTCTTTCCCATGGTCAGGCAGGAACCTCTCCCTGGGTAAGTGAATCCAATCTCCCCCCCAATAACTTTTCCAGGTACAGAGCTCTGATTCTCTGTACTTCCTGCCCCTGGGCTGCTCTCTTTCCCATGGTCAGGCAGGACCCCCCCCCCTGGGTAAGTGAATCCAATCTCCCCCCGTACTTACCCAGTACAGAGCTCTGATTCCCTGTACTTCCTGCTCCTGGGCTGCTCCTTTCCCATTGGTCAGGCAGGAAACCTCTCCCTGGGTAAGTGAATCCAATCTCCCCCAGTACTTACCCAGGTACAGAGCTCTGATTCTCTGTACTTCCTGCTCCTGGGCTGCTGCTCTTTCCCCATGGTCAGACAGGAACCCCCCCTGGGTAAGTGAATCCAATCTCCCCCCAGTACTTACCCAGGTTACAGAGCTCTTGATTCTCTGTACTTCCTGCTCCTGCGGCTGCTCTCTTTCCCCATGGTCAGGCAGGAACCTCTCCCTGGGTAAGTGAATCCAATCTCCCCCCAATACTTTTCCAGGTACAGAGCTCTGATTCTCTGTACTTCCGCCCCTGGGCTGCTCTCTTTCCCATGGTCAGGCAGGAACCCTCTCCCTGGGTAAGTGAATCCAATCTCCCCCCAGTACTTACCCAGGTACAGAGCTCTGATTCTCTTGTACTTCCTGCTCCTGGGCTGCTCTCTTTCCCATGGTCAGGCAGGAACCCCTCCCTGGGTAGTGAATCAATCTCCCCCAGTACTTACCCAGGTACAGAGCTCTGATTCTCTGTACTTCCTGCTCCTGGGCTGCTCTCTTTCCCATGGTCAGGCAGGAACCCCCCCCTGGGTAAGTGAATCCAATCTCCCCCCAGTACTTACCCAGGTACAGAGCTCTGATTCTCTGTACTTCCTGCCCTGCGGCTGCCTCTTTTCCCATGGTCAGACAGGAACCCCCCCCCCCCCCCGGTTAAGTGAATCCAATCTCCCCCCAGTACCTTACCCGGTACAGAGCTTCTGATTCTCTGTTGTACTTCCTTGCTCCTGGCTGCCTCTCTTCCCATGTCAGCAGGAACCCCCCCCCCCCCCCCCCGGTAAGTGAATCTCAATCTCCCCCCAGTACTTACCCAGGTACGGAGCTCTGATTCTCTGTACTTCCTGCTCCTGCTTGCCTACTCTTTCCAACAATGGCGGACGGAAACCCCCCCCCCCGTAAGTGAGTCCCAATCTCCCCCCAGTATTACCGCCAGTACAGAGTTCTGTTCTTCGTACTCTCCTGCTCCTGGGCTGCTACTCTTCCCATGGTCAGCCAGGAACTCCCCCTGGGTAAAGTGAATCCAATCATCGCCCCAATACTTACCCAGTACAGAGCTCTGATTCTCTGTACTTATTTCCTGCTCCTCGGCTGCTCTCTTTCCCATGGCAGCAGGAAACCCCTCCCGGTAAGTGAAATTCAATCTCCCCCCGAGGTACTTACCCAGGTAGAGAGTCTGATTCTCTTACTCCTGCTCCTGGGATGCCTCTTTCCCATGGTCAAGCAGGAACTCCCCCCTGGTAAGTGAATCCCAATCTTCCCCACCCAGTACTTATCCAGGATACAAGAGCTCTGAGATTCCTCGTATCCTGCTCTTGCTGCTGCTCTTCCATGGTCACAGGAACCTCCCCCTGGGTAAGTGAATCCAATCTCCCCCCAGTACTTACCCCAGGTACAGAGCTCTGATTCTCTGTACTTCTGCTCCCTGGCTGCTCTCTTTCCCATGGTCAGGCAGGAACCCCACCCTGGGTAAGTTGAATCCAATCTCCCCCCCCCATACTTACCCAGGTACAGAGCTCTGATCTCTGTACTTCCTGCTCCTGGGCTGCTCTCTTTCCCATGGTCAGGCAGGAACCTCCCCCCCGGGTAAGTGAATCCAATCTCCCCCCAGTACTTACCCAGGTACAGAGCTCTGATTCTCTGTACTTCCTGTCCTGCTTGCTCTCTTTCCCATGGTCAGGCAGGAAACCCTTCCCCCCCCTGGTAAGTGAAATCCAATCTCCCCCCAGTACTTACCAGGTACAGAGCTCTGATCTCTGTACTTCCTTGCTCCTGGGCTGCTCTCTTTCCCATGGTCAGGCAGAACCCCACCCTGGGTAAGTGAATCCAATCTCCCCCCCAGTACTTACCCAGGTACAGAGCTCTTGATTCTCTGTACTTCCTGCTCCTGGGCTGCTCTCTTTCCATGGTCAGGCAGGAACCTCCCCCCGGGGTAAGTGAATCCAATCTCCCCCCAGTACTTACCCAGGTACAGAGCTCTGATTCTCTGTACTTCCTGCTCCTGGGCTGCTCTCTTTCCCATGGTCAGGCAGGAACCCCCCCCCCCCTGGGTAAGGTGAATCCAATCTCCCCCAGTACTTACCCAGGTACAGAGCTCTGATTCTCTGTACTTCCTGCTCCTGGGCTGCTCTCTTTCCCATGGTCAGGCAGGAACCCCCCCCCCCCCCCCCCCCCCCCCCCCCCCCCCCCCCCCCCCCCCCCCCCCCCCCCCCCCCCCCCGTAAGTGAATCCAATCTACCCCCAAGTACTTACCCAGGTACGGAGCTCTGATTCTCTGTACTTCCTGCTCCTGGGCTGCTCTCTTCCCATGTCAGGCAGGAACCCCCCCCCCCCCCCCCCCCCCGGTAAGTGAATCCAATCTCCCCCCCAGTACTTACCCAGGTACAGAGTTTCTGATTCTCTGTTACTTCCTGCTCCTGGCGCTGCTCTCTTTCCCATGTCAGGCAGGAACTCCCACCTGGGTAAGTGAATCCAATCTCCCCCCAATACTTACCCAGGTACAGAGCTCTGATTCTCTGTACTTCCTGCTCCTGGGCTGCCTCTCTTTCCCATGGTCAGGCAGGAACCCCCCCCGGGTAAGTGAATCCAATCTTCCCCCAGTACTTACCCAGGTACAGAGTTCTGATTCTCAGTACTTCCTGCTCCTGGGCTGCTCTCTTTCCCATGGTCAGGCAGGAACCTCCCCCTGGGTAAGTGAATCCAATCTCCCCCCAGTACTTACCCAGGTACAGAGCTCTGATTCCCTGTACTTCCTGCTCCTGGCTGCTCTCTTTCCCATGGTCAGGCAGGAACCTCCCCCTGGGTAAGTGAATCCAATCTCCCCCCAGTACTTACCCAGGTACAGAGTTCTGATTCTCTGTACTTCCTGCTCCTGGGCTGCTCTCTTTCCCATGGTCAGGCAGGAACCTCTCCCTGGGTAAGTGAATCCAATCTCCCCCCAATACTTTTCCAGGTACAGAGCTCTGATTCTCTGTACTTCCTGCCCCTGGGCTGCTCTCTTTCCCATGGTCAGGCAGGACCCCCCCCCCCCCGGGTAAGTGAATCCAATCTCCCCCCAGTACTTACCCAGGTACAGAGCTCTGATTCCCTGTACTTCCTGCTCCTGGGCTGCTCTCTTTCCCATGGTCAGGCAGGAACCTCTCCCTGGGTAAGTGAATCCAATCTCCCCCCAGTACTTACCCAGGTACAGAGCTCTGATTCTCTGTACTTCCTGCTCCTGGGCTGCTCTCTTTCCCATGGTCAGACAGGAACCCCCCCCTGGGTAAGTGAATCCAATCTCCCCCCAGTACTTACCCAGGTACAGAGCTCTGATTCTCTGTACTTCCTGCTCCTGGGCTGCTCTCTTTCCCATGGTCAGGCAGGAACCTCTCCCTGGGTAAGTGAATCCAATCTCCCCCCAGTACTTACCCAGGTACAGAGCTCTGATTCTCTGTACTTCCTGCTCCTGGGCTGCTCTCTTCCCATGGTCAGGCAGGAACCCCCCCCCCCTGGGTAAGTGAATCCAATCTCCCCCCAATACTTTTCCAGGTACAGAGCTCTGATTCTCTGTACTTCCTGCCCCTGGGCTGCTCTCTTTCCCATGGTCAGGCAGGACCCCCCCCCCTGGGTAAGTGAATCCAATCTCCCCCCAGTACTTACCCAGGTACAGAGCTCTGATTCCCTGTACTTCCTGCTCCTGGGCTGCTCTCTTTCCCATGGTCAGGCAGGAACCTCCCCCTGGGTAAGTGAATCCAATCTCCCCCCAGTACTTACCCAGTGCCAGTGATGTATTGTGGGCCAGAGAAATCGATAGACTGATAAACCCTCCGGGCTCCGAGTTGCTCGGCTAGGAAGCTGACACTCCCTTGGGGAGTACATTGCACAATCCATATCTTCAGGAAATGATGCAGAGAGTGGGGGCAAGGAAAGGTTTCCCAGCAGGGATGGTATGGGGAGGGGATTGCATTCTACATGGTTAGGTTCATATTAGTAAGAGGGAGACTGAGGGTGACCTACATTCCCCCCCCCCCCCCCTTATCTGAGCCATCACATCTAATCGGGGGGGGGCACAAACAGGGGGCAGAGGCTAATTCATGGTGACACCGCAGATACAAATTTTTCCGATGTGCCAGATGCCACTCAGCCAGCGAGACCCCCGAGGAATGTCCTAGATCTGCCTCGCAAGGATAATGCTTCTCAGACAGGGTTTAGATTGTCAGCTCACGGGGTAAATTCATTGTTTGTGGGATGCTGGGCTCTGGGGGGGGGGGAATAAGAACTGATATCCCAGGAGCCCCCCCCCCACCGCCCTGATGTAGGTCAGAGATGGAAATCAGAACCCCCCCTCCCATTAGCTGCCTCGTTAGCTTGTGCTTCATTAGAGCCCACCCTGCAATACTGGGGGGGGGGGCACTGATATTGTAGTTGTCTGGGGGCAGATAGCAAGGGGTAAATATAAATTGGTTCTGGTCCAACTGCCCCAGGGGCAAGTAAATATGTGTCTTCCCTTTCTTGTTGCCCAATTCTGATCAGGAACTGGTTGGCGCAGGAGCAAATCATTCCTTTACTGCACTGCTGCTCTGTAGGCAGAATTGTGGTGTTGTCTTGGCAACAGGGGCAGCTGGGTAAGAAGCTGATTGAAACCTTGGGGCTGAGGCTACATGTGATGATTCCACAAGTACCAAATACACAGGAGCCAATTGTGGCGTCTCTGCTGCTTGTACCGGGATCCAGGAGGTAATTCCCACCCGGTGAGAGCACTTACCCACCGGTCACGTGACTTGCTGATCTCCCCCACCTGGGCAAATCCGCATTCGCAGTCTCATCAAGTGGGCAAATAATATCTCTATTATCTCTGTGTTGTTTCAAGTGTATGGCGCTGTGTATAGCAACCGGGCTATGGGGATCCCACTTATATCCATCTATTACTATGGAAACCAATCGCAGCAAGCGGATAGATCTGTGTAAGAAGCGCACGAGTCGCTCCAGCTGGGGATCCGGGAGGGATGGAGAGGCCCTTGTCATGCAGGGCACATATATAGCCTATAAATATATATATATATATATACCCCATGCCAGAACATTCCTTCTCTGTATATTTGTATTTATACATATGGGTAGGGGGTGCCATAGTGTTTCCCTTAGACAGTACAGTATGGGGGTGGGGCTTATTGTGTGCCCAGAGCATTCCTTCTCTGTATATTTGTATTTATACATATGGGTAGGGGGTGCCATAGTGTTTCCCTTAGACAGTACAGTATGGGGGTACAGCTTATTGTGTGCCCAGAACATTCCTTCTCTGTATATTTGTATTTATACATATGGGTAGGGGGTGCCATAGTGTTTCCCTTAGACAGTACAGTATGGGGGTACAGCTTATTGTGTGCCCAGAACATTCCCTCTCTGTATATTTGTATTTATACATATGGGTAGGGGGTGCCATAGTGTTTCCCTTAGACAGTACAGTATGGGGGTACAGCTTATTGTGTGCCCAGAACATTCCTTCTCTGTATATTTGTATTTATACATATGGGTAGGAGGTGCCATAGTGTTTCCCTTAGACAGTACAGTATGGGGGTACAGCTTATTGTGTGCCCAGAACATTCCCTCTCTGTATATTTGTATTTATACATATGGGTAGGGGGTGCCATAGTGTTTCCCTTAGACAGTACAGTATGGGGGTACAACTTATTGTGTGCCCAGAACATTCCCTCTCTGTATATTTGTATTTATACATATGGGTAGGGGGTGCCATAGTGTTTCCCTTAGACAGTACAGTATGGGGGTACAGCTTATTGTGTGCCCAGAACATTCCCTCTCTGTATATTTGTATTATACATATGGGTAGGGGGTGCCATAGTGTTTCCCTTAGACAGTACAGTATGGGGGTGGGGCTTATTGTGTGCCCAGAACATTCCTTCTCTGTATATTTGTATTTATACATATGGGTAGGGGGTGCCATAGTGTTTCCCTTAGACAGTACAGTTTGGGGGTACAGCTTATTGTGTGCCCAGAACATTCCCTCTCTGTATATTTGTATTTATACATATGGGTAGGGGGTGCCATAGTGTTTCCCATAGACAGTACAGTATGGGGGTACAGCTTATTGTGTGCCCAGAGCATTCCTTCTCTGTATATTTGTATTTATACATATGGGTAGGGGGTGCCATAGTGTTTCCCTTAGACAGTACAGTATGGGGGTACAGCTTATTGTGTGCCCAGAACATTCCTTCTCTGTATATTTGTATTTATACATATGGGTAGGGGGTGCCATAGTGTTTCCCTTAGACAGTACAGTATGGGGGTACAGCTTATTGTGTGCCCAGAACATTCCTTCTCTGTATATTTGTATTTATACATATGGGTAGGGGGTGCCATAGTGTTTCCCTTAGACAGTACAGTATGGGGGTACAGCTTATTGTGTGCCCAGAACATTCCCTCTCTGTATATTTGTATTTATACATATGGGTAGGAGGTGCCATAGTGTTTCCCTTAGACAGTACAGTATGGGGGCACAGCTTATTGTGTGCCCAGAACATTCCTTCTCTGTATATTTGTATTTATACATATGGGTAGGAGGTGCCATAGTGTTTCCCTTAGACAGTACAGTATGGGGGTGGGGCTTATTGTGTGCCCAGAACATTCCTTCTCTGTATATTTGTATTTATACATATGGGTAGGGGGTGCCATAGTGTTTCCCTTAGACAGTACAGTATGGGGGTACAGCTTATTGTGTGCCCAGAACATTCCCTCTCTGTATATTTGTATTTATACATATGGGTAGGAGGTGCCATAGTGTTTCCCTTAGACAGTACAGTATGGGGGTACAGCTTATTGTGTGCCCAGAACATTCCTTCTCTGTATATTTGTATTTATACATATGGGTAGGGGGTGCCATAGTGTTTCCCTTAGACAGTACAGTATGGGGTACAGCTTATTGTGTGCCCAGAACATTCCTTCTCTGTATATTTGTATTTATACATATGGGTAGGGGGTGCCATAGTGTTTCCCTTAGACAGTACAGTATGGGGGTACAGCTTATTGTGTGCCCAGAACATTCCTTCTCTGTATATTTGTATTTATACATATGGGTAGGGGGTGCCATAGTGTTTCCCTTAGACTCACACGTAACCCCCCCGTGCCGCTCTCTCCCCGCAGTACCGAATCGGGCAGCTCTACATGATCAGCAAGCACAGCCACGAGCAGAGCGAGAGAGGGGAAGGAGTGGAGGTTGTGCAGAATGAGCCCTATGAGGATCCGGTACACGGACAGGGCCAACTGACTGAGAAGAGAGTTTACCTGAACAGGTGAGAGCACAATACCCAGTTGGGCCCTACAATTCCCCTGGGCTTCACTAGAAGCTGCAGCTCTTGGGTTTCATAATATCTGATGGGCCCAGGGCCCATATATCCCTCCCTGCCCCCCAGGGCCCATATATCCCTCCCTGCCCCCCAGGGCCCATATATCCCTCCCTGCTCCCCAGGGCCCATATATCCCTCCCTGCCCCCCAGGGCCCATATATCCCTCCCTGCCCCCCAGGGCCCATATATCCCTCCCTGCCCCCCAGGGCCCATATATCCCTCCCTGCCCCCCAGGGCCCATATATCCCTCCCTGCTCCCCAGGGCCCATATATCCCTCCCTGCCCCCCAGGGCCCATATATCCCTCCCTGCTCCCCAGGGCCCATATATCCCTCCCTGCTCCCCAGGGCCCATATATCCCTCCCTGCCCCCCAGGGCCCATATATCCCTCCCTGCCCCCCAGGGCCCATATATCCCTCCCTGCCCCCAGGGCCCATATATCCCTCCCTGCCCCCCAGGGCCCATATATCCCTCCCTGCCCCCCAGGGCCCATATATCCCTCCCTGCTCCCCAGGGCCCATATATCCCTCCCTGCCCCCCAGGGCCCATATATCCCTCCCTGCCCCCCAGGGCCCATATATCCCTCCCTGCTCCCCAGGGCCCATATATATTGGGGTTGCCCTGAATCCAAGGCATGGCTGACAGATTGCCTCTCTGGCCCTCGGGAGGGTGGCATTTATCTAATGGTGCCTAATGGCCGAGTGACCAATTCCATTTTTCTACTCCTTTTAAAGGGGAACTAATCTTAGGCAGGGTGCAGGCCCTCATTGCCGGGCTGGTGTCCCTATTGTAGCAGAAGCCAATCATGTTGAGATTTGGGCCTCTCCAAATAAATCATGTAATTGAGAGGAAGAAAGCCAATGGTTTTGGGCCCTTTATCACCCGGATCACCCAGCCTTACAGGGCGCTCTATTGGGCACACAGGCTGGTGTAGGGCTTGGCACCTATTCCAATGGGTTCTGCTGGACATGGGCCAGGACCAGTTGCTGCTAATACTAGGTTTCCCCTTTAATGATCAGCACAAGCCTTAGGGGGGTACCGTCTCTTTAATAAAACCCTGTAGGCCTGTCCTGTGTAGATACCCTGATCCACCTACAGCAGCGCAATACCCTGATCCACCTACAGCAGCGCAATACCCTGATCCACCTACAGCAGCGCAATACCCTGATCCACCTACAGCAGCGCAATACCCTCATCCACCTACAGCAGCGCAATACCCTGATCCACCTACAGCAGCGCAATACCCTGATCCACCTACAGCAGCGCAATACCCTGATCCACCTACAGCAGCGCAATACCCTGATCCACCTACAGCAGCGCAATACCCTGATCCACCTACAGCAGCGCAATACCCTGATCCACCTACAGCAGCGCAATACCCTCATCCACCTACAGCAGCGCAATACCCTGATCCACCTACAGCAGCGCAATACCCTGATCCACCTACAGCAGCGCAATACCCTGATCCACCTACAGCAGCGCAATACCCTCATCCACCTACAGCAGCGCAATACCCTCATCCACCTACAGCAGCGCAATACCCTCATCCACCTACAGCAGCGCAATACCCTCATCCACCTACAGCAGCGCAATACCCTCATCCACCTACAGCAGCGCAATACCCTGATCCACCTACAGCAGCGCAATACCCGGTCCGCCTACAGCAGCGCAATACCCGGTCCGCCTACAGCAGTGCAATACCCGGGCTGTTCCCATGGCAGCAGTTGAAGTGCCTTATTGCCTCGGGGCATGTGATCTCCCTGCTCGCCCCATCCTTCCCATTCTCAGTACCGCAGAACTAAAGATCTACTTGTTGCCGCCGCTGGGGGCAAATAAATCTGGGAGTGGCCAGCGTGGCCCAAATAAAATAATGGAAAGTTCTTCCCATTTAATGTGATTTGGAGCAAACTTACTAAATAAAGAGACCCCCCCTTCCCAGTGGCGCTGCCCAGGGTGCCCCCGCATAATGCATTCACCTCCTCCTTCTCCGTCGGAAAATCCGATTGGTCCCATTCGGCGCCGCTCTGAAAGCTTTCAGGGTTCTCCCAGGGAAATCAATGGGAGCCATTAATGAGCAAAGTCGTTATTAGCACGAGGTATGTAGCCAATCCTGTGTAGGGAATCTCTGTACATTCTCCTGTAGCTCAGTGACTGGGGGTACAGCAGCTCCATGGCACTGATGGTATTCAGCCCACATTCTGCTTTAGGTGCTGTATGGAACCGGACTGGAACAGGGAGCACTGACCCTGGCCCAGAACCACCCACACATGGGAACTGGGCCACTTACTGCTAATTCTTTTCTGCCATGGCCAATTGGCTTTCTGTGCGCCCCGCTGTGTGCCCCATGATACACCTGCACTCTAACGCCCAAAGGGCACTCTCTCTTTACCATCTCCATCTCTCATCTGTTGGGCCCGTAACATCACGGAATAGGAATTTGCTACTGAATTATAAGTAATTAAACCCTGAGGTTGCTTTGGGCTCAGGAGTATTTGTCCCAGAGAATTGCCCCCTGTGAGTGCCCCATGTTCTGCTGGCTTAGGCAGATGGCGTATCGGGCATTGCCCAGGTGGCAGCCACAAAACCAACCCATGAGCTGGAGACCCTATTGGCTAAGAACTGAGTGCTCTCTGTAGTTAGATTGTGAGCTCTGCAGGCTCCATGGGAAGCTTAAAGGAACAGTAACCCCCTTGGGCAACATCAGTGTATAGGGCTTGTGCCAATCAGACTTTCTGCCTTTTAGTTTATTTACAAAAATTGTTTTTGTTTTTTTTTTTTGTTATTTCTTGAACAGGAAAATGGAATTGGGTCCAAGTTAGAATCCCAGCGACCAGATAGTTCCCCTTGGGCTTGGGCTGCTTCCCTGTCTAATTGTATCTCTTTGTCCTGCAGCAAACTGCCAAGCTGGGCACGCGCCGTGGTCCCCAAAATCTTCTATGTGACAGAAAAAGCCTGGAACTATTATCCTTATACAATCACAGGTAAGTATTGGGGCTTCGTGCTGTTATATTGTGTGCCCAGAACATTCCTTCTCTGTATATTTGTATTTATACATATGGGTAGGAGGTGCCATAGTGTTTCCCTTAGACAGTACAGTATGGGGGTACAGCTTATTGTGTGCCCAGAACATTCCTTCTCTGTATATTTGTATTTATACATATGGGTAGGAGGTGCCATAGTGTTTCCCTTAGACAGTACAGTATGGGGGTACAGCTTATTGTGTGCCCAGAACATTCCCTCTCTGTATATTTGTATTTATACATATGGGTAGGGGGTGCCATAGTGTTTCCCTTAGACAGTGCAGTATGGGGGTACAGCTTATTGTGTGCCCAGAACATTCCTTCTCTGTATATTTGTATTTATACATATGGGTAGGGGGTGCCATAGTGTTTCCCTTAGACAGTGCAGTATGGGGGTACAGCTTATTGTGTGCCCAGAACATTCCTTCTCTGTATATTTGTATTTATACATATGGGTAGGGGGTGCCATAGTGTTTCCCTTAGACAGTACAGTATGGGGGTACAGCTTATTGTGTGCCCAGAACATTCCTTCTCTGTATATTTGTATTTATACATATGGGTAGGAGGTGCCATAGTGTTTTCCTTGGGGGGTGCATTAGATTCTCGTTTGCCAATTCCCCAGCTGATTATAGAGAGGCAGATGAAGCCCCAGGGGACAGTGCCTCAGTGCCAGTATAAGCTGAGCTGTGCCAGGGACCAGGGTGCCCAGCCCATAACTGGTTTTATCTGTTGTGCAGTTTTGCTGGTAACGGTGATATTAATGGTTTCTCTCTCTCTCTCTCTCTCTCTCTCACACTCTCTCTCTCACTCTCTCTCTCACTCTCTCTCTCACTCTCTCTCTCACTCTCTCTCACACTCTCTCTCTCACACTCTCACTCTCTCTCTCTCACACTCTCTCTCTCTCTCTCTCTCACACTCTCTCTCTCTCTCTCTCACACTCTCTCTCTCTCTCTCTCTCTCTCTCTCTCTCTCTCTCTCTCTCACTCTCTCTCTCTCTCTCTCTCACACTCTCTCTCTCTCTCTCTCACACTCTCTCTCTCTCTCTCTCTCACACTCTCTCTCTCTCTCTCACACTCTCTCTCTCTCTCTCTCTCTCTCTCTCTCACACTCTCTCTCTCTCTCTCACACTCTCTCTCTCTCTCTCTCTCCCCGGCCGATGATCCCGTGGGCAGAATATACAGTAAGTGTCTCTTTTCTTCCCTCTGTCTCTTTGCATTGACAGACGTGCCCGGGCTTGATCAGACAGCAGTGGGTTGTACCAGGGATAGGGGCGGAGCTAGGGGTAGGTGGGTCATTTCTGCCAAAAACCAGTACAATACAGAGTTCTCTTTATTGCTTGGTTATTTGGGGGGACCTTCTCGGGGGGGGGGGGGTCATATTTCCTGGACCCATTTATCCGCCAGAAGAAGCCTGCGCTGGCGCTGCCACAGGGTACCAATGCCTTTGTGCCAATAGTGCTGTGTCCTACAGAGTTGGTGCCCACAGCAGGTCCCGCTGACTGCTGGCATCTCACCCATCCCTATCCCATATGGTTCAGCCCAGTTCCGGCCCAAAGCTAAACCCAAATTAATATCATGAAGAAGAGTCGGTACCACTTAGTCACCAAGTGAGATTGTGGGTACAGATGCGGTTCTGCTGGGCACTCGGGATCGGGCACGGGCACACTGCGGATCTCTGTATATTCCCTCTGCACCGGGCACTTCTTGCTGCGCTCGCCAATCAGCTACGGAGCTGGCAATCAGTACTCTCCGCTCATCCCGCTGGGAGTTGGCAGCGAGTGGTGCCCGCAGAGGTGCGGCGGAAGGAAGGCTATTGACTGGCACAGAGAGAAATGACACTGCTTGCTATGTTGCCTGGGCTTTTGGATGCAGGCCTATTGGCAGAGCTCTGTTCCTGAGTAACCCCTTCACTACCAGTCGCACCCATTAAAGGAGTTGTTCACCTTTGCATTAACTTTAGTTTGATGTAGAGAGTAATATTCTGAGATAATTTGCAATTGGTCTTTATTTTTTATAAATTATTTCAGTTTTTGTTCAGCAGCTCTGCAGCTTGGAGTTTCAGCATCTATTGGGTTGCTAGGATCCAAATTACCTTAGCAACCAGGGAATGGTTTGAATAAAAACTGATATATGAGTAGGAGAGGGACTGAATAGAAAGATAAGTAAGTAAAGGTAACTATAACAATAAACCGGGAGCCTTATTGAGCAATACGGTTTGGCTGCCGGGGTCAGTGACCCCCATGTGAAAACTGCAAAGAGTTAGAAGAAGGCAGATATTTCAAACACTATGAAAAACAAATAATGAAGACTAATTGAAAAGTTGCAATTGGCCATTCTATAAAATTCTAAAAGTTAACGTAAAGGTAAACTGCCCCTTTAAATTAGGCCTAGAGCTTTGGCTCGGTGACGGCACGGACTGGCGGTGAAGGAGTTAAACAGGGAGAGGCCCTCTGCAGATACGGGGCAGGTGAGTATTTACCCCCGAGATCTGCCCAGTGAGTTGCCCCGTTCTGACCCATAGGGATATTGGGAAATCCTGACTCTCTGAAATTCCAAGTGAATTTGCCAGGAACAAGGAGAAATCCGCCGGAACATTCTGAGATACGGTTGCCTGGCAACAGCAAAAACTACTTTTCCGTATGTGGTGGGATGATGTCTTCTGAGACCCTAAAAATACATTGTTTCATGGCCCGTCTGTTCCTGCTGGAACCCGGAGCTGAGCCGTTCCCAAACCCATGTTGTGAGGCAGGAGAAGGATTCCTGGGGGCCCCGGGCTCCGTGTGTAATAGGGCCCCACAAACTGGCTAGATCTCCATGGTTACAGATGTATTTTACTCGCTGGGTGGATTTTACAAGGTGCCAGGACCCCCCCAGACACTCGGGGTTCATTGATTCTGAAGGGAATGGATTATTATTGTCTCCCTTGGTGCCCCCGATTCTGACTCATGGATATTCTGTTGCATAGATTGTCAGCTCCTTGTTACAGGATCCACCTGTGCCAGTGCAGCTGCCTGTGGGCTCCATCCCAAGAAAGGAGTGTTTGTGCCTGTAGCAAAATGAGGGGCTGCAGACTGACCAGCTCAGGGGGCCAATCAGTAGCCCATAGACCCCTGGCCCGCTCAGTTTTGGGGGGCTCTGAGTGACAGGTCTGGGAACTGAGCCTATGGGACTCTATGGACCCGAGGTCTGTAAATCCTTTGTTTTTGTTGTGTCCTGTTGGCATTAGTTGCCCTTTCTTTTTAGACAAACTGCCATATGTTGCTGCCAGCTGAATAAAAGCCATTTCTCTATAAGAGTTTGCTGCCCTGGCATTAGCTCTGTGTGAAGCTGCCATAGTGCTCGATAATACCAAGCAGCTGGGGCAGAGTGATTGGCAGACTGGGCAGATTTCCCCTTCCCTATGGGGCTCTGTTGTACCATCTGCTGAGGGGCCCAGACTCTAGGAATGGGGGGCACCCCCTGCCCGTCTCTGGGTGCCTTTAGTGCCTGTGGTTGAAACATTTGGTGAGAGATCAGACTGAGCCGAGTCTCCGGAGTGGGGGCCACGGGGCCCTGTCACATCTCCGTATCAGACAGACGGTGGGATATTTAGGGAAAGTCATTACGCTGGGGTATAATTACACTGGCGGGGGGGGCAAGATGATTGGCTACAAATGACAGGTTAATACTTGTGCCTCTGTGATGGCTCAGGAAATAGTGGGAACAGGCGCTCACTTGGGGGGGCACCACGGTGACTGGCGCTCACATGGGGGGGCACCACAGTGACAGGCGCTCACATGGGGGGGGGCTACAAAGCCAGGGGGTAAGGGGGAGAAACTGAGCACTAGGAGCTTGCAGTCTAGTCCTGAAACAATTGCCCCTACCTAGGATACAAAGCCAGGGGTAAGGGGGAGAAACTGAGCACTAGGAGCTTGCAGTCTAGTCCTGGAACAATTGCCCCTACCTAGGATACAAAGCCAGGGGTAAGGGGGAGAAACTGAGCACTAGGAGCTTGCAGTCTAGTCCTGGAACAATTGCCCCTACCTAGGATACAAAGCTGGGGGGTAAGGGGGAGAAACTGAGCACTAGGAGCTTGCAGTCTAGTCCTGGAACAATTGCCCCTACCTAGGATACAAAGCTGGGGGGTAAGGGGGGGAGAAACTGAGCACTAGGAGCTTGCAGTCTAGTCCTGGAACAATTGCCCCTACCTAGGATACAAAGCCGGGGGTAAGGGGAGAAACTGAGCACTAGGGAGCTTGCAGTCTAGTCCTGGAACAATTGCCCCTACCTAGGATACAAAGCCAGGGTAAGGGGGAGAAACTGAGCACTAGGAGCTTGCAGTCTAGTCCTGGAACAATTGCCCCTACCTAGGATACAAAGCTGGGGGTAAGGGGAGAAACGGCACTAGGAGCTTGCAGTCTAGTCCTGGAACATTGCCCCTACCTAGGATACAAAGCCAGGGGTAAGGGGGAGAAACTGAGCACTAGGAGCTTGCAGTCTAGTCCTGGAACAATTGCCCCTACCTAGGATACAAAGCTGGGGGTAAGGGGAGAAACTGAGCACTAGGAGCTTGCAGTCTAGTCCTGGAACAATTGCCCCTACCTAGGATACAAAGCTGGGGGGTAAGGGGGGAGAAACTGAGCACTAGGAGCTTGCAGTCTAGTCCTGGAACAATTGCCACCTACCTAGGATACAAAGCTGGGGGGTAAGGGGGAGAAACTGAGCACTAGGAGCTTGCAGTCTAGTCCTGGAACAATTGCCCCTACCTAGGATACAAAGCCGGGGGTAAGGGGGAGAAACTGAGCACTAGGAGCTTGCAGTCTAGTCCTGGAACAATTGCCCCTACCTAGGATACAAAGCTGGGGGTAAGGGGGAGAAACTGAGCACTAGGAGCTTGCAGTCTAGTCCTGGAACAATTGCCCCTACCTAGGATACAAAGCTGGGGGTAAGGGGGAGAAACTGAGCACTAGGAGCTTGCAGTCTAGTCCTGGAACAATTGCCCCTACCTAGGATACAAAGCTGGGGGTAAGGGGGAGAAACTGAGCACTAGGAGCTTGCAGTCTAGTCCTGGAACAATTGCCCCTACCTAGGATACAAAGCTGGGGGTAAGGGGGAGAAACTGAGCACTAGGAGCTTGCAGTCTAGTCCTGGAACAATTGCCCCTACCTAGGATACAAAGCTGGGGGGTAAGGGGAGAAACTGAGCACTAGGAGCTTGCAGTCTAGTCCTGGAACAATTGCCCCTACCTAGGATACAAAGCTGGGGGGTAAGGGGGAGAAACTGAGCACTAGGAGCTTGCAGTCTAGTCCTGGAACAATTGCCCCTACCTAGGATACAAAGCTGGGGGGTAAGGGGGAGAAACTGAGCACTAGGAGCTTGCAGTCTAGTCCTGGAACAATTGCCCCTACCTAGGATACAAAGCTGGGGGTAAGGGGGAGAAACTGAGCACTAGGAGCTTGCAGTCTAGTCCTGGAACAATTGCCCCTACCTAGGATTACAAAGCCGGGGGGTAAGGGGGAGAAACTGAGCACTAGGAGCTTGCAGTCTAGTCCTGGAACAATTGCCCCTACCTAGGATACAAAGCTGGGGGTAAGGGGGAGAAACTGAGCACTAGGAGCTTGCAGTCTAGTCCTGGAACAATTGCCCCTACCTAGGATACAAAGCCGGGGGGTAAGGGGGAGAAACTGAGCACTAGGAGCTTGCAGTCTAGTCCTGGAACAATTGCCCCTACCTAGGATACAAAGCCGGGGGTAAGGGGGAGAAACTGAGCACTAGGAGCTTGCAGTCTAGTCCTGGAACAATTGCCCCTACCTAGGATACAAAGCCGGGGGTAAGTGTGAGGGCAGGAGTAGTGCCGCACAACAAGTAACTGTGTCTCTTTCCTTTCAGTGCTCTTTTTTGCCGAAATTCTCCATCCATATAGAGACCAAGTATGAAGATAACAAGGGAAGCAATGACAATGTGAGTATGCCCGTTAGTGCCTCCGCCCCCTCGCCAGCAGACTCTTGCACCATTACTCAACTTGCTCCTCCCACATCCAAACCCCCTGTCAGTCATGTAATCTCCCATCGCAGCCAATGGGACCCAACTGCAAAGCAGGCTGAGACCTCTAGAGGGTGCTGCAGTTCTGAGTGCGGATGGTTAATAGATAGACCTCAGCAGGGGCAGTATGGTAGCTCCCACACATACATAAATGTGCATAATGATGTTCTTTGCACTGAATATTATTGAGCCTCGTACTGTTCTGTTAATGGAAAATAATATCTGCCTCAAAGCTATTTATGAGACCCAGATATGTATGTGTGTCCCTGTATGAAAGATACACAGCCAAGGGGCCCCACTGCTACTGTTTGGGGCCCAAATCTGCTCCTGGCAATCACATTTTATATCTATCATTGAATTTGCTTTGCGAGATTTGACGCTCTTCCTTGCCACCTACTGGAGGGTAAAGGTAATGCATGGCACAGACTGCAGGAATAATGCAGCAAATGCGCCCAATTCCTTATTCACCTGCCCCACCCCCTTCCTTTTATTTCTACTCAGATTGCACTTTCTGCCCAGAGCATTCCTTCCCTATATATTTGTATCTCTGTTCTGGGCACACAATAAGCTGTACCCCCATACTGTACTGTCTAAGGGAAACACTATGGCACCTCCTACCCATATGTATAAATACAAATATACAGAGAGGGAATGTTCTGGGCACACAATAAGCTGTACCCCCATACTGTACTGTCTAAGGGAAACACTATGGCACCCCCTACCCATATGTATAAATACAAATATACAGATAAGGAATGTTCTGGGCACACAATAAGCTGTACCCCCATACTGTACTGTCTAAGGGAAACACTATGGCACCCCCTACCCATATGTATAAATACAAATATACAGAGAAGGAATGTTCTGGGCACACAATAAGCTGTACCCCCATACTGTACTGTCTAAGGGAAACACTATGGCACCTCCTACCCATATGTATAAATACAATATACAGAGAGGGAATGTTCTGGGCACACAATAAGCTGTACCCCCATACTGTACTGTCTAAGGGAAACACTATGGCACCTCCTACCCATATGTATAAATACAAATATACAGAGAGGGAATGTTCTGGGCACACAATAAGCTGTACCCCCATACTGTACTGTCTAAGGGAAACACTATGGCACCTCCTACCCATATGTATAAATACAAATATACAGAGAGGGAATGTTCTGGGCACACAATAAGCTGTACCCCCATACTGTACTGTCTAAGGGAAACACTATGGCACCCCCTACCCATATGTATAAATACAAATATACAGAGAGGGAATGTTCTGGGCACACAATAAGCTGTACCCCCATACTGTACTGTCTAAGGGAAACACTATGGCACCCCCTACCCATATGTATAAATACAAATATACAGAGAGGGAATGTTCTGGGCACACAATAAGCTGTACCCCCATACTGTACTGTCTAAGGGAAACACTATGGCACCTCTACCCATATGTATAAATACAAATATACAGAGAAGGGAATGCTCTGGGCACACAATAAGCTGTACCCCCATACTGTACTGTCTAAGGGAAACACTATGGCACCTCCTACCCATATGTATAAATACAAATATACAGAGAAGGAATGTTCTGGGCACACAATAAGCTGTACCCCCATACTGTACTGTCTAAGGGAAACACTATGGCACCTCCTACCCATATGTATAAATACAAATATACAGAGAAGGAATGTTCTGGGCACACAATAAGCTGTACCCCCATACTGTACTCTCTAAGGGAAACACTATGGCACCCCCTACCCATATGTATAAATACAAATATACAGAGAGGGAATGTTCTGGGCACACAATAAGCTGTACCCCCATACTGTACTGTCTAAGGGAAACACTATGGCACCCCCTACCCATATGTATAAATACAAATATACAGAGAAGGGAATGTTCTGGGCACACAATAAGCTGTACCCCCATACTGTACTGTCTAAGGGAAACACTATGGCACCCCCTACCCATATGTATAAATACAAATATACAGAGAAGGAATGTTCTGGGCACACAATAAGCTGTACCCCCATACTGTACTGTCTAAGGGAAACACTATGGCACCCCCTACCCATATGTATAAATACAAATATACAGAGAAGGAATGTTCTGGGCACACAATAAGCTGTACCCCCATACTGTACTGTCTAAGGGAAACACTATGGCACCCCCTACCCATATGTATAATACAAATATACAGAGAAGGAATGTTCTGGGCACACAATAAGCTGTACCCGCATACTGTACTGTCTAAGGGAAACACTATGGCACCCCCTACCCATATGTATAAATACAAATATACAGAGAGGGAATGTTCTGGGCACACAATAAGCTGTACCCCCATACTGTACTGTCTAAGGGAAACACTATGGCACCTCCTACCCATATGTATAAATACAAATATACAGAGAAGGAATGTTCTGGGCACACAATAAGCTGTACCCCCATACTGTACTGTCTAAGGGAAACACTATGGCACCTCCTACCCATATGTATAAATACAAATATACAGAGAAGGAATGTTCTGGGCACACAATAAGCTGTACCCCCATACTGTACTGTCTAAGGGAAACACTATGGCACCCCCTACCCATATGTATAAATACAAATATACAGAGAGGGAATGTTCTGGGCACACAATAAGCTGTACCCCCATACTGTACTGTCTAAGGGAAACACTATGGCACCTCCTACCCATATGTATAAATACAAATATACAGAGAGGGAATGTTCTGGGCACATATTATGGCCTTATATCCGTGTAAGAGAAAATAAAGTGAATTAAAACCTACACAGTAGGAATTATTTTCATATTAAGTAGAAGAAGTAAGAAATAATAAATTGCTGACAGATTGGTTGATAAGGGGTTAACAAAATATCTTCAGGAAGAATCAATAAAACCTTTAAGCAGAAATATGGGTGAAAATGCCAAATCGCATAACATCAGCGAAACCATAATGAAATCAATAAGGTCACATGAGATCAATAGCAGTTCCATCAGTTCCTCCATGCTGCGCGGAGAAGCCTCATCAGCCTGAAAATCTGAGCACAAGGGAATCGATTGCTGGCAGGGGGGAGACCATTTCTGTTAGCCCCTCCCCTCCTCAGCCGCTAGATAAAGCCCCTCCCCTTCTCAACCGCTAGATAGAGTTTCCGTATGATCATAATTGTGAGGTGCTGGAAATCTAATGTGGGGATGAAACCCCAAGTGCTGCACTGTTAATCCCTGCTGAGATCTTACCATCAGCATAGGAAGGGGTTCCTTACTGTAAGGGCAGTCAGGTTATGGGATTCCCTACCCAGAGAGGGGGAATGAGTGATACATTGGGGGTGGGGAGGAAAGGGGATCTCACCATCAGCATAGGAAGGGGTTCCTTACTGTAAGGGCAGTCAGGTTATGGGGTTCCCTACCAAGAGAGGGGGAATGAGTGATACATTGGGGGTGGGGAGGAAAGGGGATCTCACCATCAGCATAGGAAGGGGCTCCTTACTGTAAGGGCAGATTCCCTACCAAGAGAGGGGAGGAAAGGAGATCTCACTATCAGCAGAGTGAAAGGGTTGTACTTGCAATGATATGGAGTCAGAATAATTTGGGGCAAAAAGGCAGATAACTGATTGGTTCTTTCTGTGCAGATTTTTGAGAGTGAAGCCAAGGACGCCGAGAGGGAAATCTGCTTCGTAGACATCGCATGCGATGAGATCCCTGAGCGCTATTACAAGGAGTCAGAGGTGAGTGGGTGCCCGGCCTGGTTATACTGGGTGCCGTCATACCGGGTCTCATCTGAAGTGCAGAAGTGATAACTTGATGGATGTTGGACTTTCTCAAACCAAGTTACTAGGTTCTCATTTATTGTTTGTGCTGGGTATGGCACAGCGTATGGCAAAGGGTATGGCACAGCGTATGGCAAAGGGTATGGCACAGCGTATGGCAAAGGGTATGGCAAAGGGTATGGCACAGCGTATGGCACAGCCTATGGCAAAGGGTATGGCACAGCGTATGGCAAAGGGTATGGCACAGCGTATGGCAAAGGGTATGGCACAGCGTATGGCAAAGGGTATGGCACAGCGTATGGCAAAGGGTATGGCACAGCATATGGCAAAGGGTATGGCACAGCCTATGGCAAAGGGTATGGTACAGCGTATGGCAAAGGGTATGGGTATGGCACAGCCTATGGCAAAGGGTATGGGTATGGCACAGCGTATGGCAAAGGGTATGGGTATGGCACAGCCTATGGCAAAGGGTATGGGTATGGCACAGCGTATGGCAAAGGGTATGGGTATGGCACAGCCTATGGCAAAGGGTATGGCACAGCGTATGGCAAAGGGTATGGTACAGCGTATGGCAAAGGGTATGGTATGGCACAGCGTATGGCAAAGGGTATGGGTATGGCACAGCCTATGGCAAAGGGTATGGCACAGCGTATGGCAAAGGGTATGGGTATGGCACAGCGTATGGCAAAGGGTATGGGTATGGCACAGCGTATGGCAAAGGGTATTGGCACAGCCTATGGCAAAGGGTATGGCACAGCATATGGCAAAGGGTATGGCACAGCCTATGGCAAAGGGTATGGCAAAGCGTATGGCACAGCCTATGGCAAAGGGTATGGGTATGGCACAGCGTATGGCAAAGGGTATGGGTATGGCACAGCGTATGGCAAAGGGTATGGCACAGCATATGGCAAAGGGTATGGCACAGCGTATGGCACAGCCTATGGCAAAGGGTATGGCACAGCGTATGGCACAGCCTATGGCAAAGGGTATGGCACAGCGTATGGCAAAGGGTATGGGTATGGCACAGCCTATGGCAAAGGGTATGGGTATGGCACAGCGTATGGCAAAGGGTATGGGTATGGCACAGCGTATGGCAAAGGGTATGGCACAGCGTATGGCAAAGGGTATGGGTATGGCACAGCGTATGGCAAAGGGTATGGCACAGCGTATGGCAAAGGGTATGGGTATGGCACAGCGTATGGCAAAGGGTATGGCACAGCGTATGGCAAAGGGTATGGGTATGGCACAGCGTATGGTAAAGGGTATGGCACAGCGTATGGCAAAGGGTATGGCACAGCCTATGGCAAAGGGTATGGGGCGGTGTGTGGGTATGGGGCGGTGTGTGGGTATGGGGCGGTGTGTGGGTATGGGGCGGTGTGGGTTGGGGCGGTGTGTGGGTATGGGGCGGTGTGTGGGTATGGGGCGGTGTGTGGGTATGGGCGGTGTGTGGGTATGGGGCGGTGTGTGGGTATGGGGCGGTGTTGCGGGGTAGGGGCGGTGTGTGGGTATGGGGCGGTGTGTGGGTATGGGGCGTGTGCGGGTATGGGGCGGTGTGTGGGTATGGGGCGGTGTGTGGGTATGGGGCGGTGTGTGGGTATGGGGCGGTGTGTGGGTATGGGGCGGTGTGTGGGTATGGGGCGGTGTGTGGGTATGGGGCAGTGTGTGGGTATGGGGCGGTGTGGGGGACAGTGAGGAGACCCAGAGGTGGGGGGGAGCAAGTGGAGAGGGTTATTTGCTGGCAGGGTAGTTGGAGCGCGGCGCAGCCTCCCGGCATGGGTGAGGATCCGATCTCAGGCAGAACAATGTGACGGGCTTGGGGCATTTGTTCGGTACATTTTGCCCACTGGACTTTCTTTGCCTTTCAGGACCCCAAGAACTTTGTGTCGGAGAAGACGGGCCGGGGGCAGCTGAAGGAGGGTTGGAGAGAGGCCCAGGAGCCAATCATGTGCTCCTACAAACTGGTGGCGGTTAAGTTCGAGGTGTGGGGGCTGCAGAGCCGAGTGGAGCAGTTTGTGCACAAGGTGGGGGCTCACTGTGTCCCATCTGTCTCAGTATCATGGAAACGGGGGGGGGGCCACGGATTATACCACTAGACTTACCAGGGAAAGGGAGGGCCACGTATTATTACCATAGATACGGGAAAGGAAGTCCACGGGATATACATAGATACGGGGAAAGGGGCAAGGCACGGGTATACCATAGTATATCCGGGAAAGGATTGTGAGGCCCCCGGAAACTATACCGATAGATACCGGGAAAGGAGTGGCACGGATGTTAGCCAAGAGTGGACCGAAAGGGCGAGTGCAGCGGGAGCAGTATATAATAGGATACCGGGAAAGGAGGCCCACGGGGATATACCAAAGATACGGGAAGGAGCCACGGGAATTATAGCCAGTAGATATACCGGGAATAGGGGCCGACGGATGATAACCATAGATACCGGTGGAAAGTGGGCACGGGATCATGCAAATATTACCATAGATACCGGGAAAGGGAGGCCACGGGATATACCATAGTTAGCATCGCTCGTCTTCTCTATCTAGACCACGTGCGGCTTGTCGGCATCGCAACTGTTTATCCCTCAGCGCGCGTTACTCACCTCGGGCTTTACTTGTACTATACCATCGCATAGGAACAGGCGAGCCACGGGCATATATCCATACATCATGGGGAAAAGCGGGCCACCGGTTATACCATAGTGATATGGAAGGAATCGTGCTTCTGGCGTGCATTCCTCTAGATGTGATCATTACTCCAGCGGTAGCGCGGATTCATCTGCTCTACTACTCTCTCTTCGCGGCTCTCTCGCGCTCGATAGAGCAAACGATCCTCATGCACATGCTGACTCGGAGATGATCCATATATACTCGTTGCAGTACGAGCATTCAACTTAACCTATGTATCTCGTCACAGCACCTCTCGTGCCTATACTGTCCATGTATAGCACGTCTACAAGTCTTACCCTGGATCCTCGCTCTCAAGTCTGTACTCAGTAACATATACGAACCCCATATCGCTCTCTAACTGTAGTACTATTCCGCAGTAGTCTGACGGCATCCATTTATCGTGTATTTTATGTCGATGTACGACACCCATCCGACTAATTAATGAATCTGGGGCATCGTGGTGTCACTCTGTATCGTCTTACTTAAATATCTCTAGCTGGTGTGTGTGTGTGTGCATCCTCTCGCTCTCTGTTGGTTCTTTCCCACTCTGGGCCTGCGTCACTCCGGCTCCTACGTGTGCTCTATCTATCTCGGTATAATGCTTATATAACTCTCTCTCTTGAACACAGCGCCTCATGATCTCATATCATATATACGACTGTGAGTCGCTAACACTCCAGTGACTCAGCGGCAGTTGCTTCGTCTGGTGCACTGTGTTGACTCATCGCTCTACGTGTGTGTGATGAGGCTACATATATCCATATACTCATCGTGACTACTCCTCTCTTCCACGACCTTCGCTGTGCGACTCCTGACCCTCAAGGCGACATCCTGCAACTCCTGGCCACACATAGCAACTCCCTGGACCCTCGTTCGCTTTTGCCAGACAAATACGAGAACAGTCACATGATTATGCGGCCCATACCAGCCAGCACTTGGACCACTAAAGTGCGCTCATGCTTTGTAGCCTCTTATACGCTCTCCCGTCTCGTGTGAGGGATCGTCTGTCCCAACTCTATAGCGTGCCAGCCCGAGTGGTTCAGTGGTCACAATCTTGCACACGGTATCACTACCCGTCTCGATATGTGGCACCTCTCATCGTGTGTGTGCACTCTGCTCTCTATTACGAGCATCTCTCATGCCTTCTCTCCTCATGCAGCTAGGTAACTGACAAAGCTGACTACTCTCTCTGGTGTGCTCTCTCGCTACCTCTGTACTGAATATAGGCAGATGTGAACTAATATGAGACAAAAAGCACGCAGATAGATGCTATCTGCTTAAGCTGCGTTGGGTGCCTCGTGACGTAGCTCTCTCGTCCTCTCTCTCGCTCACGCTCTGCATCTCGACAGCATGCATACATCTGCAATTAACTACTCCAGAAGCGACTCGAGTGTGTGCTCTCCGCGCGTGCTCTCTCATATATATAGCTATCTATCTTGATATCATATCGCCACTATAACTGTTGCTTACAGTAACCCCAAATCTGCCCCAGGAACTTTCGTCTTTGCACCCACTTTACTCGTTTCTATACTCAATATAGGCACCTAAATAGGCCGGGCTCATGCGGCCATCATATACTGGCTTACCTCTCTCAGCTTACACAGCTGTGCCTCTCTAGTCTCAACGATACTCATGGCACAATGTTTGTACCCATGTGACTGCCCCTCCAACCTACAGCCCCTAGTGTTCCACCGAACCACGGCCCTGGGTCCACCGCACCCTCTGCCCCTGGGTCCACCGACACCCTACGGGCCCCTGGGGGTCCCCACGGACACCCTACGGCCCTGCGGTCCCACCGTGCCTACGGCCCCTGCGGTTCCACCGAACACCGATCGGACCCGGACGTCCCGACGACACACCTATCGGCCCTGGGTCCCACCGACACCCTACGGCCCCTGGGTCCCACCGACACCCTACGGCCCCTGGGTCCCACCGACACCCTACGGCCCCTGGGTCCCACCGACACCCTACGGCCCCTGGGTCCCACCGACACCCTACGGCCCCTGGGTCCCACCGACACCCTACGGCCCCTGGGTCCCACCGACACCCTACAGCTATTATACTCTATCCCTGGGTCCCACCACAAGGAAAACATTGATATTCTTGGTGGACTCCCGGTTCTCCTACTGACTCCCGGTTCTCCTACTGACTCCCGGTTCTCCTACTGACTCCCGGTTCTCCTACTGACTCTCCTACTGACTCCCGGTTCTCCTACTGACTCCCGGTTCTCCTACTGACTCTCCTACTGACTCCCGGTTCTCCTACTGACTCCCGGCGTTCTCCTACTGACTCCCGGTTCTCCTACTGACTCCCGGTTCTCCTACTGACTCCCGGTTCTCCTACTGACTCCCGGTTCTCCTACTGACTCCCGGTTCTCCTACTGACTCCCGGTTCTCCTACTGACTCCCGGTTCTCCTACTGACTCCCGGTTCTCCTACTGACTCCCGGTTCTCCTACTGACTCCTGGTTCTTGACTCCATTTTCCAGGATCTCCACAGCTGTCCCTTCAGTTGACTTTGCATTGGTCTCAGTCTGAGTACAGGGGGGTTCCCCCAGGAGTAGAGAGAACGAGGGTGATGAATGGGGGTATTTAGGGCACATTCAGAGCTGGAAGAGACAGCTGCACTGTGGGGCAAGTGTACCAGTAACATAGAGATGACTAACCCCACGATACAGTCCATGTTGTTTGTAGGTGAGCGCCAAGAGGTAAGTGACATATCTAGAAGACCCACCCTGCCTCTCTGTGGCCCCCCCCCTGAGCTGTGGCTCTGTGCTTGCTTCCTGGAGACCTTCCCTCCTGTAACCCACCAGCCCCCCCAAACAGCTTCTTGCCTGCCCCCCACCTCTGTAACGCGGCTCCCATGGCCGACCCACTCGATGAGCCAATCTCATTGGAGCTCGTGGTCGCCATGCTTTTTTTCCGACCTTTTTTTATCCTTTTCCCGCCTCTCGGAGCATCGACTTCCTGCTCTTTATTTCACTCTTTTTGAAGTCTCTGCGTCACTTGAAATGCAAAATGTTGAATTTTTTCAGATATGACATTGGCCGATGTCCGCGAATACGAGACAAACATGCAGCACAAAACCAACATTAAAGTTTGCAACCAACATTCATCTGCAAGGGATGAGATAGGCAGTGATGGCACAGAATGCGTAGGTCTCCTCTCTCCTCTCTACAGACAGCTCTGCCCCCCCCCCGGGCATCCTGTAGGGCAGATATACCCCCCTGGGCTCCTGTAGGGCAGATATACCCCCCGGGCATCCTGTAGGGCAGAAATACCCCCCCGGGCATCCTGTAGGGCACATATACCCCGGGGCTCCTGTAGGGCAGATATACCCCCCCGGGCATCCTGTAGGGCAGAAATACCCCGGCATCCTGTAGGGCAGATATACCCCCCCCGGGCATCCTGTAGGGCAGAAATACCCCCCGGGCATCCTGTAGGGCAATATACCCCCCCGGGGCATCCTGTAGGGCAGATATACCCCCCCGGGCATCCTGTAGGGCAGATATACCCCCGGGCATCCTGTAGGCAGATATACCCCCCGGGCATCCTGTAGGGCAGATATACCCCCGGCATCCTGTAGGGCAGATATACCCCTCCGGGCATCCTGTAGGGCAGATATATGACGCCCCCCCCGGGCATCCTGTAGGGCAGAAATACCCCCCGGGCATCCTGTAGGGCACATATACCCCCCCGGGCATCCTGTAGGGCAGATATACCCCCCCCGGGCATCCTGTAGGGCACATATTACCCCCCGGGCATCCTGTAGGGCAGATATACCCCCCGGGCATCCTGTAGGGCAGATATACCCCCGGGGCATCCTGTAGGGCAGATATACCCCCCCGGGCATCCTGTAGGGCAGATATACCCCCCGGGGCATCCTGTAGGGCAGAAATACCCCCCCGGGCATCCTGTAGGGCAGATATACCCCGCCGGGCATCCTGTAGGGCAGATATACCCCCGGGCATCCTGTAGGGCACATATACCCCCGGGGCATCCTGTAGGGCAGATATACCCCCCGGGCATCCTGTAGGGCAGATATACCCCCGGCATCCTGTAGGGCAGAAATACCCCCCCCCCCCATACACATAAACATGTCCCTGCATTAATATACACATCATCTGGTCATTCAGTAGGCGGAGTCACTGTGGGGCAGGGGCGGGCTTTACCTCAAACTGGCACAAACTGCTTGATATTCCCAACTGCAATATTTCTATGCGGGAGCTGCCAGGGAAAACCTGGGCATCAGGGCATCTCATACATTGTGTTATAATAGTGTGGCACTATCAGTATTTATATATTTCTACTGTCACCAGAAAAACTTTATCATTCCGTTATTTTAGTTAGCCTGTAATTTATACATATGGGTAGGGGGTGCCTTTCCCTTAGACAGTACAGTATGGGGGTACAGCTTATTGTGTGCCCAGAACATTCCTTCTCTGTATATTTGTATTTATACATATGGGTAGGGGGTGCCATAGTGTTTCCCTTAGACAGTACAGTATGGGGGTACAGCTTATTGTGTGCCCAGAACATTCCTTCTCTGTATATTTGTATTTATACATATGGGTAGGGGGTGCCATAGTGTTTCCCTTAGACAGTACAGTATGGGTTTGTACAGCTTATTGTGTGCCCAGAACATTCCCTCTCTGTATATTTGTATTTATACATATGGGTAGGGGGTGCATAGTGTTTCCTTAGACAGTACAGTATGGGAGGTACAGCTTATTGTGTGCCCAGAACATTCCTTCTCTGTATATTTGTATTTATACATATGGGTAGGGGGTGCCATAGTGTTTCCCTTAGACAGTACAGTATGGGGGTACAGCTTATTGTGTGCCCAGAACATTCCTTCTCTGTATATTTGTATTTATACATATGGGTAGGAGGTGCCATAGTGTTTCCCTTAGACAGTACAGTATGGGGGTACAGCTTATTGTGTGCCCAGAACATTCCTTCTCTGTATATTTGTATTTATACATATGGGTAGGGGGTGCCATAGTGTTTCCCTTAGACAGTACAATATGGGGGTACAGCTTATTGTGTGCCCAGAACATTCCCTCTCTGTATATTTGTATTTATACATATGGGTAGGGGGTGCCATAGTGTTTCCCTTAGACAGTACAGTATGGGGGTACAGCTTATTGTGTGCCCAGAACATTCCTTCTCTTCTTTGTATTTCTGCTCCTGGGCTGCTCTCTTTCCCATGTTCAGGCAGAGGGCAAGGTTTGGTCCAAGAACCTCACTGCCTGACCATGGGAAAGAGAGCAGCCCAGGAGCAGGAAGCACAGAGAATCAGAGCTCTGTACCTGGGTAAGTACTGGGGGGAGTTCCTGCCTGACCATGGGAAAGAGAGCAGCCCAGGAGCAGGAAGTACAGAGAATCAGAGCTCTGTACCTGGGTAAGTACTGGGGGGAGATTGGATTCACTTACCCAGGGGGAGGTTCCTGCCTTACCATGGGAAAGAGAGCAGCCCAGGAGCAGGAAGTACAGAGAATCAGAGCTCTGTACCTGGGTAAGTACTGGGGGGAGATTGGATTCACTTACCCAGGGGCGTTGTATCTAAGACCCAGTGCGGCCCGAAGAGCGTGATTCTCGACGTCACCGGCTCGACACAAGCGACTACTCGTACCATCGTAACTTGCAAGTAAGTCTACCATGGTACCAATACTGATGACTCCTGCATGACCTACCTAATGACGCTCAGATCGTTCATCGCGCGTATGTACGATAGAGCCGATGGCTTCACTGTGCTCCACGGCACTAGTACTATGACGTGCGTCGATCGCTACCTGCTGCTCACGCCCAAGTCCTACGCCAGTATATACCTGTGATGCGCTTAGAGGTGTGCCTTGACACGAATCACTGCGTTTGCTGTCCGATGAGCAACTGCAATAACTGTCGATATACGGCAGCGAGGTGACAGCGCTCGTTATACTATCATGGTCGCTCGACTATATATGGTGTAGTCCTGCCAACTACCTGATACATGTGCCTATACTGCCACACGTTCGCGCGCGTGATGACCAGCATACCGACGGCGGCGAGATATAGACAGGAAATATTGAGGCACTCGCGCTCTCTCGCTACCCAGGACTCATGGTGAGTGACGATCACCAGTCTATCTCTAAGAATCGACTCGACAGCCTACGCGCTACTCCGGCAGGGGTGAATGAGCGAGTCTCACGTTCTATCAGTAGTCAAAATATACTCTTGATCCTTGTCTATGAGTAATCTGGAGATCGACTTCGCTCGCGCCTTACGCGCTGGCAGCTTCGCTGCGCCATCGTCAGTAGTGCGTAGTAGTGACGATATCGATCTCGTAGAGGGATAAATCTCTTGCTTTGTGTACCCCTCGCGTGGTTGCCTGGCCTTGTTACTCGTTCCGTTGCGCATGGAAGAACGTGGAGTGCTCCTCGGGGCGCCATCGTCGACCCCCGCCTCCCGGACCCTTCAGGGCCCTATCCTGAGCCCCCCTCGACCCGTCCGCCCTCCCTAAATTATTATTTCGCATCCACCTTGGGCATCGGTTGCTTGGGTGTGCGCACCCGTCATGCCCTTTGCACTTTTTTTCACCTCTCCCTCCCCTGCTGCACCATGGGAAAGAGAGCAGCCCAAGGAGCAGGAAGTACAGAGAATCAGAGCTCTGTACCTGGGTAAGTACTGGGGGGAGATTGGATTCACTTACCCAGGGGGAGGTTCCTGCCTGACCATGGGAAAGAGAGCAGCCCAGGAGCAGGAAGTACAGAGAATCAGAGCTCTGTACCTGGGTAAGTACTGGGGGGAGATTGGATTCACTTACCCAGGGGGGGTTCCTGCCTGACCATGGGAAAGAGAGCAGCCCAGGAGCAGGAAGTACAGAGAATCAGAGCTCTGTGGGGGAATGTATCTGTGTCCGTGAAGAGAGGTTTCTAGTGGGGCTCGTGCAATGGGTGACAGTGCCATCTAATGTGGGATTGCTGGGTGAGCAGAAAGTGTACCCCTAGTACAGCAAATGTGGGTGATATGGGGGTGTGGCTTATACAAACAGGAGGAGAGATTTTGGGGCACATTCTCTGATGTCACCTGACTTCCCCTTCTCTCCCGTTTGATTGGCAGACATGACGATGGATGAGGTCCGAGAGTACGAGAGAACCACTCAGGAAGCCACAAATCGGAAAATTGGCGTTTTCCCTCCAGCCATATCGATTAGTGACATCACCCTGCCGTCCCATTCGCACGGGGGCCATTCCAGCGCTCCCTCCACCCCCCTGACCACCGACGCGCCCGAATTCCTCTCTGTCCCCAAGGACCGTCCCCGGAAAAAGTCTGCGCCCGAAACGTTGACTCTGCCGGACCCCTCGCAGATTTGCCTGAACGTTCAGCCGGGAGCCGGGAATAAGCCATCGCTTGCTAAGCCTGAATAACCAGCCATGTCTTGGGGGCCGGGGGGTAACCCCTTTTCCCTGGGGGCCGGGGGGTACGTGTAACCCCTTTTCCCTGGGGCCTGGGGGTATATGTAACCCCTTTTCCCTGGGGTTACGTGTAACCCCTTTTCCCTGGGGCCTGGGGGTACGTGTAACCCCTTTTCCTTGGGGGGTACGTGTAACCCCTTTTCCCTGGGGCCTGGGGGTACGTGTAACCCCTTTTCCTTGGGGGGTACGTGTAACCCCTTTTCCCTGAGGGCCGGGGGGTAACCCCTTTTCCCTGGGGGCCGGGGGGTACGTGTAACCCCTTTTCCCTGGGTCCTGCCTGGGGGTACGTGAACCCCTTTTCCCTGGGTCCTGGTTGGGTACGTGTAACCCTTTCCCTGGGTCCTGGGGGGTACGTGTAACCCCTTTTCCCTGGGGGCCGGGGGGTACGTGTAACCCCTTTTCCCTGGGGGCCGTGTGGGGTACGTGTAAACCCCTTTTCCTGGGGGCCGGGGGGTACGTGTACCCCTTTTCCGGGGGGCCGGGGGTACGTGTAACCCCTTTTCCCTGGGGGCCGGGGGTACGTGTAACCCTGTTTCCCTGGGGGCCGGGGGGTACGTGTAACCCCTTTTCCCTGGGGGCCGGGGGGTGTGTAACCCCTTTTCCCTGGGGCCTGGGGGGTACGTGTAACCCCTTTTCCCTGGGGGCCGGGGGGGTACGTGTAACCCTTTTCCTATGGGGGCCGGGGGGGGTACGTGTAACCCTTTTCCGTTGGGGGCCGGGGGGTACGTTTAACCCCTATTCCTTGGGGGCCGGGGGGGTACGTGTAACCCCTTTTCCCTGGGGGCCGGGGGGGTACGTGTAACCCTTTTCCTTGGGGGCCGGGGGGGTACGTGTAACCCCTTTTCCTTGGGGGCCAGGGGGTACGTGTAACCCCTTTTCCTTGGGGGCCGGGGGGTATGTGTAACCCCTTTTCTGCCAGGCGGGCGCAGCACTTGGCACCACAGTGGATTTAACCCCTTCTGGCCTTGACTGATCAAAGTCCCTTTGCCTGGACCTCCTGACAAATAGCTGGACGTGGTCTCTTCTGGGTCCCTTTGCCGCTGCTCCCGGGGGGGGGCCCTGCTACCCTTCCCCACAGGCAATGAATTAGACTCCAAGTAGAAATCCCTATATATTGAGACCCAGAGAACCTCGGCCACAGTGATTGGTGGCTGCTGCGTTCCTACAAGTGCTGGCCAATCACTATCTCCCTATTCCCCCCAGTCAGAGAGTTACGGCTGGGGGATTCCCATATGGGTGGAGACAGGAAAGGCTAGGGTTAGTTTGATTGGCTAAAGGGCTTTTCATACTAATTTATATGCACAGTTATTGCCCCACCCACTAAACTGCCCAATGTGAGTGCTTTTTTTGGGGGGCTACAGTTATACTGTTTGTGTTTTACCCCCTGGGAAGAGCCATAGGACACTCCCAGCTGGGGGCTCTGGCCTTTCTGGGGGGACATTGCTTTATCGCTTGTAGTACTGTTACCTGCCTGTTGTACTGGCAAAGCTTTTCCATAGACAGCAATGTAACAGCGCCACTAGGTATGATTTGCTGTGGCCTCATCCCCTCTGTTTCCCACAAATAATCCAATAGGGAATCCCCCATGTGAGTTACAGGCCCCCCCACCCCGGTGTTTATAGTAAGGTAAATGTGAGTAGCAAAACCAAGTGGCCCCCAGAGGGCAGCCCGGCCCCCATCATGGATCTGTTTGGGGGCACATCCAGATGTCTCTGGGTATTGGGGTGTCACAGCGGTAGGAATCTGTCTGGGGGGTGGGGCCAAAGCACTAGACTGTTTGTCCCAAGAAAGAGGATTTGCTCCCGTTTGGCAGTGAAAGGGTTGAACGAGACCCCCAGCAGAGAGTAAGGGAATGGATCCTTTGCTGTTCCCCAGTTATGGGGAGGGGGGGTCCTGCTTTAGGCTGATGTTTGGGTGCATGTCGCTGGGCTGCAGCATGAGGGGGGCACAACATGAGGGGGTACAGGGGCGGGGCATCCACATATCAGGGTGTATATATATACAGAGCCTCTTCCATAGCATGAGCTGGGACTTCCATGCCCCCCATGGGGTGGGGGGTAACAGAACTGTTATTCATTTGGGGGGTTGGACCTTATAGCGCTGTTATTGTTGGGGGGGGGGACCCTACTGCTAAACGGGAGGAGGGTGGGAGACATGGGGGTGTCTAGGGGGTTCTACATGATCTTCTTATAATTACACAGCGGGGCTCCCCAACTCCCCCCCCCCCCCACGTATTTCTTTCAACTGGAGCCGGACATTGACATGGTGGGGCCCTTGAGCAGGCTGGAGGGCCACGTTCGGCCCATTTGGGAGCACAGTATTATTTATTAGGGGGTTGGATTGGCTTAGAGATTATGGGGGAAGAGATAATGGGGGTCTGCGGCCTGTGAGTCTTCCACTCTCATGAGCAGTATCTGGGCCCCAGAGGAATGGGGGGGTATTGGGGAGCCTGGCCGCAGGCTAATGGGGGCAATATCAGGGAACCTGGCCCAGTGATAGGGATGGGGGCAATGTCAGGGAACCTGGCCCCAGAGGGATGGGGGCAATGTCAGGGAACCTGGCCCCAGAGGGATGGCGTGCAATGCTGAACCTCGGTTGGGTGGCAATGTCAGGGGAACCTGGCCCCAGGAGGGTGGGGCAAGTGTCAGGAACCTGGGGGGGGCCCAGTAGGTGATGGGGGCATGTCCAGTGGAACATGGCCCCAGAGTGATGGTGGCAATGTCAGGAACTGGCCCAGAGGCGTATGGGGTGGAATGTTAGGATGCCTGGCCCCAGAGGTGGGGGCGAATGTCAGGCGAACTGGCTTGCCAGGAGATCGGGGCTCCCAGTAGGATGGTGGCATGTCAGGAGCAGAGCAAATGGGGGCAATTAAATCTTCCCTTATATTACCCTGAAGTGGGTGAGGGCTTCACATGAGCTTGGAGGGGACATGGGGCAACGCACCTGCAGTACATATTGCATCCGTCAGGGAGGGGACTGATACTGCTTGGGTCATTTTCTGTGCCCCCAATGGCCCTGGCGTATTTCCTTCAGCCATTTTTCGGCGCGGTGCTTTCTGCTCTGGTAGCCCGCAGGCGCCCGTCTACAGTTTCGCCATTTCTTTCTCTAGGAGGAAAGGGCTTGTGTCCACCCGCGCTCCGTTGTACGCGCATACAGTGGTGTCCAGCCCTGGGTTTAGCTTCGTTGCGCTAGAGTTGCTGATCGGCGAGGTGTGCGCCTGGTGGTTCGCCAATATCGGTATATCGCGTATCGTGTCGGTTATACGGCGAGCTCTCCCGAGTTTCTTGAGGTTAATCCGTGAGCGGCAGTGTGCTCGATCGGCGGCTGACGCGCTAATGGTATGCTAGCAGATCGAGGTTCGTCGCTGCATCGGCTTCCCGGGGGTGGGGGGATCGAGGGGCTGGATGGGGGCGGTGCTGAGTTGAGGTGGGACGCGGGGGGGCATGAGTCGTAGATTGTGCGTACTTGCTTCCTCGGGCCACTATGGATTTGCACGTTCTGGGAATCTCTATTGCTATCGTACATAGCCTTCTGCGTATAGCTGACTGTGCACAAAATTACCACACAAAATAGCAGAAAACCAATCTGTGTCTTATATGGTTTTGGGGGCAAACCTTCCCTCTGTTACCCTGCCGTGGGGTTGTGGGAAGGGCATTAGAAGGGAATCTCTGGTTCTGCTCCTAGCTAGTGATCTGGCGCCTCTGTACTGTCTACTCAGATCTTCCGTTAAAAGGTATATAACCTTCAGTCCCGTCTTCCCTTCCCCTAGTGGGACCCCTGCCCAGGGGCCAGGAATGCAGCCTGTGGGATAATGCCCCCCGCCCCCCGCCCCCCGGTACCAGACCCCCATTCTTCATTGGCTGCTTGGGCGTGGTCACCACGTTTCCCCTTAAATTATGTTGCTTTGTGAGCGGGTCCCAGGGGCCAACACTCACTGTGCTGCCCTTCCCACTTGTACCTGTGCCCGGGGGCACACTCCACTGTTGCCCTACTCGCCAACTGTATGCCCGGGGGGCCACACTCACTGTTCTTTTCTGCCCCTTCTTCCTGGTTCATTACCGCGCCTCGTGGGGGCCAACCAACTCACTCGTCCCTTCCGCTGTACCGCCCGGGGGCCAAACTCACTGTGCGCCTTCCACTGTACCTTGCCGGGGGCCAAACACCACTTGCCGCTCCAATTCCACCGTGTACCGCCCGGGGGCAACACCACTGTGCCCTTCCCACTGTACCGCCGGGGGGGGGGGCGGGGGCCCCAAACCACTGCTGCCCTTCCACTGTACTGGCCGGGGCAACACTCGCACTGTGCCTTCCCACATGTACGCCCGGGGCCACACACTCGCTGGCCCTTCCCACATGGTTTACCGCCCGGGGCAACACTCGCTTGTGCCCTTTTCCACTGTACGTGCCCGGGGGCCAACACTCGCTGTGGCCTTCCCACTGTTATGTCGGGGGCCACACTCGCCTGTGCCCTTGCCCACACTGTTACCGCCCGGGGGCCAACACTCACTGTGCCCTTCCCACTGTACCGCCCGGGGGCCAACACTCGCTGTGCCCTTCCCACTGTACTGGCCGGGGGCCAACACTCGCTGTGCCCTTCCCACTGTACCGCCCGGGGGCCAACACTCGCTGTGCCCTTCCCACTTGTACTGCCCGGAGGGCCCACTCGCTGTTGCCTTCCCACTGTATGGCGGTGGGGCAACACCGGCTGTGCCGCGTTTCCCACTGTTACGCCGGGGCCAACACTCGCTTGCCCTTCCCACTGTACCGGCCCGGGGGCAACACTCGCTGTTGCCCTTCCACTGTCACTGCCCGGGGGCCAACACTCGCTTGTTGCCCTTCCCAGCTGTACTGCCCGGGGGCCAACACTCGGCTGTGCCCTTCCCTGTATGCCCAGAGGCCCACACTCGCTGTGCGCCTTCCCACTTGTACCGTCGGGGGGCAAACACTCAGCTTGTGGCCCTTCCCGACTGTACTGCCGGGGGGCCAACAGCTTCACTGTGCCCTTCCCACTGTTATGGCGGGGGCCACACTCGCTCGTTGCCCTTCCCACATGTTACCGCCGGGGGCCAACACTCGCTGTGCCTCCCCTTGTACCCGTCCCGGGGCCAACACTCGCTGTGCCCTTCCCACTGTACTGCCCGGGGGCCAACACTCGCTGTGCCCTTCCCACTGTACCGCCCGGGGGCCAACACTCGCTGTGCCCTTCCCACTGTACTGCCCGGGGGCCAACACTCGCTCTTGTTGGCCCTTCCACGTGCTGATGGCGGGGGGCAACACTCGGCCTTGCCTTCCACTGTACTGCCCGGGGGGCCAACACTCGCTGGTGCCTTTCCCACTGTATGGCCCGGGCGGCCAACACTCGCCGTCCTGTGCCTTTCCCACATGTACCGCCCGGGGGCCAACACTGCTGTGCCCTTCGCCACTGTAATGCCCGGGGCGTCCAACTGTACTGCCCGGGGGCAACACTCGCTGCTGCCTTCCCATGTACTGCCGGGGGCCAAACTCGCCTGTTGCCTTCCACTGTACTGCCCGGAGGGCCACAGCTCGCTGTTGCCTTCCCACTGTACTGCCCGGGGGCCAACACTCGCTGTGCCCTTCCCACTGTACTGCCCGGGGGCCAACATGATATGTTGGCATTTTTAAGTCTAGTCCAGTCCAGTTTCCCAAGTCCATAGGGACTGGTTGCCCAGGTCTATAAACCCCCCAGGTAATGACCCCCAATCAATCCACAAGCCCCGTGTCTCCATGTGAAAGTGGTGACCCAATTGGCACCCGTGACCCAGAACTTCTGCTGTTTCCATGACGGGTTTTATTGTTTGTGCGGTTCCGTGACAGAGCTGGTTGGGTCTCGCTGCCTCGAATCTGAAGGCCACAGTTCGTTGAGTGACCAGTTTATGGCAGCGAGTGGGCGCTGGGGGTACAGGGAGTGGGCGCTGGGGGTACAGGGAGTGGGCGCTGGGGTACAGGGAGTGGGCGCTGGGGGTACAGGGAGTGGGCGCTGGGGTTTCAGGGACGTGGGCGCTGGGCTGAGGTTACAGGGTGGCGCTGGGGTTACAGGGAGTGGCGCTGGGGGTACAAGGGATTCTGCGGGCCTGCTGGGGTACAGGTTACGTGGGCGCTGGGGGTACAGGGAGTGGGCGTCTGGGGTACCAGGAGTGGGACCGGCAGGGGTGCTGCTGTCTCTGTATTTATTACTTTTCTTACATTCATCATTTTCCTTCAGTTTTACTGTAAATAAAGAATGAAGAACCTTTCCCAGTGTCTGTGGCCTCACTGATATCCATACGCTGCAGCAAGGCATGCTGGGAGTATGGGGGGGGGCTGGGGGCACAACTGAGAGCTGCAGGAATATAATAAGGGGATTTTGGTTCTGATGCGGAAATGCCATAAAGGTAAATGTGCCGGGAACGTAAGATGTTTTAGTGAATGAGGCCAAAATTGCACTACATTTCCCAGCATCCCTGTAGGTCATGAAGTATGAAATCCTTACATGTAGAGATGAGGGGTAAGTGCCCCAGACCTCAGTGTGTAATAATCCTGTCCATGGGCTTCTTAAGTCTTCCGATATACTGCGAGCCCCCAAGGTGTAATTAGGGGCCAATTGCGGCATTTGTAGGGGCAGAGGGTGGCCCACATCCCCCGCAGGGCATCCCCAACCCCCTCACTGCCCTCACCGTGAGGAAGACCCCCTACCAACACCCCCGGCGGGCTTCCCCAACCCCTCACTGCCCTCACGTGAGGAACCCCCTACCCACACCCCCGGCAGGCATTCCCAACCCCCCCTGCCCTCACGTTGAGGAACCCCCTACCCAACATTCCCCTGGAGGCATTCCCAAACCCCCTCACTAGCCCTCAACCGTGAGACCCCTACCCCAACATCCCCGGCAGGCATTCCCCAACCCCCTCACTTTGCCCTCACGTTCAGAACCCCTTACCAAATCCCCAGGCAGAGCATTCCCCAACCACTCACTGTGAGGACCCCCTCCCGAACACCGCCCGGCAGGCATTCCCAAACCAGCTCACTGTGAGGAACCCCCTACCCAAACATCCCCGGCAGGCATTCCCAAACCCCCTCACTGCCCTCACCGTGAGGAACCCTACACTTCCCGGCAGGGCATTCCCCAAACCCCTGCACTGCCTCACCGTGAGGAAACCCCCCTACCCAACACCCCGGCAGGGTTCCCAACCCCCTCACTGCCCTCACGGGTTGAGGAACCCCTACCCAACACCCCCCCGGCAGGGCATTCCCCACCCCTCACCGTGAGGAACCCTACACATCCCCCGGCCGGGCATTCCCCAACCCCTCGACTCTCCCCTACCCAACACCCCGGCAGGGCATTCCAAACCCCCTCACCGTGGAACCCTACCACTCCACCGGCCAGGCATTCCCAACCCCTCATCTGCCCTTCACTCCGTGAGGAACCCCCTACCAACATCCCCGGCAGGATTCCCCGAACCCCTCACTGCCTCAGTGGAACCCCTACCCCAACACCCCCGGAGGCCTTCCCAACCCGCTCTATGTTTGGAGGGAACCTCCTACCCAACCTCCCTGGGCAGGGCATTCCCCACCCCTTCACTGCCCTCACCGTGAGGAGACCCCCTACCCCAACTTTCCCCCCGAGGAGACAATTCCCCAACCCCCTACACTAATCGCCATACACCGGGAGGAACGCTAGCCCAACACCCCTGGCGGCATTCCCAACCCACTCACTGTGAGGAACCCCCTACCCCAACACCCCGGCAGGCATTCCCCAACCCACTCACTGTGGAGGAACCCCCTACCCAACACCCCGGCAGGGCATCCCCAACCCACTCACTGTTGAGGAACCCTACCAACATCCCCGGCAGGGCCTATTTCCCAAACCCCTCACTGCCCTAACCGTGAGGAAGCCCCTACCCAACACCCCTGGCAGGGCATTCCAGACCCACATCACTGTGAGGACCCCCTACAAACACCCCGGCAGAGGCATTCCCCGAACCCCTCTACTGCCCTCCGTGAGGAACCCCCTACCAACATCCCGCCGGCAGGCATCCCACCCCCTTCACTGCCACTCCCGTGAGAACCCCCTACCCAAACACCCCCGGCAGGCATTTCCCCACCCCCTCACTGCCCTCACCGTGAGGAACCCCCTCACCCACATCCCCCGGCAGGGCATTCCCCAACCCCCTCATGCCCTCACCGGTGAGGACCCCCTACCAACAATCCCCCGGCAGGGCATCTCCCCAACCCCCTCACTGCCCTTCACACGTGAGAACCCCCTACCCAAACACCCCCGGCCGGGCATTCCCCAACCCCCTCACTGCCCCTCCACCGTGAGGAACCCCCTTAGCCCAACATCCCCGGCAGGGCATTCCCCACCCTCACTGCCTCACGTGAGGAAGCCCGTCACTACCAACACCCCCGCAGGCTTCCCAACCCCTCCTGCCCTCCCGCTGAGGAACCCCTACCCAACCACCTCCCGGCAGTCTTCCACCAACCCCCCTTCACTGTGAGGAACCCCTACCAGACCCTGCAGGCATTCCCCAAACCCCCTCACTGCCCTCCACCGTTGAGGAACCCTCGTCACCCAACAACCCCGCAGGGCATTACGCCAACCCCTCTCCTGGCTCCTCACTGTGCAGGAATCCCCTACCAACGATCTCCCCAGGCAGCGGCGATTCCCAACCCCCTCACTGCCCTCCACCGTGTAGGAATTGGTACCCATACATTCTCCGAGGGCATTCCCCAAACCCCTCCCACGTGGGAGGAACCCCTTGTACCCAAACACCCCGGCAGGCCATTCCCCAACGCTGCCCTCTATGCTCCCGTGAGGCCCCCCTATGCATAACACCCCGCAGGCATTCCCCACCCCGTCATATTGAGGAACCCCATAAACACCCGCCGCAGGAGATATACACTCCCTCACGCCTCACGGTGAGGAACCCCCTACAAACTCGGCAGGCATTCCTCCAACCCCCTCACTGCCACTCACCGCTGAGGAACCCCCTACCATACATCCCCGGCAGGGCATTCCCCAAGCTCCCTCACTGTGTAGGAACCCCTACCACACCCCGGCAGGGCATTCCCCAACCCCCTCACTGCCTGCTCAGCCTGTACTCCGCCTACCCTAACATCCCGGCAGGGCGATTCCCAACCCCCTCACTGGCCCTCACCGTGCATGGGATATCCCTCATCCCAACCATTCCCCCGGACAGGGCATTCCCCAACCCCTCACATGCCCTCACCGTTGAGACCCACTACCCAACATGCCCCCGGCAGGGCATTCCCAACCCCCTCACCGTTGGAGGAACCCCGCTACCCCATTCCCGGCGGCATTCCCAACCCACTCACTGTGAAGGACCCCTAGCCCAACACCCCCGGCAGCGGCATTCCCCAACTCCCCTCACTGCCCGCTCACCGGTGAGGAACCCCCTACCAACACCCCCGGCAGGGCTTCCCACACCCCTTCACGTTGAGGAACCCCTGAGCCCAACACCCCGGCAGGGCATTCCCAACCCCTCCTGTGAGGAACCCTACCCGAACACCCCGGCAGGATTCCCAACCCCCTTTACTGCCTCACCGTGAGGAACCCCCTACCCAACACCCCGAGGGAGTTCCCCCAAGCCCCTCACTGTGTGAGGAACCCCCTATAGCCAACACCCCCCTGCAGCGGCAGTTCCCAACCCCCTCACTGCCTCACGTGAGGAACCCCCTACCCAACATCCCCGGCAGGGCATTCCCAACCCCCTCACTGCCCTCAGCCGTGAGGAACCCCTATCCAACATCCCCCGGCAGCGGCCCTCACCGTGGAGGAACCCCTCCCCAAACATCCCCGGCAGGGCATTGCGCCAACCCCTACTCGTCGAGGAACCCCCTACCAACCATCCCCCGGCAGGGCATTCCAACCTCACATGTGAGGAAACCCCCTACCACGAACACCCCCGGCAGGAGCATTCCCCAACGCCCCTCAACTGCCTCATCCGTGAGGAACCCCTACCCAACACGCCCCGGCAGGGCATTCCCCACCCCCCTCACTGTGAAGGGAACCCCCTGCCAACACCCCGGCAGGGCATTCCCGCAACCCTGTACTGTGAGGAAACCCCCTACCAACACCCCGGCAGGCATTCCCACCCTCACTGTCCCTCACCGTGAGGAACCCCCTACCAAACACCCCCGGCAGGGCATTTCCCAAACCCCTCACTGTGAGGAAACGCCTACCCAACACCCCGCGGCAGGGCATTCCCCGCAACACCCCTCACTGCCCTCACGTGAGGAACCCCCTACCCAACATCACCCCTGGCAGGGCATTCCCCAACCCCCTCACTGTCCCTCACCGTGAGGAACCCCCTACCCAACATCCCGGCAAGGGCATTCCCGCAACCCCTCACTGTTGAGGAACCTCCCTACCCAACACCCCCCCGGCATAGGGCATTCCCCAACCCCTGCACTGCCCCTCACCGTGAGGAACCCCCTAACCCAACTCCCCGGCAGGGCATTCCCCAAACCTGCCTCACTGTGAGAACCCCTACCCACAACCCCGGGCAGGGCATTCCCAACCGCCCTCCTGTGAGGAACCCCCTACCAACACCCCGCGGCAGGGCATTCCCCCAACCCCCCTCACTGTGAGGAACCCCCTACCCAACACCCCCCGGCAGGGCCATTACCCCAACCCCCCTCACTGCCCTCACCGTGCAGGAACCCCCTAACCAACACCATCCCCGGCAGGGCATTCCCCAACCCCCTCACTGTGAGGAACCCCTACCCAACCCCCCCGGCAGGGCATTCCCCAACCCCTCACTGTGAGACCCCTACCAACCACCCACCCCGGCACGGGCATTCCCACCCCCTCACTGTGAGGAACCCCTTACCAACACCCCCGGCAGGGCTATTCCCACCCCCTCACTGCCCTCACGCGTGAGGGAACCACCCTACCCAACACCGCCCCGGCAGGGGCATTCCCTCCAATCCCCTCACTGCCCTCACGTGAGGCACGCCCTACCCAACACCCCGGCAGGGCATTCCCAACCCCTCACTGCCCTACCGTGAGGTACCCCCTACCCAACACCCCCGGCAGGGCATTCCCACCCCCTCACTGCCCTCACGTGAGGAACCCTACCCAACATCCCCGGGCAGGCATTCCAACCCCACTCACTGGTGAGGTACCCCTTAAGCCCAACACCCCCGGCAGGGCATTTCCCCAACCACTCCTGTGAGGAACCCCTACCCAACACCCCCGGCAGGGGCAATTCCCAACGGCTATCACTGTGAGGAACCCTACCAACACCCCCGGCAGGGCATTCCCACCCCCTCACTGCCCTCGACGCGTGAGGAACCCCTACCCAACATGCCCCGGCAGGGCATTCTTCCACCCCCTCATGCCCTCACCGTGAGGAACCACCCTAACCCACATCCCCCGGCCCGCTTCCCCAACCCCCTCACTAGCCCTCACCGTGAGGAACCCCATAACCCAACTATCCCCCGGGCAGGGCATTCCCAACCCCCTCACTGCCCTGCACCGTGAGGACCCCTACCCAACACCCCCCGGCAGGGCATTCCCCAACCCCCTCACTGGCCCTCACCGTTGAGGAACCCCTACAACATCCCCCCGGCAGGGCATTACCCCACGCCCCTCACTTGCCCCTCACGTGGAGGAACCCCCTACCCAAGCACCCCCGGCAAGGGCATTCCCCAACCCCTCACTGCCCTCACCGTGAGGAACCCCCTACCAACATCCCCTCGGCAGGGCATTCCCCAACCCCCTCACTGCCCTCACGTGAGGAACCCCTAAACCCAACACGCCCCCGCAGGCGCATTCCCTACAACCCCCTCACTGCCTCACCGTGGGAACCCCCTACCAACATCCCGCCCCGGCAGGGCATTCCCACCCCTCAGCTGTGAGAACCCCTCTACCCCAACACCCCCCGTCAGGGCTTTCCCCAACCCCCTCACTTGCCCTCACCGTGAGGAACCCCCATACCGCAAGCACACCCCGGCAGGGCATTCCCTCAACCCCCCTCAACTGCCCTCACCGTGAGGAACCCCCTAATTTCCCACACCCGCCAGGGCATTCCCCAACCCCCTCACTGTGGAGGAACCCCTACCGCAACACCCCACCCGGCAGGGCATTCCCCACGCCCCTCACTGCCCTCAACCGTGAGGAAACCCCTACCCAACACCCCGCAGGGTCATTCCCCCACCCTCACTGCCCCCACGTGGAGGAAACCCCTACCCAACATCCCCCCGCAGGGCATTCCCCAACCCCCTCACTGCCCTCACAGCGAGGAAACCCCTACCCCAACAGTCCCCGGCAGGGCATTCCCCAACCCCTCTACTGCCTCCCGTGAGGACCCCTCCGCAACACCCCCCGGCAATGGGGGGCATTCCCCAACCGCCTCACTGCCTCACCGTGAGGAACCCCCTACCCAAGCATCCGCGGCAGGGCATTCCCTCAACCCCTCTCAATTGCCCTCACCGTGAGGACCCCCTACCGCACCACCCCCGGCAGGGCATTCCCCAACCCCCTCACTGCCGCTCACCGTGAGGAATCCTCCCCTACCCAACACCCCCCGGCGGGCCTTCCCCAACCCCCTCACTGTGGAGGAACCCCCTACCCAACCCCGGCAAGGGCATTCCCCAACCCCTCACTGCCTCTCACGTGAGGAACCCTACCCAACACCCCGGCAGGGCATTCCCCACCCCTCATGCCTCACCGTTGAGGAACCCCTACCCAACACGCCCCGGCGGGCCATTCCCCCAACCCCTCACTGTGAAGGAAGCCCCCACCCAACACCCCCCGGCAGGGCAATTCCCAACCCCCTCATTGCCCTCACCGTGAAGGAAACCCCTACCCCAAGCACCCCCGGCAGGGCCATTCCCACGCCCTCACGTGCCCTACTGTGAGGACCCCCTACCCAACATCACCCCGGCAGGGCATTCCCCAAACCCCCTCACTGCCTCACCGTGAGGAATCCCCTTACCCCAACATCCCCGCGGCAGGGGCATTCCCCCAACCCCCTCACTGCCCTCAAACCGGAGGAACCCCCTACCCAACATCCCCCGGCAGGGCATTCCCGGCCACCCCCTCCTGCCCTCACCGTGAGGAACCTCCCACACCCCCCGGCAGGGCTATTCCCCCGCAACCCCCTCACGTGGGAACCCCCTACCCACACCCCGGCAGGGCATTGCCCCAACCCCTCACTGTGAGGACCCTAGCGCAACCCGCCCCGGCAGGCATTCCCCAACCCCGCTACCGTGAGGAACCCCCTCCCCAACAACCCCCGGCAGGGCATTCCCCAACCCCCTCACTGCCCTCTCACGCTGAGGACCCCTACCCAACATCCCCGCGGAGGCATTCCGCCAACCCCCTCATTGTGAGGAAGCCCCCTACCAACACCCCCCGGCAAGGGCATTCCCCAACCCCTCACCGTGAGGAACCCCTACCCAACATACCCGGCAGGGCCAATTCCCCAACCCCCTCACTGTGAGGAACCCCCTAGCCAACACCTCCAGGCAGGGCATTCCCAACCCCCTCAACTAGCCCTCACCGTGAGGACACCCCTCCCAACACCCCGGCAGGGCATTCCCCAACCCCACTCACTGTGAGAACCCCCTGCCACCACCCCGCAGGGCATTCCCAACCCCCTCACTGTGAGGAACCCCCTACACCCAACACCCCCGGAGGGATTCCCAACGCCCTCAACTGCCCTCACCGTGAGGAACCCCCAAAAAAATACACCCCAACAGCCCCCGGCAGGGCATTCCCCAACCCCCTCACTGTGAGGAACCCCCTACCCCAACACCCCGGCAGGGCATTTCCCCAACACCCTCACTGCCCTCACCGTGAGGAACCCTACCCACTCCCCGGCAGGGCATTCCGCCAACCCTCACTTGCCCCTCACCGTGAGGAACCCCTACCCTAATCATCCCCCGCAGGGCATTCCCACACCCCCTCACTGGTGAGGAACCCACTACCCACACCCCCCGGCAGGGGCATTCCCCAACCCCCGTCACGCCTCACCGTGAAGGAACCCTACCCAAACATCCCCGGCAGGGCATTCCCAACCCCCTCCATGTGAGGAACCCCCTACCCCAACACCCCCGGCAGGGCATTCCCCAACCACCCTCACTGTGGAGGAACCCGTACCCAACACCCCCGGCAGGCGCATTCCCAAACCCTCAACTGTAGGAACCCTCCTACCTCAACCCCCCGGCAGGGCATTCCCAACCCCCTCACTGCCCTAACCGTGAGGAACCCCCTAACCCAAACACCCCCCGGCAGGGCATTCCCAACCGCCCTCCACTGTGAGGAACCCTACCAACACCCCGCCCCCGGCAAGGGCATTCCCACCCACCTCACTGTGAGGAACGCCCGCTACCCAACACCCCCGGCAGGGCATTCCCCAACCCCCTCACTGTGAGGAACCCGCCCCTACCCAACACCCCGGCAGGGCATTCCCCAACCCCCTCACTGCCCTCACCGTGAGGAAACCCCTACCCAACACTCCCCGGCAGGGCATTCCCCAACCCCCTCACTGCCCTCCACAGTGAGGAACTCCTACCCAACACCCCGGGCAAGGCGCCTTCCCCAACCCCCTCACTGCCCTCACGGTGAGGAACCCCCCTACCCAACACCTCCCGGCAGGGCATTCCCACAACCCCCTCACTGCCTCACCGTGAGGTAACCCCTACCCAAACATCCCCCGGCAGGGGCATTCCCCAACCCATCATGTGAGGAACCCTAACGTCCAACACCCCGGCAGGGCATTACCCAAGCCCACTCACTGTGAGGAAACCCCCTACCCAACAACCCTCCCGGCAGGGCATTCCCCAACCCACTCACTGTGAGGAACCCCCTACCCCAACACCCCGGCAGGGCGCATCCCCCAACCCCTCACTGCCCTCACGTAGAAGACCCCCTACCCAACATTCCCCCGGCATGGGCATTCCCTAACCCCCTCCTGCCCTCAACCGTGAAGGACCCCCATACCCAAGCATCCCATCGGCCACGGCATTCCCCAGCCGCCCTCACTGCCCTCACCGTGTGAGGAAACCCCATACCCCAACATCCCCCGGCAGGGCATCTCCCAACCCCTCACTGCCCTCACCGTGAGGAACCCCCTACCCAAACACCACCGGCAGGGCATTCCCAACCACCCTCAACTGCCCTCACCAGTGAAGGAACCCCCTACCCCAACATCCCCCGGCAGGTGCTTCCCCAAACCCCCCACCTGCCCTCACCGTGAGGAACCCCTACCAAAAAACACCTCCCCGGCAGGGCATTCCCCCAACCACTCATGTGAGGAACCTCCCTACCACAACACCCCCCCGGCAGGGCATTCCCACAACCTCCCTACTGCCCTCACCGTGAGGAACCCCCTACCCATACCCCACCCCGGCAGGGCATTCCCCAACCTCCTCACTGGCCATCAGCCTGAGAACCCCCCCCTAACCAACATCCCCCGGCAGGGCATGTCACCAACCCCCTCACTGGCCCTCACCGTGAGGAACCCCCTACCAACATCCCCCGGCAGGGCATGTCCCCCCTGCAACTGCCCTCTAGAACCCAACATCCCGCCGGCGGCTTCCACCCTACTGACACCGTGAGGAACCCCTCTACCCAACCATCCCCCGGGCAGGGCATTCCCCAACCCCCTCACTGCCCTCACCGTGAGGAACCCCTACCCAACCATCCCCGGCAGGGCATTCGCCCAACCCCCCCACTGCCCTCACCGTGACGGAACCCTCCCAACACACCCCCGGCAGAGGCATTCCCACACCTACGCCTCACGCTGTGGGAACCCCCTACCAACACCCCGCGGCAGGGCATTCCCCAACCCGCTCCCACTCAGCGTGAGGAACCCCCTACCCAACACCCCGGCAGGGACATTCCCACCCCCTCACTGCCTCTACCGTGAGGAACCCCTACCCAACAACCCCCGCAGGGCATTCCCCAACCCCCTCACTGCCGCTCTACCGTGAAGGACACCCCTACCCACCAATCCCCCGGCAGGGCATCCCCAACCCCCTCACTGCCTCGGAGGACCCCTACCCACATACCCCCGGCAGGGCATTCCCCACCCCCGTCATGGAGCGCCCACCAACCCCGGGCATCACCGCCCTCAACCGTGAGGAACCGCCTACCCAACACCCCCCGGCAAGGGCATTCCCTCAACCCCTCACTGCTGAGGAACCCCTACCACTACAACACCCCCGGCAGGGCATTCCCCACCCCCTCACTGCCCTCCACCCTGAGGAACCCCTACCAACATCCCCGGCAGGGCATTTCCAACCCCCTCACTGCCCTCACCGTGAGGACCCGCCTACCCCAACAATCCCCCGGCAGGGCCATCTCCCACCCTCCCTCAACTGTGAGGAACACCCTACCCAAACCCCCCGGCAGGGCATCCCCAACCCCCTCACTGCCCTGCACCGTGAAGGCAACCCCACCCCAACATCCCCCGCAGGGCATTCCCAACCCCCTCACTGCCTCACCGTTGGAGGAACCCCTCCCCAACATCCCCCGGCAGGGCATTGCGCCAACCCCTACCTCGTCGAGGAAACCCCCTACCAACATCCCCCCGGTCAGGGCATTCCAACCCTCACATGTGAGGAAACCCCTACCACACCCCCCGGCAGGAGCATTCCCCAACCCCTACTGCCCTCATCCGTGGGAGGAAACCTACCCAACACGCCCCGGCAAGGGCATTCCCCAACCCCCCTCACTGTGAAGGAACCTCCCTGCCAACACCCCGGCAGGGCATTCCCAACCCTGACTGTGAGGAAACCCCCTACCCAACACCCCCGGCGAGGCATTCCCACCCCTCACTGCCCTCACCGTGAGGAACCCCCTACCAACACCCCCGGCAGGGCAGTTCCCCGAAACCCCTCCTGTGGGAACCGCCTAACCCAACACCCCCGCGGCAGGGCATTCCCCGAACCCCCTACTGCCCTCACGTGAGGAACCCCCTACCCAACATCCCCCTGGCAGGGCATTCCCCAACCCCCTCACTGCCCTCACCGTGCAGGACCCCTACCAACATCCCCCGGCAGGGCATTCCCCAACCCCTACTGTGAGGAACCCCTACCCAAACACCCCCCGGCAGGGCATTCCCCAACCCCTCACTGCCCCTCACCGTGAGGACACCCCCTAACCCAATCGTCCCCCGGCAGGGCATTCCCCAAACCCCTGCTCACTGTGAGAACCCCTACCACACACCCCGGGCAGGGCATTCCCCAACCGCCCTCCGTGTGAGGAACCCCCTACCCAACACCCACGGGCAGGGCATTCCCCCAACCCCCCTCACTGTGAGGAACCCCTACCCAACACCCCCCGGCAGGGCATTCCCCAACCCCTCACTGCCCTCACCGTGAGGAACCCCCTACCCAACACCCCCCGGCAGGGCATTCCCCAACCCCCTCACTGTGAGGAACCCCCTACCCACACCCCCCGGCAGGGCATTCCCCAACCCCTCACTGTGAGGAACCCCCTACCCAACACCCCCGGCAGGGCATTCCCCACCCCCTCACTGTGAGGAACCCCTACCCAACACCCCGGCAGGGCATTCCCAACCCCCTCACTGCCCTCACCGTGAGGACCCCCCTACCCAACACCGCCCCGGCAGGGCATTCCCCAACCCCTCACTGCCCTCACCGTGAGGAACCCCTACCCAACACCCCCGGCAGGGCATTCCCCAACCCCCTCACTGCCCTCACCGTGAGGAACCCCCTACCCAACACCCCCCGGCAGGCATTTCCCCAACCCCCTCACTGCCCTCACGTGAGGAACCCCTACCCAACATCCCCGGGCAGGGCATTCCCCAACCCACTCACTGTGAGGAACCCCTACCCAACACCCCCGGCAGGCATTTCCCCAACCCACTCACTGTGAGGAACCCCCTACCCAACACCCCCGGCAGGGGCAATTCCCCAACCACACTCACTGTGAGGAACCCCCTACCAACACCCCCGGCAGGGCATTCCCCACCCCCTCACTGCCCTCAACCGTGAGGAACCCCTACCCAACATCCCCGGCAGGGCATTCCCCAACCCCCTCACTGCCCTCACCGTGAGGAACCCCCTACCCAACATCCCCGCGGCACGGCTTCCCCAACCCCCTCACTGCCCTCACCGGTGAGGAACCCCATACCCAACATCCCCGGCAGGGCATTCCCAACCCCCTCACTGCCCTCACCGTGAGGAACCCCCTACCCAACACCCCCGGCAGGGCATTCCCCAACCCCTCACTGCCCTCACCGTGAGGAACCCCCTACCCAACATCCCCCGGCAGGGCATTCCCCAACCCCCTCACTGCCCTCACCGTGCAGGAACCCCCTACCCAACACCCCCCGGCAGGGCATTCCCCAACCCCCTCACTGCCCTCACCGTGAGGACCCCCTACCCAACATCCCCCGGCAGGGCATTCCCAACCCCCTCACTGCCCTCACCGTGAGGAACCCCCTACCCCAACACCCCCCCGGCAAGGCATTCCCCAACCCCTCATGCCTCACCGGAGGAACCCCCTACCCCACACCCCCGGCAGGGCATTCCCCAACCCCTCACGTGGAGGAACCCCCTACCCAACACCCCCCGCAGGGCATTCCCCAACCCCCTCACTGCCCTCACCGTGAGGAACCCCCTACCCAACACCCCCCGGCAGGGCATTCCCCAACCCCCTCACTGCCCTCACCGTGAGGAACCCCCTACCCAACACCCCCGGCAGGGCATTCCCCAACCCCCTCACTGTGGAGGAACCCCTACCCAACACCCCCGGCAGGGCATTCCCCAACCCCCTCACTGCCCTCACCGTGAGGAACCCCCTACCCAACACCCCCCGGCGGGCATTCCCCAACCCCCTCACTGCCCTCACCGTGAGGAACCCCCTACCCAACATCCCCCGGCAGGGCATTCCCCAACCCCTCACTGCCCTCACCGCGAGGAACCCCCTACCCAACATCCCCGCAGGGCATTCCCCAACCCCCTCACTGCCCTCACCGTGAGGAACCCCCTACCCAACACCCCCCGGCAGGGGCATTCCCCAACCCCCTCACTGCCCTCACCGTGAGGAACCCCCTACCCAACATCCCCCGGCAGGGCATTCCCCAACCCCCTCACTGCCCTCACCGTGAGGAACCCCCTACCCAACACCCCCCCGGCAGGGCATTCCCCAACCCCCTCACTGCCCTCACCGTGAGGAACCCCCTACCCAACACCCCCCGGCAGGGCATTCCCCAACCCCCTCACTGTGAGGAACCCCCTACCCAACACCCCCGGCAGGGCATTCCCCAACCCCCTCACTGCCCTCACCGTGAGGAACCCCTACCCAACACCCCCCGGCAGGGCATTCCCCAACCCCCTCACTGCCCTCACCGTGAGGAACCCCTACCCCAACACCCCCGGCAGGGCATTCCCCAACCCCTCACTGTGAGGAACCCCCTACCCAACACCCCCGGCAGGGCATTCCCCAACCCCCTCACTGCCCTCACCGTGAGGAACCCCCTACCCAACACCCCCGGCAGGGCATTCCCCAACCCCCTCACTGCCCTCACCGTGAGGAACCCCCTACCCAACATCCCCCGGCAGGGCATTCCCCAACCCCCTCACTGCCCTCACCGTGAGGAACCCCCTACCCAACATCCCCCGGCAGGGCATTCCGCCAACCCCTCACTGCCCTCACCGTGAGGAACCCCCTACCCAACATCCCCCGGCAGGGCATTCCCCCACCCCCTCACTGCCCTCACCGTGAGGAACCCCCTACCCACACCCCCGGCAGGGCATTCCCCAACCCCCTCACTGTGAGGAACCCCCTACCCAACCCCCGGCAGGGCATTCCCCAACCCCCTCACTGTGAGGAACCCCCTACCCAACACCCCCCGGCAGGGCATTCCCCAACCCCCTCACCGTGAGGAACCCCCTACCCAACACCCCCCGGCAGGGCATTCCCCAACCCCCTCACTGCCCTCACCGTGAGGAACCCCCTACCCAACATCCCCGGCAGGGCATTCCCCAACCCCCTCACTGTGAGGAACCCCTACCACAACACCCCCCGGCAGGGCATTCCCCAACCCCCTCACTGCCCTCACCGTGAGGAACCCCACCCAACACCCCGCGCAGGGCATTCCCAACCCCCTCACTGCCCTCACCGTGAGGAACCCCCTACCCAACATCCCCGGCAGGGCATTCCCCAACCCCCTCACTGCCCTCACCGTGAGGAACCCCTACCCAACATCCCCCGGCAGGGCATTCCCCAACCCCCTCACTGCCCTCACCGTGAGGAACCCCCTACCCAACACCCCCCGGCAGGGCATTCCCCAACCCCCTCACTGTGAGGAACCCTACCCAACACCCCCGGCAGGGCATTCCCCAACCCCCTCACTGTGAGGAACCCCCTACCCACACCCCCGGCAGGGCATTCCCCAACCCCCTCACTGTGAGGAACCCCCTACCCAACACCCCCGGCAGGGCATTCCCCAACCCCCTCACTGCCCTCACCGTGAGGAACCCCCTACCCAACATCCCCGGCAGGGCATTCCCAACCCCCCTCACTGCCCTCACCGTGAGGACCCCCTACCCAACATCCCATACATAAAGGGGCAAAATTATGTTTACTCTTTGTGAGGTCCCCCCCCCCCCCATACAAAACCCCGCCTCTCCCTTGGATTTCAATGCAAATAAAACGCCCTTGTCAGCGCCGGATACCGCGAACTTGTTCCCCTGCCCGGTACACTCACTGCCCAGCAGAGGGCGCAGGTTGGCACTTAGAGCGCTTCTGCGCATGAGCAGAGCTATTCCAACCCGAGGTGCTTTCCTTTCCGGACAGCAGGGGTCGCTATTCGCCACACCGCTCCCACGTTCGGCTCATGCTAATGACGTCAGTGACAAGATGGCCGCTCTCAGGGAGCACTTCACGTTGTGCGGACTTCTTACCGCGGCCGAGCATCGTACAACCGAGATACTTGGAGTGGAAGCGGCAGGGGAGCCGGACAGGGTGTTGGTGACTGACTCTGTACAGGCCGTGACTCTGTATAAGGTGCGGGAGGGAATTCTGTGTGTGTGGGGAAAGTACCGGGGCTCTAATGTGGAGTCAGCTGCTCTGTGTGTGTGTGTGGGTATGTGGGCTATGGGCCCTGTGTGGGTATGAGGGCTATGGGCACTGTGTGGGTATGAGGGCTATGGGCCCTGTGTGGGTATGAGGGCTATGGGCCCTGTGTGGGTATGAGGGCTATGGGCCCTGTGTGGGTATGTGGGCTATGGGCCCTGTGTGGGTATGTGGGCTATGGGCCCTGTGTGGGTATGAGGGCTATGGGCACTGTGTGGGTATGTGGGCTATGGGCACTGTGTGGGTATGAGGGCTATGGGCCCTGTGTGGGTATGAGGGCTATGGGCCCTGTGTGGGTATGAGGGCTATGGGCACTGTGTGGGTATGTGGGCTATGGGCCCTGTGTGGGTATGAGGGCTATGGGCCCTGTGTGGGTATGAGGGCTATGGGCACTGTGTGGGTATGTGGGCTATGGGCCCTGTGTGGGTATGAGGGCTATGGGCCCTGTGTGGGTATGAGGGCTATGGGCCCTGTGTGGGTATGAGGGCTATGGGCCCTGTGTGGGTATGAGGGCTATGGGCACTGTGTGGGTATGAGGGCTATGGGCACTGTGTGGGTATGAGGGCTATGGGCACTGTGTGGGGTATGAGGGCTATGGGCCCTGTGTGGGTATGTGGGCTATGGGCACTGTGTGGGGTATGTGGGCTATGGGCCCTGTGTGGGTATGAGGCTATGGCGCCCTGTGTGGGTATGAGGGCTATGGGCCCTGTGTGGGTATGAGGGCTATGGGCACTGTGTGGGTATGTGGGCTATGGGCCCTGTGTGGGTATGAGGGCTATGGGCCCTGTGTGGGTATGAGGGCTATGGGCACTGTGTGGGTATGAGGGCTATGGGCCCTGTGTGGGTATGAGGGCTATGGGCCCTGTGTGGGTATGTGGGCTATGGGCCCTGTGTGGGTATGGGGCTATGGCCCTGTGTGGGTATGTGGGCTATGGCCCTGTGGTGGGTATGAGGGCTATGGGCACTGTGTGGGTATGTGGGCTATGGGCACTGTGTGGGTATGTGGCTATGGGCCCTGTGTGGGTATGAGGGCTATGGGCCCTGTGTGGGTATGAGGGCTATGGGCCCTGTGTGGGTATGAGGGCTATGGGCACTGTGTGGGTATGAGGGCTATGGGCCCTGTGTGGGTATGAGGGCTATGGGCACTGTGTGGGTATGAGGGCTATGGGCACTGGTGTGGGTATGAGGGCTATGGGCACTGTGTGGGTATGAGGGCTATGGGCACTGTGTGGGTATGAGGCTATGGGCCCTGTGTGGGTATGAGGGCTATGGGCCCTGTGTGGTATGAGGGCTATGGGCACTGTGGTGGGGTATGAGGGCTATGGGCCCTGTGTGGGTATGAGGGCTATGGGCCCTGTGTGGGTATGAGGGCTATGGGCACTGTGTGGGTATGTGGGCTATGGGCACTGTGTGGGTATGAGGGCTATGGGCACTGTGTGGGTATGAGGGCTATGGGCACTGTGTGGGTATGAGGGCCTATGGGCACTGTGTGGGTATGAGGGCTATGGGCACTGTGTGGGTATGAGGGCTATGGGCACTGTGTGGGTATGAGGCTATGGGCACTGTGGTGGGTATGAGGGCTATGGGCACTGTGTGGGTATGAGGGCTATGGGCACTGTGTGGGTATGTGGGCTAGGGGGCTATGGGCACTGTGTGGGTGTGTGGGCTAGGGGGCTATGGGCACTGTGTGGGTGTGTGGGCTAGGGGGCTATGGGCACTGTGTGGGTGTGTGGGCCTAGGGAGCTATGGGCACTGTGTGGGTGTGTGGGCTAGGGAGCTATGGGCACTGTGTGGGTGTGTGGGCTAGGGAGCTATGGGCACTGTGTGGGTATGTGGGCTAGGGGGCTATGGGCACTGTGTGGGTGTGTGGGCTAGGGGGCTATGGGCCCTGTGTGGGTGTGTGGGCTAGGAGCTATGGGCACTGTGTGGGTATGTGGGCTAGGGGGCTATGGGCCCTGTGTGGGTATGAGGGCTATGGGCCCTGTGTGGGTATGTGGGCTATGGGCACTGTGTGGGTATGAGGGCTATGGGCCCTGTGTGGGTATGAGGGCTATGGGCCCTGTGTGGGTATGAGGGCTATGGGCACTGTGTGGGTATGAGGGCTATGGGCACTGTGTGGGTATGTGGGCTAGGGGGCTATGGGCACTGTGTGGGTGTGTGGGCTAGGGGGCTATGGGCACTGTGTGGGTGTGTGGGCTAGGGGGCTATGGGCACTGTGTGGGTATGAGGGCTAGGGGGCTATGGGCACTGTGTGGGTGTGTGGGCTAGGGGGCTATGGGCACTGTGTGGGTGTGTGGGCTAGGGGCTATGGGCACTGTGTGGGTGTGTGGGCTAGGGAGCTATGGGCACTGTGTGGGTATGAGGGCTAGGAGCTATGGGCACTGTGTGGGTGTGTGGGCTAGGGAGCTATGGGCACTGTGTGGGTGTGTGGGCTAGGGAGCTATGGCACTGTGTGGGTGTGTGGGCTAGGGAGCTATGGGCACTGTGTGGGTATGTGGGCTAGGGGGCTATGGGCACTGTGTGGGTGTGTGGGCTAGGGGGCTATGGGCCCTGTGTGGGTGTGTGGGCTAGGGAGCTATGGGCACTGTGTGGGTATGTGGGCTAGGGGGCTATGGGCACTGTGTGGGTGTGTGGGCTAGGGGGCTATGGGCCCTGTGTGGGTATGAGGGCTATGGGCCCTGTGTGGGTATGTGGGCTATGGGCACTGTGTGGGTATGAGGGCTATGGGCCCTGTGTGGGTATGAGGGCTATGGGCCCTGTGTGGGTATGAGGGCTATGGGCACTGTGTGGGTATGAGGGCTATGGGCACTGTGTGGGTATGTGGGCTAGGGGGCTATGGGCACTGTGTGGGTGTGTGGGCTAGGGGGCTATGGGCACTGTGTGGGTGTGTGGGCTAGGGAGCTATGGGCACTGTGTGGGTGTGTGGGCTATGGGGGGGCTATGGGCACTGTGTGGGTGTGTGGGCTAGGGAGCTATGGGCACTGTGTGGGTATGTGGGCTAGGGGCTATGGGCACTGTGTGGGTGTGTGGGCTAGGGGGCTATGGGCACTGTGTGGGTGTGTGGGCTAGGGAGCTATGGGCACTGTGTGGGTATGTGGGCTAGGGGGCTATGGGCCCTGTGTGGGTATGAGGGCTATGGGCCCTGTGTGGGTATGAGGGCTATGGGCACTGTGTGGGTATGAGGGCTATGGGCACTGTGTGGGTATGAGGGCTATGGGCCCTGTGTGGGTATGAGGGCTATGGGCACTGTGTGGGTATGTGGGCTAGGGGGCTATGGGCCCTGTGTGGGTATGAGGGCTATGGCCCTGTGTGGGTATGAGGGCTATGGGCACTGTGTGGGTATGAGGGCTATGGGCACTGTGTGGGTATGAGGGCTATGGGCACTGTGTGGGTATGTGGGCTATGGGCCTGTGGGTATGGGGCTATGGCCCTGTGTGGGTATGAGGGCTATGGGCCCTGTGTGGGTAATGAGGGCTATGGGCCCTGTGTGGGTATGAGGGCTATGGGCCCTGGTGTGGTATGAGGCTATGGCACTGTGTGGGTATGTGTGGGCTATGGGCACTGTGTGGGTATGAGGGCTATGGCACTGTGTGGGTATGAGGGCTATGGGCCCTGTGTGGGTATGAGGGCTATGGGCCCTGTGTGGGTATGTGGGCTAGGGGGCTATGGGCCCTGTGTGGGTATGAGGGCTATGGGCACTGTGTGGGTATGTGGGCTAGGGGGCTATGGGCCCTGTGTGGGTATGAGGGCTATGGGCACTGTGTGGGTATGAGGGCTATGGGCCCTGTGTGGGTATGTGGGCTAGGGGGCTATGGGCCTGTGTGGGTATGAGGGCTATGGGCCCTGTGTGGGTATGAGGGCTATGGGCCCTGTGTGGGTATGAGGGCTATGGGCACTGTGTGGGTATGTGTGGGCTATGGGCACTGTGTGGGTATGAGGGCTATGGGCACTGTGTGGGTATGAGGGCTATGGGCCCTGTGTGGGTATGAGGGCTATGGGCCCTGTGTGGGTATGTGGGCTATGGGCCCTGTGTGGGTATGTGGGCTATGGGCCCTGTGTGGGTATGTGGGCTATGGGCCCTGTGTGGGTATGAGGGCTATGGGCCCTGTGTGGTATGAGGGCTATGGGCCCTGTGTGGGTATGAGGGCTATGGGCCCTGTGTGGGTATGAGGGCTATGGGCCCCTGTGTGGGTATGTGGGCTATGGGCCCTGTGTGGGTATGTGGGCTATGGGCCCTGTGTGGGTATGTGGGCTATGGGCCCTGTGTGGGTATGTGGGCTATGGGCCCTGTGTGGGTATGTGGGCTATGGGCCCTGTGTGGGTATGAGGGCTATGGGCCCTGTGTGGGTATGAGGGCTATGGGCCCTGTGTGGGTATGAGGGCTATGGGCCCTGTGTGGGTATGAGGGCTATGGGCACTGTGTGTGTGTGTGTGGGCTATGGGCACTGTGTGGGTATGAGGGCTATGGGCCCTGTGTGGGTATGAGGGCTATGGGCACTGTGTGTGTGTGTGTGGGCTATGGGCACTGTGTGGGTATGAGGGCTATGGGCACTGTGTGGGTATGAGGGCTATGGGCCCTGTGTGGGTATGAGGGCTATGGGCCCTGTGTGGGTATGTGGGCTATGGGCCCTGTGTGGGTATGAGGGCTATGGGCCCTGTGTGGGTATGAGGGCTATGGGCACTGTGTGGGTATGTGTGGGCTATGGGCACTGTGTGGGTATGAGGGCTATGGGCACTGTGTGGGTATGAGGGCTATGGGCCCTGTGTGGGTATGAGGGCTATGGGCCCTGTGTGGGTATGAGGGCTATGGGCACTGTGTGTGTGTGTGTGGGCTATGGGCACTGTGTGGGTATGAGGGCTATGGGCCCTGTGTGGGTATGAGGGCTATGGGCACTGTGTGTGTGTGTGTGGGCTATGGGCACTGTGTGGGTATGAGGGCTATGGGCCCTGTGTGGGTATGAGGGCTTATGGCACTGTGTGTGTGTGTGTGGGCTATGGGCACTGTGTGGGTATGAGGGCTATGGGCACTGTGTGGGTATGAGGGCTATGGGCCCTGTGTGGGTATGAGGGCTATGGGCCCTGTGTGGGTATGTGGGCTATGGGCCCTGTGTGGGTATGAGGGCTATGGGCCCTGTGTGGGTATGAGGGCTATGGGCACTGTGTGGGTATGTGTGGGCTATGGGCACTGTGTGGGTATGAGGGCTATGGGCACTGTGTGGGTATGAGGGCTATGGGCCCTGTGTGGGTATGAGGGCTATGGGCCCTGTGTGGGTATGTGGGCTATGGGCCCTGTGTGGGTATGTGGGCTATGGGCCCTGTGTGGGTATGAGGGCTATGGGCCCTGTGTGGGGTATGAGGGCTATGGGCCCTGTGTGGGTATGAGGGCTATGGGCACTGTGTGGGTATGAGGGGCTATGGGCCTGTGTGGGCTAGGGGCTATGGGCACTGTGTGGGTATGAGGCTATGGGCCCTGTGTGGGTATGAGGGCTATGGGCCCTGTGTGGGTTATGAGGGCTATGGGCCCTGTGTGGGTATCGAGGGCTATGGGCCCTGTGTGGGTATGAGGCTATGGGCCCTGTGTGGGTATGAGGGCTATGGCCCTGTGTGGGTATGAGGGCTATGGGCCCTGTGTGGGTATGAGGGCTATGGGCCCTGTGGGGTATGAGGCTATGGGCCCTGTGTGGGTATGAGGGGGCTATGGCCTGTGTGGTATTGAGGGCTATGGGCACTGTGTGGGTATGAGGGCTTATGGGGCACTGTGTGGGTATGAGGGCTATGGGCCCTGTGTGGGTATGTGGGGCTATGGGCCCTGTGGGGTATGTGGCTAATGGGCACTGTGTGGGTATGAGGGCTATGGGCCCTGTGTGGGTATGTGGGCTATGGGCACTGTGTGGGTATGAGGGCTATGGGGCACTGTGTGGGTATGAGGGCTATGGGCCCTGTGTGGGTATGAGGGCTATGGGCCCTGTGTGGGTATGTGGGCTATGGGCCCTGTGTGGGTATGAGGGCTATGGGCCCTGTGTGGGTATGAGGGCTATGGGCACTGTGTGGGTATGTGTGGGCTATGGGGCACTGTGTGGGTATGAGGGCTATGGGCCCTGTGTGGGTATGAGGGCTATGGGCCCTGTGTGGGTATGTGGGCTATGGGCCCTGTGTGGGTATGTGGGCTATGGGCCCTGTGTGGGTATGAGGCGTATGGGCCCTTTGTGGGTATGAGGGCTATGGGCCCTGTGTGGGTATGAGGGCTATGGGCCCTGTGTGGGTATGAGGGCTATGGGCCCTGTGTGGGTATGAGGGCTATGGGCCCTGTGTGGGTATGAGGGCTATGGGCCCTGTGTGGGTATGAGGGCTATGGGCCCTGTGTGGGTATGAGGGCTATGGGCCCTGTGTGGGTATGAGGGCTATGGGCACTGTGTGTGTGGTGTGTGGGCTATGGGCACTGTGTGGGTATGAGGGCTATGGGCCCTGTGTGGGTATGAGGGCTATGGGCACTGTGTGTGTGTGTGTGGGCTATGGCACTGTGTGGGTTATGAGGGCTATGGGCACTGTGTGGGTATGAGGGCTATGGGCCCTGTGTGGGTATGGAGGGCTATGGGCCCTGTGTGGGTATGTGGGCTATGGGCACTGTGTGGGTATGAGGGCTATGGGCCCTGTGTGGGTATGTGGGCTATGGGCCCTGTGTGGGTATGAGGGCTATGGGCACTGTGTGGGTATGAGGGCTATGGGCCCTGTGTGGGTATGTGGGCTATGGGCCCTGTGTGGGTATGAGGGCTATGGGCACTGTGTGGGTATGAGGGCTATGGGCCCTGTGTGGGGTATGTGGGCTTGGCCCTTGGGTATGGGCCCTGTGTGGGTATGAGGGCTATGGGCCCTGTGTGGGTATGAGGGCTATGGGCCCTGTGTGGGTATGAGGGCTATGGGCACTGTGTGGGTATGTGTGGGCTATGGGCACTGTGTGGGTATGAGGGCTATGGGCACTGTGTGGGTATGAGGGCTATGGGCCTGTGTGGGTATGAGGGCTATGGGCCCTGTGTGGGTATGTGGGCTATGGGCCCTGTGTGGGTATGTGGGCTATGGGCCCTGTGTGGGTATGAGGGCTTATGGGCCCTGTGTGGGTATGAGGGCTATGGGCCCTGTGTGGGTATGAGGGCTATGGGCACTGTGTGTGTGTGGTGTGGGCTATGGGCACTGTGTGGGTATGAGGGCTATGGGCACTGTGTGGGTATGAGGGCTATGGGCCCTGTGGTGGGTATGAGGGCTAGGGGGCTATGGGCACTGTGTGGGTATGAGGGCTATGGGCCCTGTGTGGGTATGAGGGCTATGGGCACTGTGTGGGTATGAGGGCTATGGCCCTGGTGGGTATGGGCTATGGCCCTGTGTGGGTATGAGGGCTATGGGCCCTGTGTGGGTATGAGGGCTATGGGCCCTGTGTGGGTATGAGGGCTATGGGCCCTGTGTGGGTATGAGGGCTATGGGCCCTGTGTGGGTATGAGGGCTATGGGCACTGTGTGGGTATGAGGGCTATGGGCACTGTGTGGGTATGGGGGCTATGGGCCCTGTGTGGGTATGAGGGCTATGGGCACTGTGTGGGTATGAGGGCTATGGGCACTGTGTGGGTATGAGGGCTATGGGCACTGTGTGGGTATGAGGGCTATGGGCACTGTGTGGGTATGAGGGCTATGGCCCTGTGTGGGTATGTGGGCTATGGGCCCTGTGTGGGTATGTGGGCTATGGGCCCTGTGTGGGTATGTGGGCTATGGGCCCTGTGTGGTATGTGGGCTATGGGCCCTGTGTGGGTATGTGGGCTATGGGCCCTGTGTGGGTATGTGGGCTATGGGCCCTGTGTGGGTATGTGGGCTATGGGCACTGTGTGGGTATGTGGGCTATGGGCACTGTGTGGGTATGTGGGCTATGGGCACTGTGTGGGTATGAGGGCTATGGGCACTGTGTGGGTATGAGGGCTATGGGCACTGTGTGGGTATGAGGGCTATGGGCACTGTGTGGGTATGAGGGCTATGGGCACTGTGTGGGTATGAGGGCTATGGGCACTGTGTGGGTATGAGGGCTATGGGCACTGTGTGGGTATGTGGGCTATGGGCACTGTGTGGGTATGAGGGCTAGGGAGCTATGGGCACTGTGTGGGTATGTGGGCTATGGGCACTGTGTGGGTATGAGGGCTAGGGAGCTATGGGCACTGTGTGGGTATGAGGGCTATGGGCACTGTGTGGGTATGAGGGCTAGGGAGCTATGGGCACTGTGTGGGTATGAGGGCTAGGGAGCTATGGGCACTGTGTGGGTATGTGGGCTAGGGAGCTATGGGCACTGTATGGGTATGAGGGCTAGGGAGCTATGGGCACTGTGTGGGTATGAGGGCTAGGGAGCTATGGGCACTGTGTGGGTATGAGGGCTAGGGAGCTATGGGCACTGTGTGGGTATGTGGGCTATGGGCACTGTGTGGGTATGTGGGCTAGGGAGCTATGGGCACTGTGTGGGTATGAGGGCTAGGGAGCTATGGGCACTGTGTGGGTATGTGGGCTAGGGAGCTATGGGCACTGTGTGGGTATGAGGGCTAGGGAGCTATGGGCACTGTGTGGGTATGTGGGCTAGGGAGCTATGGGCACTGTGTGGGTGTGTGGGCTAGGGAGCTATGGGCACTGTGTGGGTATGAGGGCTAGGGAGCTATGGGCACTGTGTTGGTATGAGGGCTAGGGGGCTATGGGCACTGTGTGGGTGTGTGGGCTAGGGGGCTATGGGCACTGTGTGGGCTAGGGGGCTATGGGCACTGTGTGGGTGTGTGGGCTAGGGAGCTATGGGCACTGTGTGGGTGTGTGGGCTAGGGGGCTATGGGCACTGTGTGGGTGTGTGGGCTATGGGCACTGTGTGGGTATGTGGGCTATGGGCCCTGTGTGGGTATGTGGGCTATGGGCACTGTGTGGGTATGTGGGCTATGGGCCCTGTGTGGGTATGTGGGCTATGGGCCCTGTGTGGGTATGTGGGCTATGGGCCCTGTGTGGGTATGTGGGCTATGGGCCCTGTGTGGGTATGTGGGCTATGGGCCCTGTGTGGGTATGTGGGCTATGGGCCCTGTGTGGGTATGTGGGCTATGGGCCCTGTGTGGGTATGTGGGCTATGGGCCCTGTGTGGGTATGTGGGCTATGGGCACTGTGTGGGTATGTGGGCTATGGGCACTGTGTGGGTATGTGGGCTATGGGCACTGTGTGGGTATGAGGGCTATGGGCACTGTGTGGGTATGAGGGCTATGGGCACTGTGTGGGTATGAGGGCTATGGGCACTGTGTGGGTATGAGGGCTATGGGCACTGTGTGGGTATGAGGGCTATGGGCACTGTGTGGGTATGAGGGCTATGGGCACTGTGTGGGTATGAGGGCTATGGGCACTGTGTGGGTATGTGGGCTATGGGCCTGTGTGGGTATGAGGGCTAGGGAGCTATGGGCACTGTGTGGGTATGTGGGCTATGGGCACTGTGTGGGTATGAGGGCTAGGGAGCTATGGGCACTGTGTGGGTATGAGGGCTATGGGCACTGTGTGGGTATGAGGGCTAGGGAGCTATGGGCACTGTGTGGGTATGAGGGCTAGGGAGCTATGGGCACTGTGTGGGTATGTGGGCTAGGGAGCTATGGGCACTGTGTGGGTATGAGGGCTAGGGAGCTATGGGCACTGTGTGGGTATGAGGGCTAGGGAGCTATGGGCACTGTGTGGGTATGTGGGCTAGGGAGCTATGGGCACTGTGTGGGTATGAGGGCTAGGGAGCTATGGGCACTGTGTGGGTATGTGGGCTAGGGAGCTATGGGCACTGTGTTGGTATGAGGGCTAGGGGGCTATGGGCACTGTGTGGGTGTGTGGGCTAGGGGGCTATGGGCACTGTGTGGGCTAGGGGGCTATGGGCACTGTGTGGGTGTGTGGGCTAGGGAGCTATGGGCACTGTGTGGGTGTGTGGGCTAGGGGGCTATGGGCACTGTGTGGGTGTGTGGGTTAGGGAGCTATGGGCACTGTGTGGGTATGTGGGCTAGGGAGCTATGGGCACTGTGTGGGTATGTGGGCTAGGGAGCTATGGGCACTGTGTGGGTGTGTGGGCTAGGGAGCTATGGGCACTGTGTGGGTATGAGGGCTAGGGAGCTATGGGCACTGTGTGGGTATGAGGGCTAGGGGGCTATGGGCACTGTGTGGGTGTGGTGGGCTAGGGGGCTATGGGCACTGTGTGGGTGTGTGGGCTAGGGGGCTATGGGCACTGTGTTGGTATGAGGGCTAGGGGGCTATGGGCACTGTGTGGGTGTGTGGGCTAGGGGGCTATGGGCACTGTGTGCGCTAGGGGGCTATGGGCACTGTGTGGGTGTGTGGGCTAGGGAGCTATGGGCACTGTGTGGGTGTGTGGGCTAGGGAGCTATGGGCACTGTGTGGGTATGTGGGCTAGGGAGCTATGGGCACTGTGTGGGTATGTGGGCTAGGGAGCTATGGCACTGTGTGGGTGTGTGGGCTAGGGAGCTATGGGCACTGTGTGGGTATGAGGGCTAGGGAGCTATGGGCACTGTGTGGGTATGAGGGCTAGGGGGCTATGGGCACTGTGTGGGTGTGTGGGCTAGGGGGCTATGGGCACTGTGTGGGTGTGTGGGCTAGGGGGCTATGGGCACTGTGTGGGTGTGTGGGCTAGGGGGCTATGGGCACTGTGTGGGTGTGTGGGCTAGGGGGCTATGGGCACTGTGGTGGGTGTGTGGGCTAGGGAGCTATGGGCACTGTGTGGGTGTGTGGGCTAGGGGGCTATGGGCACTGTGTGGGTGTGTGGGCTAGGGAGCTATGGGCACTGTGTGGGTATGTGGGCTAGGGGGCTATGGGTACTGTTTGGGTATGAGGGCTATGGGCCCTGTGTGGGTATGAGGGCTATGGGCACTGTGTGGGTATGAGGGCTATGGGCCCTGTGTGGGTATGAGGGCTATGGGCCCTGTGTGGGTATGAGGGCTATGGCCCTGTGTGGGTATGAGGGCTATGGGCCCTGTGTGGGTATGAGGGCTATGGGCCCTGTGTGGGTATGAGGGCTATGGGCCCTGTGTGGGTATGAGGGGCTATGGGCCCTGTGTGGGTATGAGGGCTATGGGCACTGTGTGGGTATGAGGGCTATGGGCACTGTGTGGGTATGTGGGCTAGGGGGCTATGGGCACTGTGTGGGTGTGTGGGCTAGGGGGCTATGGGCACTGTGTGGGTGTGTGGGCTAGGGAGCTATGGGCACTGTGTGGGTGTGTGGGCTAGGGGGCTATGGGCACTGTGTGGGTGTGTGGGCTAGGGAGCTATGGGCACTGTGTGGGTATGTGGGCTAGGGGGCTATGGGCACTGTGTGGGTGTGTGGGCTAGGGAGCTATGGGCACTGTGTGGGTGTGTGGGCTAGGGGGCTATGGGCACTGTGTGGGTGTGTGGGCTAGGGAGCTATGGGCACTGTGTGGGTATGTGGGCTAGGGGGCTATGGGCACTGTGTGGGCTAGGGGGCTATGGGCACTGTGTGGGTGTGTGGGCTAGGGGGCTATGGGCACTGTGTGGGCTAGGGAGCTATTGGCACTGTGTGGGTATGTGGGCTAGGGGGCTATGGGCACTGTGTGGGCTAGGGGGCTATGGGCACTGTGTGGGTATGTGGGCTAGGGGGCTATGGGCACTGTGTGGGTGTGTGGGCTAGGGAGCTATGGGCACTGTGTGGGTGTGTGGGCTAGGGAGCTATGGGCACTGTGTGGGTGTGTGGGCTTTTCATGGTATGTAATGGCTTTTCTCTAGGTCTCTGATCAGAAGCCGCTCGGATCCTGGGCAGTAAAACAAGGACAAAGCATCACCTGCCCGGCCGTATGGAATTACCAGTGTGGGGAATTTGTTGTTGTTCATGATGACAAGGTAACATGGAGTAGGGACAGGAATCACTCTTCTGCTCTAATAAATATATATCAGGGCTAGAGAGGGGAGTGGGAGAATGATCCGGTACCGGCCAGGATATGGGGGGATAATCTGATACCTGCCTGGGGAGTGGCTGAAAGATCCGGTACCTGCCTGGGGAGTGGCTGAAAGATCCGGTACCTGCCTGGGGAGTGGCTGAAAGATCCGGTACCTGCCTGGGGAGTGGCTGAAAGATCCGGTACCTGCCTGGGGAGTGGCTGAAAGATCCGGTACCTGCCTGGGGAGTGGCTGAAAGATCCGGTACCTGCCTGGGGAGTGGCTGAAAGATCCGGTACCTGCCTGGGGAGTGGCTGAAAGATCCGGTACCTGCCTGGGGAGTGGCTGAAAGATCCGGTACCTGCCTGGGGAGTGGCTGAAAGATCCGGTACCTGCCTGGGGAGTGGCTGAAAGATCCGGTACCTGCCTGGGGAGTGGCTGAAAGATCCGGTACCTGCCTGGGGAGTGGCTGAAAGATCCGTACCTGCCTGGGGAGTGGGAGAATGATCCGGTACCCTGCCTGGGGAGTGGAGAATGATCCGGTACCTGCCTGGGGAGTGGGAGAATGATCCGGTACCTGCCTGGGGAGTGGGAGAATGATCCGGTACCTGCCTGGGGAGTGGGAGAATGATCCGGTACCTGCCTGGGGAGTGGGAGAATGATCCGGTACCTGCCTGGGGAGTGGGAGAATGATCCGGTACCGGCCTGGGGAGTGGGAGAATGATCCGGTACCTGCCTGGGGAGTGGGAGAATGATCCGGTACCTGCCTGGGGAGTGGGAGAATGATCCGGTACCCTGCCTGGGGAGTGGGAGAATGATCCGGTACCGGCCTGGGGAGTGGGAGAATGATCCGGTACCCGGCCTGGGGAGTGGGAGAATGATCCGGACCTGTCTGGGGAGTGGGAGAATGATCCGGTACCAGCCTGGGAGTGGGAGAATGATCCGGTACCTGCCTGGGGAGTGGGAGAATGATCCGGTACCTGCCTGGGAGTGGGAGAATGATCCGGTACCAGCCCTGGGGAGTGGGAGAATGATCCGGTACCTGCCTGGGGAGTGGGAGAATGATCCGGTACCTGCCTGGGGAGTGGGAGAATGATCCGGTACCCTGCCTGGGGAGTGGGAGAATGATCCGGTACCTGCCTGGGAGTGGGAGAATGATCCGGTACCTGCCTGGGGAGTGGGAGAATGATCCGGTACCTGCCTGGGGAGTGGGAGAATGATCCGGTACCTGCCTGGGGAGTGGGAGAATGATCCGGTACCTGCCTGGGGAGTGGGAGAATGATCCGGTACCTGCCTGGGGAGTGGGAGAATGATCCGGTACCTGCCTGGGGAGTGGGAGAATGATCCGGTACCTGCCTGGGGAGTGGGAGAATGATCCGGTACCTGCCTGGGGAGTGGGAGAATGATCTGGTTCCGGCTGGGGAGTGGGAGATTGATCTGGTTCCGGCTGGGGAGTGGGAGATTGATCTGGTTCCGGCTGGGGAGTGGGAGATTGATCCGGTACCTGCCTGGGGAGTGGGAGATTGATCTGGTTCCGGCTGGGGAGTGGGAGATTGATCCGGTACCTGCCTGGGGAGTGGGAGAATGATCTGGTTCCGGCTGGGGAGTGGGAGAAACATCCGGTTCCTGCTGGGGAGTTGGATCAGATTGCAGGTGCTGGGAACTTAAGGTTGGGCTTATTCTGATTGACGTGCTGGGTTCTGTTTGTTATTGGACCACTCAGCCCATGGGCCAGACGCTCAGAGGCCAGTTGAGGAGCCCTTGCCTTGCTTGTGGCAGCAGCGTTAATGTACCAGGGATTGTATGATCTCTGCCGGTACTGCCTTAGCCCAGTAACTCACATAAGTCTCAGTTTGTGTTTGGCTCAGACACATCTTTCCCCTGTACCTGATCTCTTCCATGTTTTGCCCCGTTATTGCGGGGTGGGGGGGCTGAGCAGGAACCCTTCCTAGTAGCCCGACACCTGCCTCCCTGCCCAGTGACCCAAAATAACCATGTCTTTTAAATTAGGTTCTAAGAATATGGAGAGAAGATGATGTGAATTTGGATACAGCGTTTAAAGCCACGGTGAGTCCCAGTTTGCCTTGTCTCATGGTCAGTGGGGAGTTGTTTTACTTACGGCCCCACATTGCAGTCAGGGATTTTATGCACCGTGACATGGATTTGCTGATCAAAATGGATCTGTGTGCATCACTAGGAATGCAGGTGTTACAGCCCTACCCTGCTGCACCACACTGCCCCCTAGGGGATGGTGTATAAGGAACACTAATAAGCCTACTCCTAATATTTATACATTCTTTATGGCTGTTCCAGTGTGTGTGCCCCGCGCATTATGTAAGTCATGGGATTGGCCGGCTCTGCAATAAACGGGCCGGCTCTGCAATAAACGGGCCGGCTCTGCAATAGCCATAAGTGGAACCTGGAACATTATCTCTTGCTGTTGCTCTTCATTGTATGGATCATAAGAAGCCCCATAGCCAGATCACAGTTACAGAATGGCTGCAGCCCATAGTGACCACCTTTTGTCTTTCCTGCAGCTCTCGGCCGACGTCTGTCGAATCCACACTCTGCCTGGCGCTGACCCGCTCGTGCTGTTCAGAGGAGGAGCCGTCCACTCCATAGACTCTTTACTCGCAGCCCCCCAGCAGGAAATTGAAAGCGTTCTGCCAGTCGGAGAGAGGATTGTGTATGTGACTGACATTTGGTGGCTTCTTTACTGCTTTTCCTATTCGTGCAGTGTGGGTTCACGCTCCCTCCATTGCGCGCCTTTCCCCGAGGTTCCGTTAGTTTTTCAGAAATTGTAAAGTACAGCAATTGCAGGGGAACAGGCGAAGGTATCCAGGCGACCATTGCTGTCGCATTGAGTTACCACACAGCAATGTCGGCCACGCAATTATTGCAGCCGTTGGCACAGACTCCAGCATCGTTTATCATGGGCGTGGCCAGGGCCCCAATGGGCCTAAATCGTTTCTGCAGTCTGTGCCAATGTAGGAGGGAGGCACAGCACAATTTCATTCTCCTTGCCTGATAACATTCTGTTTCTTCAGAATTTGTTCTCGTTTTCTGCTGATATTTACACTTAGCTGTAAACCAAAGGGCATTCTGGGTAGGCAAGGCCACACTTGACTTCAGGGATTGGACCCGTGTGGTGGATTTGTAGAGTTTTACACTTATTATCCTAAAACCAAGCCGACTGTACATGCGATTTCCCTTGCAACAGCCCATTTTGTAGTTGCCTTTAGGGTGAAGACACATGGAGCTATATAGTAGGAGCTACTTGTCACGGCTACTAAAGGCCATAAAATCCCCTGCCATAGACAATACTGACAATACTGAGAATTGCCCCTGCTAAACACACGTGGAGGCAATTATCAGTAAATGATCAGCATTGTCTGTTTTAGTAGCCGTGCCAAGTAGCTGCTACTAGTAGCTCAGTGTGTCTTCACCCCTTTGTGTAGCCAGTATATAGCCCAGGTCTGATTGCTGGGCATATGGGATGTCCTGGGGGGGGGGGGGGGTAGATAAGTCTGTTGGTTTCAAGTTAGTGGGCAGTTGCTGGGCCCAGGGAGGCAAAATAAACAAATATCATGTTCTCTTTTGTGATTTGGTTTCCCAGTACATGAGCCCAAATGCAGCTTGTTAGCCATCTGAGCTTCAGTCAGCGGCAGTGGTTTCTATGGACTCTCCCGGGGCAACGCTCCCGTTGTTATCATTATGAGATAGCTCTGCTCATATTTGTCTCATTTATTTACAGGTGGTCAGAGATCTTTGCGGATGAAGGGCAGCCCCTGGTGGTCTACATTACAGAGCAGGCAAGCATGTATACAGTATATCTGTAACCCATTCATCTTCTAACCCAATCACTAAACTTATTTTTTCTCTTTATTTACAGCTCTCCGATTATTTTGTGTACATTCACCAGTTCAGTCCAGTTTGTGTTTGTAAATATCTCCTGAAACCAAACACGGAAGGTTCCACTATCCTGGACTGTTCGGGGTCCATGAAAAGTAAAATATTCACCCTCCTAACCTTATGTAAGTACTTGTGCTGGGCACTGCCAATGTTAATGCCACTGTGAACCTTAGTTACCCATATTGGCATCACCATGGACTCTGTAGCTCAGTCTGTGCTGGGTGCCCCTGGCATCTCCCAGTGTTGCCATGTGTCAGTGGGGTAAGGTAACCCTGAGGCCTTGGGCTGGAATATACATCTGGGCAATCCTTAGGTCGCACCTTGGCATTACGTTGCCCCAAACTTTACTTGGAACCCCCTTTTTTCCTTCCCCAGACTCTTGCGGGCAAGTTTGCCAGGCTCCATTCCCAGTGTCGTCCATTAATCAGGAAAGCGAGAGGGTCGTTTCGGCATCACCCCTGTTGCAGCTGTCTGGCCCGATAGAAGGGGGAGCCCTGAAGTTCCTTGATGAGTCCCACGTAGCTGTGCTTGTGCCATCTGCAGCCAAACAGAAAGGTACCGTCACAAGGAAGCCCTTGCTTGGTGTCTTTTGTGTTGGATTGGTCACGTCACCCTTTGTTATGTCTGATTGGGTATGCAGGGTTTAGGGATTACTGGTTAATGTTTCTGGATTAAGTGAAGCCGCTGTTTGTTAGGGCTCCAGATGTTGCTGAACTACAACATGTACACAGCAGGGCGCATAATAGATGTGCTGGGCTAATAATGACTTTGTGTTGCCCCCAGGGTGGCAACCCTATATTACCCTGCACAGTTGTTATACATCTGGGAATGGCTGGGCATATTCGTTCTCCTATGTGCCCCTGGGGGTAAGCCAGTGGGTATAATGCAATGCATGTCTTTGTGCTCTGATGCCCCTTTGCCCCGCAGACTGCCTCTCCGTATGGAACACCACATTTCAGACGTTGGCGGCTGTGAGTGAGTTCTCCCAGAAGACGAGCGCACAGGTGAGAATGGCTGCCGATACGTCATTCTGTTAACCCTTTGTGTGTATGTGTGTAGGGGGTACCTCACTGAGACAGCTGCACAATGGGGGTTTCTTCATGTGACACTACAATCCCTGATCCCACAGGCTGATGTCTGTTCCCCCGAGGCACTCCCTGTGCTTTGTGCAGTTCCCTCATTGCCTGCTGGTACCAATACTGCCCTAAGCTTAGGGGCACTGTATATGCTAACGGGTCTCTTTGGTTCTGTTGGAGGATTAGGAGCTGGGTTTGTCTACGTGCTTGGCCCAATGTGTGCTTTATGGTTCTGTTTGTGAGAGTTACATAGTTACATAGTTACATAGGGTTGAAAAAAGACCAGTGTCCATCAAGTTCAACCCATCCAAGTAAACCCAGCACACCTAACCCACACCTACCAATCTATACACTCACATACATAAACTATAAATACACCCACTAGTACTAACTGAAGATATTAGTATCACAATAGCCTTGGATATTCTGATTGATCAAGAACTCATCCAGGCCCCTCTTATAGGCATTAACAGAATCTGCCATTACCTCATCACTAGGAAGGGCATTCCCCAACCCCCTCACTGCCCTCACCGTGAGTAACCACCTACCCAACACCCCCCGGCAGGGCATTCCCCAACCCCCTCACTGCCCTCACCGTGAGTAACCACCTACCCAACATCCCCCGGCAGGGCATTCCCCAACCCCCTCACTGCCCTCACCGTGAGTAACCACCTACCCAACATCCCCCGGCAGGGAATTCCCCAACCCCCTCACTGCCCTCACCGTGAGGAACCCCCTACGCTGCTTCAAATGGAAGCTCCGTTCCTCTAATCTATAGGGGTGACCTCTGGTGCGTTGATTGTTTTTATGGGAAAAAAGAACATCCCCCAACTGCCTATAATCCCCTCTAATGTACTTGTACAGAGTAATCATGTCCCCTCGCAAGCGCCTCTTTTCCAGAGAAAACAACCCCAACCCTGACAGTCTCACCTCATAGTTTAACCCTTCCATCCCCTTAACCAGTTTAGTTGCAGTCTCTGCACTCTCTCCAGCTCATTAATATCCTTCTTAAGGACTGGAGCCCAAAACTGCCCCCCATACTCAAGGTGAGGCCTTACCAGGGACCTATAAAGGGGCAAAATTATGTTCTCATCCCTTGAGTCAATGCCCTGTTTATACAAGACAGCACTTTATTTGCTTTAGTAGCCACAGAATGACACTGCCTGGAATTAGACAACTTGTGATCTACAAAAACCCCCAGATCCTTCTCCATTAAGGATCCCCCCAACACACTACCATTCAGTAGATAGTTTGCGTTTATATTATTTCTACCAAAGGGCAGAACTTTGCACTTATCAACATTGAACCTCATTTTCCAGTTTGCTGCCCAGTTTCCCAGTCAAATCGCTCTGCAAAGCGGCACATCCTGCATGGAACTTATAGTTTTGCACAATTTAGTGTCATCAGCAAAAATAGAAACAGTACTGTCTATGCCCCCCCCCAGGGCATTAATAAACAAGTTAAACAGCAAAGGCCCAAGGACTGACCCCTGCGGTACTCCACTAACCACACTGGTCCAATTAGAAAATGTTCCATTTCCCCCCCACTCTGTGTAATCTATCCTTCAGCCAGTTCTCTATCCAATTACAAATATTATGTTCTAGGCCAATATTCCTTAATTTGATCATTAACCCTCTGTGAGGTACTGTATCAAACGCTTTAGCAAAGTCCAAGTAGATGACATCAACTGCCATTCCAGCATCAAGGTTCCTACTCACCTCCTCATAAAAGGCAACTAAATTAGTCTGGCAAGATCTGTTACGCATAAAACCATGCTGGCACAAACTAATAGTATTGTGAACTGCAATGTATTCAAGTACCCTATCCCTTATTACCGCTTCCAAAAGTTTTCCTACTACTGATGTCAGACTAACAGGCCTATAGTTTTCAGGCTGAGAACGGGATCCCTTTTTAAATAACGGCACCACATTAGCAATCCGCCAGTCTCTCGGCACCATGCCAGACCCCAATGAATCCTGGGAAATTAAGTGAAGAGGTTTGGCAATCACAGCGCTCAGCTCATTTAATACCCTGGGATGAATCCCATCCGGCCCTGGACCTTTGTTTCCCTTTACATGTTCAAGTCTCTTTTGAATTCCCCCCCGAGTGACCCATGCGTCCGTAGCTAAATTACTAGAACTGGGCATATTACAAGGGAAGCCTTCATTATCTGGCTCCTCAGATGTATAGACAGATGAAAAATAAGAGTTCAAAATAACAGTAACAGTCACAGACCCACAGGGCCAATGCAAAGGCCGAGCAGCTGAGCTCCCCTCCTTAGTATGGAGAGTCGGACTCTAAAGGTCCCCATACACGGGCCCATTCTAGCTGCCGATATGGGTCCCTTAGACAGATTCGGCAGCTAATCGGCCTGTGTATGGGGACTACCGAAGGGCCTGCCCGACCCATATCTGGCCGGAAATTGGGCAGATCTCGATCGGGCAGGTTAAAAAATCTAGTTGGATTGGGAACCGCAGCGGCTTTTTGATGCGGCCCCCAGACAGACTTTGCCTATACCGGTCTTATAATGCGATGGTTTGGCCCCAGGGATTCTCCCAATATCGCCCTGTCGCCAAGCGAGCGCATCTGGAGGTATATGGGCACCTTCATTCTTATGTGACTCTAATGGTTGCTTGTGGGGCTGAGTGGATCTGTGCTGGTTCCCATGTTATATACATATAGATATATATATATTGGATCAGAAGCACATAATGTAATGTTAGCCTATTGTTTTCCAGCTGTGGTGCTGTGGCAGCCGCCTGTATGTGCCCCATGGCAAGGCCTTGCTAGCGGTCCCATATAGCTGTGAGGTCTCCTGCTTGGCATCTGTACTGGGAAAAAGCCGAAACCTCCAGCCTTCAGGTGGGGCCCATGTGTAAATGATCCATATTGTTTCCCATTATACACAATCCTTGCCGTGGAACCTGCCACGTAAGATCTGTTTTGTTTTTTTTAGTTCTAGAAAAGATTCCTTTAGTAAATTGGGACACACTAGTAGGAAAGGATCCAGAAGCCAAACAGCCCAGAAAACAGGTAGGTGGCTTTATTATGAGGCGGGTTATTAAAGGGTAAGTCCCTGCTGGGCTCCCGGGCAGAGCTCTGCATGTAGCTTAATGTGGGTGCCAGCCCTGCTCCTTATCATAGGGGCCATGTTATTCCTGTGTGAATCCGTGTACCTGCAACAAACACCTTTCCTTCCTGGGAGTCACGGAGTGGGGCGCGCTGTCTCTACACTGAGCAGTCTGATTGTAAGAATTGCCTGCACTCTCATGGCTGCCACTCACACACCCCTGCAGCTCTCTGGCTTTCCATAAGTGTGTTTTCTACTTTTGATTAGGTCACGGTTACTTGCATCCTCCCATCCCGAGCAGGGAGCTGCCATGTTGATTATTTTTAGGGATAATGACTTACATTTTTCAATGGCATGTCTTACAGAGCAAGGAGAGAAAAACAAATGGAAATGCAGGAAACAGCACAGAATGCACAGTGTACCCCTTGGATGTACAGGTAAGGGCAGGGATTGGCTGGGCTGGGATGTACAGGTAAGGGCAGGGCTGGGATGTACAGGTAAGGGCAGGGCTGGGATGTACAGGTAAGGGCAGGGCTGGGATGTACAGGTAAGAGCAGGGCTGGGATGTACAGGTAAGGGCAGGGCTGGGATGTACAGGTAAGAGCAGGGCTGGGATGTACAGGTAAGGGCTGGGCTGGGATGTACAGGTAAGGGCTGGGCTGGGATGTACAGGTAAGGGCTGGGCTGGGATGTACAGGTAAGGCTGAGCTGGGATGACAGTAAGGGCTGGCTGGGATGTACAGGTAAGGCAGGGCTGGATGTACAGGTAGGGCGGGCTGGGATGTACAGGTAAGGGCAGGGCTGGGATGTACAGGTAAGGGCTGGGCTGGGATGTACAGGTAAGGGAGCTGGGCTGGGATACAGGGGCAGGGCTGGGAGGTACAGGTAAGGGCAGGGTTGGGACGTACAGGTAAGGGCAGGGCTGGGACGTACAGGTAGGGCAGGGGCTGGGACGTACAGGTAAGGGCAGGGCTGGGACGTACAGGTAAGGGCAGGGCTGGGACGTACAGGTAAGGGCAGGGCTGGACGTACAGGTAAGGGCAGGGCTGGGACGTACAGGTAAGGGCAGGGCTGGGACGTACAGGTAAGGGCAGGGCTGGGACGTACAGGTAAGGGCAGGGCTGGACGTACAGGTAAGGCAGGGCTGGGACGTACAGGTAAGGGCAGGGCTGGGACGTACAGGTAAGGGCAGGGGCTGGGACGTACAGGTAAGGGCAGGGCTGGGACGTACAGGTAAGGGCAGGGCTGGGACGTACAGGTAAGGGCAGGGCTGGGACGTACAGGTAAGGGCAGGGCTGGGACGTACAGGTAAGGGCAGGGCTGGGACGTACAGGTAAGGGCAGGGCTGGGACGTACAGGTAAGGGCAGGGCTGGGACGTACAGGTAAGGGCTGGGCTGGGACGTACAGGTAAGGGCTGGGCTGGGACGTACAGGTAAGGGCTGGGCTGGGACGTACAGGTAAGGGCAGGGCTGGGACGTACAGGTAAGGGCAGGGCTGGGACGTACAGGTAAGGGCAGGGCTGGGACGTACAGGTAAGGGCAGGGCTGGGACGTACAGGTAAGGGCAGGGCTGGGACGTACAGGTAAGGGCAGGGCTGGGACGTACAGGTAAGGGCAGGGCTGGGACGTACAGGTAAGGGCTGGGCTGGGACGTACAGGTAAGGGCAGGGCTGGGACGTACAGGTAAGGGCAGGGCTGGGATGTACAGGTAAGGGCAGGGCTGGGACGTACAGGTAAGGGCAGGGCTGGGACGTACAGGTAAGGGCAGGGCTGGGACGTACAGGTAAGGGCAGGGCTGGGACGTACAGGTAAGGGCAGGGCTGGGACGTACAGGTAAGGGCAGGGCTGGGACGTACAGGTAAGGGCAGGGCTGGGACGTACAGGTAAGGGCTGGGCTGGGACGTACAGGTAAGGGCAGGGCTGGGACATACAGGTAAGGGCAGGGATGAGGCTGTGTTTATCCCGCGCTGTGTTACCTGTGTGTGTTTTGTTTATAGAATATTCCCCAGTCACAGACTGAAGCCCTTGTGCAGCGACTCCTCCTGGGAAAGGGAGATACAGATTTCCAGGTGACTGTGGGCAAAATAACCCAGAGTTTGGTGAGGCGCTGTATGGCTGATCCCAAGTTCTACCCACAGAGTTCCCTTGTGCAGCTTGTTCAGACCAACACCCTGTCCTACAGGTAAGTCCCTATTGGCAGGAAGCAAAGTTCAGCAGGTTTGTGTCCAGGAATCTGATTGGCTCCTGGCTCATTCCCCAGCGTGACTTTATCATATATTTACCTGCCCAATGAGAAGACTGTGCTGCTGTGTGCGTTGCCATAGCATCGCTGTGTGTGTGCGTTGCCATGGCATCGCTGTGGGTACTGATTCCATGTTCTTGTGCCAGTCTGTGCCCGGAGTTGCTGCCACTCTGTCTGGGGAAGAGGGACGTGCGGCTGCTTCAGCTCTGCCTCCATTCCTTCCCTGATGTGCCGGAAGCCATTCTCTGCTCGTGCCTTAAGGCCTTCCTGAGGTGAGTTGCGCAGACGTGCCGGGTGCTGTGGGTGCCCCGCTTGGTACCTGTCAGTAACGATGTCCCCCCCCCCCCAGTGTCAGTGAGCAATGGATGAACGCTGCACAGATAGACTCGCACTCGGCCGCCGCTTATATTGATGTGGGAGATCAGACTAAAGAGCCCAAACGTACGGAGCAGCCAGAGGGGCCCCGCGTGGTACAGAATGGCTTCAGCCCAAATGCCCAGCAGCAGGAGGAGAGCTCGGATGAACTGATAGAGGAGAGTTTGCCCCAGACGGGCCAAAGGGCAACTTGCCCAATGAGCATTAGAAGAGCCGTGCTGGTGTATCCTTTACTGTGCCAAGGGCTCAAGAACTAAACTGTCCAATAACATGAGCCCTTCCTTGTGCCCAGAACTGCCCTGTAGCATTCCCTGGTGATCCTGCCCATAGCCATCCAATAGCGTGAGCCCTTTATCTCTCACATAGCCATCCAATAATGTGAGCCCTTTATCTCTCACATAGCCATCCAATAGCGTGAGCCCTTTATCTCTCACATAGCCATCCAATAGCGTGAGCCCTTTATCTCTCACATAGCCATCCAATAGCGTGAGCCCTTTATCTCTCACATAGCCATCCAATAGCGTGAGCCCTTTATCTCTCACATAGCCATCCAATAGTGTGAGCCCTTTATCCTGCCCATAGCCATCCAATAGTGTGAGCCCTTTATCTCTCACATAGCCATCCAATAGCGTGAGCCCTTTATCTCTCACATAGCCATCCAATAGCGTGAGCCCTTTATCTCTCACATAGCAATCCAATAGAGTGAGCCCTTTATCTCTCACATAGCCATCCAATAGCGTGAGCCCTTTATCTCTCACATAGCCATCCAATAGCGTGAGCCCTTTATCTCTCACATAGCCATCCAATAGCGTGAGCCCTTTATCTCTCACATAGCCATCCAATAGCGTGAGCCCTTTATCTCTCACATAGCAATCCAATAGAGTGAGCCCTTTATCTCTCACATAGCCATCCAATAGCGTGAGCCCTTTATCTCTCACATAGCCATCCAATAGCGTGAGCCCTTTATCTCTCACATAGCAATCCAATAGAGTGAGCCCTTTATCTCTCACATAGCCATCCAATAGCGTGAGCCCTTTATCTCTCACATAGCCATCCAATAGCGTGAGCCCTTTATCCTGCCCATAGCCATCCAATAGCGTGAGCCCTTTATCTCTCACATAGCCATCCAATAGCGTGAGCCCTTTATCTCTCACATAGCCATCCAATAGCGTGAGCCCTTTATCCTGCCCATAGCCATCCAATAGTGTGAGCCCTTTATCTCTCACATAGCCATCCAATAGCGTGAGCCCTTTATCCTGCCCATAGCCATCCAATAGTGTGAGCCCTTTATCCTGCCCATAGCCATCCAATAGCGTGAGCCCTTTATCTCTCACATAGCCATCCAATAGCGTGAGCCCTTTATCTCTCACATAGCCATCCAATAGCGTGAGCCCTTTATCTCTCACATAGCCATCCAATAGCGTGAGCCCTTTATCTCTCACATAGCCATCCAATAGCGTGAGCCCTTTATCTCTCACATAGCAATCCAATAGCGTGAGCCCTTTATCTCTCACATAGCCATCCAATAGCGTGAGCCCTTTATCTCTCACATAGCCATCCAATAGTGTGAGCCCTTTATCCTGCCCATAGCCATCCAATAGCGTGAGCCCTTTATCTCTCACATAGCCATCCAATAGCGTGAGCCCTTTATCTCTCACATAGCCATCCAATAGTGTGAGCCCTTTATCCTGCCCATAGCCATCCAATAGCGTGAGCCCTTTATCTCTCACATAGCCATCCAATAGCGTGAGCCCTTTATCTCTCACATAGCCATCCAATAGCGTGAGCCCTTTATCTCTCACATAGCAATCCAATAGCGTGAGCCCTTTATCTCTCACATAGCCATCCAATAGCGTGAGCCCTTTATCTCTCACATAGCCATCCAATAGAGTGAGCCCTTTATCTCTCACATAGCCATCCAATAGCGTGAGCCCTTTATCTCTCACATAGCCATCCAATAGAGTGAGCCCTTTATCTCTCACATAGCCATCCAATAGCGTGAGCCCTTTATCTCTCACATAGCCATCCAATAGAGTGAGCCCTTTATCTCTCACATAGCCATCCAATAGCGTGAGCCCTTTATCTCTCACATAGCCATCCAATAGAGTGAGCCCTTTATCTCTCACATAGCCATCCAATAGCGTGAGCCCTTTATCTCTCACATAGCCATCCAATAGAGTGAGCCCTTTATCTCTCACATAGCCATCCAATAGCGTGAGCCCTTTATCTCTCACATAGCCATCCAATAGCGTGAGCCCTTTATCTCTCACATAGCCATCCAATAGCGTGAGGCTGTGCTCAGTTGGCCAGGGTTGCCGTGGGCGGGGACTGTAGCAGAGGCTGTGTCATTGCGCGTTGTACTTGTGCTTCCCTAACCAATCAAACAGAAACTCGGTGCTAATGTCTCCTTACAGCGAGAGTTTCCTTCTGCCCCACCTGAAGGATCTGTCAGGGGAGCAAGTGATGGTGAGTGGCGCCGGCGCCCGTGTGCGTCTCTCATATTGGGGGGCTGGCTGCCATACTGGGGGGCTGGCTGCCATACTGGGGGGCTGGCTGCCATACTGGGAATAATAATGACACCCCTCGGATTATAGGCAGATATAGAATAGACTTGTGCCTCTCGGGGGCAGTGATTGGGTGTGTAACTGCTGCTGCTGCTAATGAAGGAGGCGGTGCTTAGTGGGGGAATTAACTCATTGCGCTTATTTGAAAGCCTCATCTACTAGACCTCAAAAAGCTGCAACTTTTCATTTATCTTTAATTCTCACTGTTTTCTGCAGTTTCTTCTCCGGTATTTGCAGTACTTGCATCTGAAGTGCATTGGAAATGTTACAGGAAACCTTCCAGGGAAGCACGTGCCCACTGTCAGCCAGGTAAGTTGTTTTAGTGTTAGAGTGAGGGCTGGAGGAGGAGTTTGGGGAAAGCATGGGCGTTAGAGTGAGGGCTGGAGGAGGAGTTTGGGGAAAGCACGGGCGTTAGAGTGAGGGCTGGAGGAGGAGTTTGGGGAAAGCACGGGCGTTAGAGTGAGGGCTGGAGGAGGAGTTTGGGGAAAGCACGGGCGTTAGAGTGAGGGCTGGAGGAGGAGTTTGGGGAAAGCATGGGCATTAGAGTGAGGGCTGGAGGAGGAGTTTGGGGAAAGCACGGGCGTTAGAGTGAGGGCTGGAGGAGGAGTTTGGGGAAAGCATGGGCATTAGAGTGAGGGCTGGAGGAGGAGTTTGGGGAAAGCACGGGCGTTAGAGTGAGGGCTGGAGGAGGAGTTTGGGGAAAGCACGGGCGTTAGAGTGAGGGCTGGAGGAGGAGTTTGGGGAAAGCACGGGCGTTAGAGTGAGGGCTGGAGGAGGAGTTTGGGGAAAGCATGGGCATTAGAGTGAGGGCTGGAGGAGGAGTTTGGGGAAAGCACGGGCGTTAGAGTGAGGGCTGGAGGAGGAGTTTGGGCAAAGCACGGGCATTAGAGTGAGGGCTGGAGGAGGAGTTTGGGGAAAGCGCGGGCGTTAGAGTGAGGGCTGGAGGAGGAGTTTGGGCAAAGCACGGGCATTAGAGTGAGGGCTGGAGGAGGAGTTTGGGGAAAGCACGGGCGTTAGAGTGAGGGCTGGAGGAGGAGTTTGGGGAAAGCATGGGCATTAGAGTGAGGGCTGGAGGAGGAGTTTGGGGAAAGCACGGGCGTTAGAGTGAGGGCTGGAGGAGGAGTTTGGGCAAAGCACGGGCATTAGAGTGAGGGCTGGAGGAGGAGTTTGGGGAAAGCGCGGGCGTTAGAGTGAGGCGAGGGCTAAAGTTTGGGGCATATAGCAAGTACTGGTAGATACCCCAGTATACCCATTGAGCAACCAGTGGCTGGGGCATCTATGTATAGAGACGTTGTGTTGCCCCGTTGGCCATTGTGCTTTTGGGGTTCAGACTTGTCTCACTTTGCTTCTGGGTTCAGATGGACAGACGGAAGGAAAGAGACTGTTCGTGTAGGGAGACTCCCTTTCAACTCTCCCCTTGGCCAATAGGGAATGAATATTTCTATCCAACATTTGCCCTACAGACTGATTGCATGGATTCCCTCCAGTTCCCTGTGCCCCCGGGGCAGAATTGGGAGGCAATCTCGGGGTGCCCTACAAAGAGACTTACTTTCCTTCTGTCGTTATACTCAGGGGCCCCTTTCCCCCCCGTTGCCCCCCTGTGAGGGTACAGAGACTCTTTGTGCTTTCAGGTAGTGGATTGGATGAGCCTGCTGCTGGATGCCCACTTTGCCACGGTGGTGATGCTCTCAGACGCCAAGGCCCTGCTCAATAAAATCCAAAAGATTGTGAAGAGCCAGGTTTGTACATGGGGCAACTTATTTACACATGCAAGGGTGTGTGGATGGGTGGGGGGCAGATACGCAGGGTACTTGGGTATGCAGGGGGCGTGGGTGGGTATGCAGGGGTGTGGATGGGTGGGGGGCAGATACGCAGGGTACTTGGATATGCAGGGGCAGGGATGCAGATGCAGGGGGCTTGGATATGTTTTGGGGGAAGACATTAGATATGCAGGGGTAGGGACATATTGGCGGGGTGGCGTGGAGGATATACAGGGGTGTTGATTCACAGGGGTGGGGATATGTTATGGGGGGAGGTATGGCTATGCAGGGGCGGGGATATGGTATGGGGGGAGGTATGGCTATGCAGGGGCAGGGATATGTTATGGGGGGAGGTATGGCTATGCAGGGGCAGGGATATGGTATGGGGGGAGGTATGGCTATGCAGGGGCGGGGATATGGTATGGGGGGAGGTATGGCTATGCAGGGGCGGGGATATGGTATGGGGGGAGGTATGGCTATGCAGGGGCGGGGATATGGTATGGGGGGAGGTATGGCTATGCAGGGGCGGGGATATGGTATGGGGGGAGGTATGGCTATGCAGGGGCGGGGATATGGTATGGGGGGAGGTATGGCTATGCAGGGGCGGGGATATGGTATGGGGGGGAGGTATGGCTATGCAGGGGCGGGGATATGTTATGGGGGGAGGTATGGCTATGCAGGGGCGGGGATATGGTATGGGGGGAGGTATGGCTATGCAGGGGCGGGGATATGGTATGGGGGGAGGTATGGCTATGCAGGGGCGGGGATATGGTATGGGGGGAGGTATGGCTATGCAGGGGCGGGGATATGGTATGGGGGAGGTATGGCTATGCAGGGGCGGGGATATGGTATGGGGGGAGGTATGGCTATGCAGGGGCGGGGATATGGTATGGGGGGAGGTATGGCTATGCAGGGGCGGGGATATGGTATGGGGGGAGGTATGGCTATGCAGGGGCGGGGATATGGTATGGGGGGAGGTATGGCTATGCAGGGGCGGGGATATGGTATGGGGGGAGGTATGGCTATGCAGGGGCGGGGATATGGTATGGGGGGAGGTATGGCTATGCAGGGGCGGGGATATGTTATGGGGGGAGGTATGGCTATGCAGGGGCGGGGATATGTTATGGGGGGAGGTATGGCTATGCAGGGGCGGGGACATACGCAGGGCAGGGGTGTGGATACCTTTTAGGAGTGTTTAAACTAAAGCTGATTGTTTTTCTATTAAAGTTGAAGTTCTACTCGGAGCTGAACAAGATCGAGGGCTGTTTGGCGGAGCTGAAGGAACCCAAGTGCCCCTCTGTGAGCCCCCCGGGCAGATATTCTATAGAAGTGCTCCAGCTCTACTAGTGACCCCCCCCCACTTCTGTACAGACTTGCTTTATTTCTTTGTATAAAGTGGAAATCTTCTCTTTCCTGGGATTTCTGCACCCTCTGTTTCTCTTGCCAGTTGCCCTGACTTGGTGGCCCCTCTGCAGCCCCCATGAACTGCCCCCATGAACTGCCCCTCCTCTGCCCTGTGTGTCTTGTTCCCTTGATAAAGAGTTATTTGCTGTACATTGGAGCTTGTCTTGTACTGTCATGCCCCTAATAATGCCCCCGCCGTGCCCCTTTTAGGCAGTTACTTGCCCCCAGCAGAGGGCAAATGATTATCTCTTATACACACATATACAGTGGCTTGCAAAAGTATTCGGCCCCCTTGAACTTTCCCACATTTTGTCACATTACAGCCACAAACATGAATCCATTTTATTGGAATTCCCCGGGAAAGCCCAATACAAAGTGGGGTACACGGGAAAGCCCAATACAAAGTGGGGTACACGGGAAAGCCCAATACAAAGTGGGGTACACGGGAAAGCCCAATACAAAGTGGGGTACACGGGAAAGCCCAATACAAAGTGGGGTACACTGGAGAGACCAATACAAAGTGGGGTACACGGGAGAGACCAATACAAAGTGGGGTACACGGGAGAGACCAATACAAAGTGGGGTACACGGGAGAGACCAATACAAAGTGGGGTACACGTGAGAAGTGGAAGGAAAATCAGACATGATTCCAAACATTTGTTACAAATAAATAAGTGCAAAGTGGGGTGTGCGTAATTATTCAGCCCCCTTGGGTCTGAGTGCAGTCAGTTGCCCATAGACATTGCCTGATGAGTGCTAATGACTAAATAGAGTGCCCCTGTGTGTAATCTAATGTCAGTACAAATACAGCTGCTCTGTGACGGCCTCAGAGGTTGCTAAGGGAATATTGGGAGCAACAACACCATGAAGCCCAAAGAACCCACCAGACAGGTCAGGGATAAAGTTATTGAGAAATATAAAGCAGGCTTAGGCTACAAACAGATTCCCAAAGCCTTGAACCTCCCACGGAGCCCTGTTCCACCGATCATTCAGAAATGGCAGGAGTATGGCACAACTGTAACCCTACCCAGGCACGGCCCCCCCCTAAACTCACAGGCCCAACAAGCGCTGATCAGAAATGCAGCCAAGGGGCCCATGGTGACTCTGGGGGGGCTGCAGGGATCTACAGCTCAGGGGGGGGAATCTGTCCATAGGCAAATATTAGTCGGGCACTGCACAAAGTTGGCCTTTATGGGAGAGTGGCAAGAAGAAAGCCATTGGTAACAGAAAACCATAAGAAGTCCCGTTTGCAGTTTGCCACAAGCCATGTGGGGGGGGGGGGGCAGCAAACATGTGGGAGAAGGGGCTCTGGTCAGATGAGACCAAAATGGAACTTTTTGGCCAAAATGCAAAACGCTATGTGTGGGAAAACTAACCCTGCCCATCACTCTGGACCCACCATCCCCCACTGTCACATATGGGGGGGCAGCATCATGCTCTGGGGGGGCTTCTCTTCAGCAGGGACGGGGAAGCTGGTCAGGGTTGATGGGAAGATGGATGGAGCCAAATACAGGGCAATCTTGTATTTGGCCCAGTCACAGCCCAGATCTAAATCCAATGGAGAAACTGTGGCAAGATCTGAAAACTGCTGTTCCCAAAGGCTGACCATCTAATCTGACTGAGCTGGAGCTGTTTTGCAAAGAAGAATGGGCAAGGATTTCAGTCTGTAGGTGGGCAAAGCGGGTAGAGACATACCCTAAAGCCTGGCAGCTGGAATTGCAGCAAAAGGGGGTTCTACACAGTATTGACTCAGGGGGCTGAATAATTACGCACACCCCACTTTGCACTTATTTATTTGTAAAAAATGTTTGGAATCATGTATGATTTTCCTTCCACTTCTCACATGTACCCCACTTTGTATTGGGCTTTCCCGTGTACCCCACTTTGTATTGGGCTTTCCCGTGTACCCCACTTTGTATTGGTCTTTCCCGTGTACCCCACTTTGTATTGGGCTTTCCCGTGTACCCCACTTTGTATTGGTCTCTCCCGTGTACCCCACTTTGTATTGGGCTTTCCCGGGGAATTCCAATAAAACGGATTCATGTTTGTGGCTGTAATGTGACAAAATGTGGGAAAGTTCCAGGGGGCCGAATACTTTTGCAAGCCGCTGTATATAACGTTGGGCAGGCTGGGCACAGAGGGAAAGGAGTGGGCACAGTTGGTACCAGGCCTCGCTGAAGGAACAGTAAATATACAGAGCGTACCCCTAGGGGGCAGCATGGCACCCACAGCTTCCTCTTGGCAAGTACATAACAGACTCTGGCACAAGTGTGGGCGCTGCCATGCTGCACTTGCTAGTGAGTGTGGCACCCCGGGGAGCCAGGAATACTGAGTGCGCTTGTGCCCGGGCTGTGTGAGTGCGACTGTGTGTAGATTTTATGGGATTCAGCTAAACTCAATCACTCACTCAGCTTCTCTAATATCTGCTCAGTTCAGTGTGAGTGGACAATCTGAGTGCACTCACATAAATATCACGTGCCT